>NC_041350.1:19036213-19636213 GCF_004354835.1 Perca flavescens
GGACTATCCTGTTCATTTGACATATACAAATTTGTACGAGTTATGTACCTTACAGCACTGCTTCTTAGTTCCACCTTTTCTTTTTCTCCCCTTTTTTGTGTCAAATCATCATGCTGTGCTGCCAGACATGATTTGGTGTTTCTGATTATAACAGCCTATAAAAGTGGGTTTTCCAAGCTGAAGGCATTCTGGTGTGAGCTGGAGCAGGTCTGTGATGACAGCAGCACTTGCTGTTCCAGTAGATTTCCTCTGCTGTGGTACATCAACTTACTTAACAGCATTTATTACAGGCTGATGCGAGCTCTTGCTCGAATATTTTCTTAAATTAACTTTCAGCCACTTGGGGAAAAGCTCTCCGTTGGCACACACACAGAAGTTACTAATTTTCCTTTGACTGAAGTCACAGATCTTTTCAAGCCGTTTAGTTCTATGGAGTGTTACACTACTTTTCATTTACAAACTTTTGCTGTTAACCTTCAGCTAAAACATGCCAAATCTTTATTGTTCTGTATTTTTATTAACTTTTGCTATTTTAAGTCTGTTACAATGTGTTGAACAATGCACAAGCCTCCTGTTGAGTGTAGGAGGAACACTGGAAGTGCATTACATGTCAACCTTGTGAAAGCCCCTGGTCTTGCAGCAGTAGTTTACCATAGAAGGAGAATATGCCACTCTGCCGTTTCCTCCCCTCGGTGACTGGAGCAGGAAGTGACCACACTGAACACGCCTATTTGGCAGGGTTCACTGGTGACTGATTTCCTGTCTGTTACCCTTGGAGACCAAGACAGGCAGTCCAGCAGGGCTCCATTAAAGCCAATTAGCGAGGATGCATTCTAAAACTGCATCAGAAGCCAACTCCAACCCACCAAATGTCACTAATTATGGTGCTTTTTTAAAGCTGAAATTACAGGAGCGGCGTGCTGTTTCTGTGTGCTTTAGGAACTGCATCGTCATCTAACTCTCGTTTTCGTAGAGCAGGGTTACTGAGGTTATGAGAGGGGACGTGCGGCTGTAGCCACCACAGACTAGTAACGTGGGGTTTGTTTTCTAGTAAGCCCACCAAATTATAAATCTCTCAGCTTGGGGTATGTTTGGGGTTTCTGGTTGGGGATTTTTCCCCTGGCAGAAATCCACATGGCAGTTTTTCCTTGTCACACACCAGTTAACATAAGCAGCATGTATTTAATGCCCACATAATACAAAAGTTGAAACAAGGCCCCAAACCATCCAAACAAAATGCCCAGACCTCCTATACACAACTCCAGAATATGGGATTTGTTTGTTTCTGACCATGTCAATGCCAAAGCAATCCATGTATTAAACTTACTGCAGCTGCCAATTCAGACTGTGAATCTTACTATCAAATGTTCTAACCTTTCCAGGCTGCTGATAGTGTAGAGCCCAGTCCAAACCCGAGCCACAGCCCAGCCTCATGGAGGCGGCAGCTACCCAGCAGCGACTCTCACCACCTGGGGAGCTCTTATGACCGGGCATCCAAGACAGCAGGGGCCTACTCCAGAGGGGATCTGTTGTCCAGTCGGGGTCAGGGGTCAGGGGCCAGAGCAGAGGGGAGGAGTGGAGCTGGGAGCAGACCGTGGAGCCATCGCCACTCTGAGCATCATTAGACCAGCTGGGTCTGAGCAGGACTTCTACAGCAAGAGGACAGGTAGGAGAGGGCAGGACCTTTTCTTTTTTTTTTTTTCTAACCAACACTGCTGTAGCACATTTAGCTGCACTGGGTTTAGCACATCCATCATGGCGGTTTAATAAGTAAACCCCTGCTTCACTGCATGTAACAGTTAGCATCCACCCTGCTGAGGCGTCCCTGAGCAAGGCAATTCCAGCTGAACTGTACTGTAGCTAGAAACCTGCCAGTGAGAAAACAATCCTGTATTGTTCGTAATTCTGAATATTTTCTTCAGCAGTTCCCTGGGAAGAACTTTGTACTTCAGCACTAATTAGGAGACATTTTAAGTTTTTTTGAAAGAAAAGCTCATTTTAAATATTCAATGATTATTCATTTCTTTTTGGATACTTTATTCTTCATACTTTTATTCTAAGAAATTCCAAATGTTTATATGTTCAGCTGATCTGCTGTGCGCTGAGTAGAAGACCAACTGAACAATGTCTCTATTTTCTTTATAGTTAGTACCAAATTACCTTGTTCTTTCTGGCAAACTTTCTAGGAAATTATTTGGAAATTACAGAACAATCATGTTTCTAAAGTAGATGAATAGTTGTGTTAAAAGAAGAGGAATTAAGCAAGCTCCTTCTCTTCATTTCTTTTCTTAACAGCACTCCATTAAGCTCTCAATGGCACAAGGAAGGCCAAACATCAATCTCCCATCAACTAATGGCTTCTACCATCTCCAAAAGTCAACATCTACAGCTTTTATAGCAAGTAAAGCAAAGAAAAATAGCAGTTGCAGCAATATAGAACAACAAACCACAGACCTGACATCCTTACTCTGACCCTAAATGTTCGCTGAGATGTGAACAGCTCTTACTATCCGGACGTTTCTCTGTCCCAAAAGAGGCATGAATGGAAAGACAGTGCCTGTACAGTGTTTTGGAGGTTGCCTCACCAGCCCATGTATCCTCTTCTGCTTCTCGTGTTGGATGTATTATAGTGTAATCCCGAAACTTGACAAGGGAGAGGTTGGCATGCTGGGGACGGCTGGGGATTTTTCTGCGTGCCAGAGGGTTTAAAGAGAGTGAGAGGAAGAAGGACTCAAACATTGAGAATGCCTTTTCTCAGAGGACCATTACAGTGACCTCAATGGATATATATATCACTTCTACGTCAGAATTTCAACCTTTCTCCATCACTGAAAAAAACAACCCAATATTCAATCAACAGCAGTGCAATGTTTAAGATGCATTTTCATCTCACAGGGCTGGATCTTCATGCAGAATTCTTCACAAACTAAAGGATCTTTTACCTTTTTTAATGTGACCAAAAACAGGAAGCGAACCCATCTATGCTGACTTGTACCATGATATTTACTTTTGCTTTGAAGGCCATATGTGCTTTTTTCAGATTTTCTCACACATAAAAAAAAAATACACAAAACCATACAAACACATGCTCATTTTTAACTTTTGATTAATTTTTAAGCTGTGTCACCACTTTCTGGCATGCAGCCTCAAACTGGATTTAATTTGGGGTCTTAGATGTTGAGCGAACATTTGCATGTTTCTAAGTAAAAAATAAAAAATTTTAAAAAAAGAAGAGCACTTGAAAGATTGTGACTCAGCATGCACTCTGCTTAAATGATTGCTGGTTGGCTGCATTTAAGGAGCACCAACACACCGGGACCTTATTTATGCTTTTTGCCATTTTCACCAGTTATTTAGATTCTTTGTAATTCGCTTCCTGTTCTGCATTATCCTTTTCCTTTCTGCTCAACCATATCAAAACAAAAAACATAGTTTGCACGCAATAAAATGCAATGCACATGTAGAAAAAAAGAATTGGGGGGAGGGGTCGGGGGGCATTGTTTATAACCTCATCCATGCTACAATTTCCATGGTGCTTTGTTTTACAGCTGTTGCAATTGTCCTCATTCATGTATTTTGACAGAGCCATAGCAAAATGGAGTTTCTGTTTTAACTGAACATTGGACTTGATATTACCAGCAAACCTGGCCTGGTGAGGCGGACATTTTGTCCGTGCTGCTGTAAATACTGTGTACATGCGAGCCAGTCATTGGAAGACCCAAGACTCCCAAACACAAGGAACTGACAGCTTGTATGTGACTGGGTTCGCCGTGCGAATCGTCCCAGCTTATTTCCATTTCTTATTTCTATAGAGGTGTACTATTTTGTTACATCATAAAATATCAACTTGTGGTTGGTATTTTGGAACAATCTCTCATTGGAGGGTGCCACTGCAGCAATGGGGGTGCCATAGAAACCAGTTTCGTAGTGACCAGTAATTGAAATAAGGTGTTTTCATTGAGGTAAATGGTGCAAATCTATGACAGACACCAATGTCAATCTTTTAACAGGCTTCTACATTTATTGCAGGCGATGTAAACTTTGATCCCACAACAATATGTATGAATTGAATGGAGCTTAGAATGACCAATTGCGTGATGGCTTGATGCACCAATCCAACAACAACTGCATTCTTTGTTTATCTGACAAGATCATGTAACCATAACTGTGACAACTTGGGACACATGAAATCTGTTAAAGAACTCCATCTAGTTCCTCTGCGGTTATGGATTTTAATGCTGTGTTGTGTCAGACCCTGCTGGGATAACCTGTTTCAGTCAGTGCATTTCTCAATTCTCCAGTATTCTACCAGCCACCATCTAGCTGTACTATTTATTAGTCTCCATACATGTACAGCTTCTTTTATTGTGAAGAAGTCTGCTGGGTGGCAGGAGCCCAGTATGTTGCAGCTTTGTCACTTTACTGTTTATGCAGCAGGAGATTATATGCAATCAATAAACTGTCGTCCCATGCATTGTAAGTAATCATGCTGTACATAGAGATCGGTGATAACTTTCTAACTAAAATGTTTGTTTACGTTCAGAATGCACATCTTCAAAATGTTCGTTTCCATTACTTTTAGCCAGAAAAATCGACAGAATGTTCATCTGTGCCTTGAGATAATGTAAGGGAGGTAGATTTTCCCAACAAATTTAGACTTCCACCATATTCTTATTCTCCCTGTCCATATAAATGACATGCAATTCTGATCATGAGGTTCAGGTTTTTTTTGTTTTTTTTTTACTTTTATTTGTTCTCCTTTAGGTGATCGTTGTATGGAACATCGTAAAAGTATTTTGGTTAAAGCGTGAAAAGAGGTTCTCGGAGGGAACTCCTCCCTGAGGGATGTCAAAGCAAGGTTCCCTGAGAAAAAGCTTTTTTTTTAACCCAACTTCAAAGTACCCCTTTAAAGAATATAGACCGCACTGCCCAAAATCTATGTCCTTTGGATTTGTCTGTCAGAGTCGCAGGGTGCAGCGCAGCCTCAGAAAGGATTGCCATTGGGCTTTTCCTGGCCACTGCTGGCTTTATGATGGAGCAAAAACAGACCAGACATACTGTTCAGAGCTCTGTGCACATGCCAAGACTTGATGATCATATAGTCTTTCTATGCTTTCTCTGTTACTGTTTCTACTACCACTCACACATTACCAAAAGGGAATGCCATCTTTTCCCCAATCTCTCATCTTTTCAACCGATTCCAATTTTCCTTTTAGTATTTTAGAGAAGTCAAGTGTCCCTCCCTCCCCCTTTCTTCTCTTCTTCCTTCTTCCTCGGTTTCTGTGCATCTTTCTTGGATTCACATTTCCGAAAGGGAAAGCTGCGTCCTAAGAAGTGGTGATATGTGTTGTTAGTTCAGAGGGTTGTTTTATTGAAGGCCAAAGGCCTGTCACCAGATTGAGATGGGCAGCTCCCTGGGTAGCTGGAAGGTCAGAGGTCAGGGCTGCATCTTATTCTGTCTTTTCGTCTTGACTCAGGGCTTCTAAATACAGGAGAGAGGAAGACCGACAGCTTGGCAGTGATATCCACTTAGGGATAATTAAAACAGACGAAGGTATCAAATGTCCAGTTCTGCCTGCGCTGTTGCTGCCGGAGATAGATGTGGTGTGGTCATTTGTCGGTGTGTGTTGTTATTAATATGTCAGTGAGGGCTCACGTTTTAAAGCTGGCCATGTGAACTGGTGTGTTGTAAGCTGCTGCAGATCCCCAAGTAAGAAGTTGCTGACTGATAAATGTGCACGTCTAGAGCCGGAGATTGTTGATTTTTTATCTTTTGAAGCAGATCACTGTGGGTCAGGATTACTGTATATAGCAACTCAGTGATGCAAGTGCTAACATGAATGCCCTCCTCAACCTTTATCCTGCCTTACTTCCCCCATGTGTCACCTGTTTCCCTCCGCTCAATAAATAATAGTCTACCATGCAGACAATCCTCCAGTTTCACCAGGAGGACTTACTGCATTCTGTGCAACCTCTATCATTTGTCTCTTTCACTTTCCTTCATTCTTTAACCTTTCTTACCTTCTGGTCTTAAACCTGTCTTTCATCCTGAAGAAAGCACTTGAGTCTGGGGTCCCAGGAAGGGCCCAGCTGTCGGAAACTGTAGGTTTTATGACGCGTTGGAGGGTTTCCCTCCTGGAGACCGTCTTCAAAGAAAGCAGGGCTTTTTAAAGTGCAAAGTTGAAACTCCATCCTCTGCTATGCATGATGCCTTTCTTCCTTACAAGGCCCCAAAGTACACTAACACCAACTGTACATCCACTCTGTCCACTGAAGCCTAGCTGGACACGGTGTCCCAGGATGAATACCAGCTTCTACCTATATGGGTTTTGGGCTACATGCCACTCATATTATAGCTCTTATTTGTTGCTTCCAGTGACGAGAACCTGTATAGTGTTGACATGGTGGAATGTACAGACTGGTCATCTGGGACTCAAGTGAAGACTTTACAGGTTTCAAGACTTCTATGGTTTTTGTGGCGCTATAAAGAAACCGCTGGGGGCTGTTTCCGAGGTTTTGTCGGTTTCTCTCCTCCCTGAATGATGGCAGAACATTTATTGAATGACATAATCTGTATGAAAGCTGTTGCTGGAGCAAAATATTTAGGACATGGTTGCGAATGATACAAAAGCAAATTCCTACAAGGACATGAAGTGGTTAAGCAGTGGAGAGAAAAGCGTCTGCTTCCGCTTTCCTGCTCAAATACCAACTAAAGCATTAGCAGAAATCCTCTTAAGCTCTGGTGGTGTATGTATAAACATCCTTTATTTACAAGTCATTGTTTTTTCCCTTTTTATAAAGTAGACTAGAATGTACTTAGTAGAGATTAGAGTGGCAATGCAGAAATGGCTCTTAGGCAGCGAACAGGCCCTTGTCCTCAAAGGCCTCCATTGTAAAGCCAGGGTCATGGTGTCATTGGGTGGCGTAGGCTGTAATCTGCACTTAACCAGCACTTAACTTTAAGACCTCAAACGACTAATGCCCCCTTAGTCAAAAAGTTTCCTCTGTTGTGTCCCAGAATTGTACTTTAACTCTGTTTTAGTAGCCGTTTGCTGAATGTGCCACAGACAGATATGTGTTTTTGCACCAGCCAAGTTAGAGTATTTAAGAATCATCTCGCAAGTTAAAGAAAGGAAATTGGCATGCACTCAGTGGACAAAATGAACATATCTTTTGAGGTATGGCACCCTGTTATGCCTGCATCTCAGCCTTCTAACATTGTGCCAAAATCATTCCACAGTATTTCCAGTTTACAGTTAGAGACAGTGCTAATGCTTCCCCAGATGGTCACCCTGTCTCTAAAATACTGAAATTAAGGGGAAATATTCAATTTGAGGGTTTTCCTTTTTTTGTTTTCTGCTTAATTGTTTTTTATTTCTTTGTTAAACAAAAGATGTCTTATTTTGGAAACTATATTGGATAGATTTTATTTAAGGAATCTCTTGTAATTTTGTAAAGTGGGCCTTATTATTGAAATATATTAAGTATTTGCAAGATAATGTATCTTCCTCATTGTAATTACACTCCTGGAGAGTACTTCTTCCTGTATTTTGTGTTTGTTATTTTAATGCAAGACATTTCTCACAACCTGGAGCTATGATGACACACCACGGATCAGAGAGAGAGAGAGAGAGAGAGAGAGAGAGAGAGAGAGAGAGAGAGAGAGAGAGAGAGAGAGAGAGAGAGAGAGAGAGAGAGAGAGAGAGAGAGAGAGAGAGAGAGAGAGAGAGAGAGAGAGAGAGAGAGAGAGAGAGAGAGAGAGAGAGAGAGAGAGAGAGAGAGAGAGAGAGAGAGAGAGAGAGAGGCCAGAGTTGTGTCATAGTCATTGAAGAATGAGAGCCATGTGCGTTTTATCAGAGCTTAGCAGGTTCCCAACGCTGAGTGGTTCACCATGTGTCGTCCCGTTGTTATCGGGGACCATTCTGTGCTCCGGCCTCTACGCTGCTCTGTTCTCCCTCGCTCATAAATTCAGGGTTCGTACATCTTCTGTGCTGTATTTGTAAGTGCTGCCAAAGAAAGAAGCGTGCAGGCCCCAGACACACGTGTGTGTGTGTGTGTATATATAAACACACACATATCATCTGAGAGGAATTTAAAAAGCAACATATAACTGGATCTCATCTCTCTTACACACATACATGCACAAATACAAGAATTTCAGGCCTGTACAATCAACTGTTTGTATTGCTGAGTGTTTGAGTTCATTTTGTGTGCAGAAGAAGGAGACTGACAGAGGTGTCAAACACAAAACTATATGTAATGAAATCAGATCAAAAGTGTTTTATGATTCAATATTGCTTCTCAGTTTGTCAGCAATGCCAAGTGGACTGTGTGGGGAGTTTTTTTTTCTGTTTTAGACTTAATACATTGTGCATGTTTTAACCTTACTGTGGCTGGCGCACTCTGCATGTAGGTCTCTTGAAGCTGCCAACTGTACAGCAGACCATATGTATTCCAATAAAAATAAAAACCAACCTGTTTGTAACACGTCTCCATGTTGGAACCTGTGTCAGTATGTGTGTGCGTAAAACTCAACCACGTATGTTAATCTCTTTCATGCTTTTTACTGAACAAGCTCAGCAAGTTTTGATTTCATAGCTGTAGAGTGTGTGTGTGTGTGTGTGTGTGTGTGTGTGTGTGTGTGTGTGTGTGTGTGTGTGTGTGTGTGTGTGTGTGTGTGTGTGTGTGTGTGTGTGTGTGTGTGTGGCAGGGAGATCAGCAGCTGACGGTATGCAAAAATAAGCAGGCAGACAAATGAGGCAAATTTGGTCAGGTACAAAGAGGAAAACCACAAGCTGTTGTGGAATGCAAAGTCAGCACGCACAACTTTCTCTTAAACAGCTCTGCCTCACTTTGTGAAAGCCAGCACTTCTGTTCCTGTGACGGTAGGTTGCTTTAAATCATCTAATCTACACAATCTAGTCTGATATATCTGACTTTTAATCTGAAAATAACCAACAAAGGTCTTTTTTATGGTTCAACTTTTTCACCACAAGCTGCCTAGTAATTTCCATCATTGCACAGAACAGTTTTGTACAACTCCAGAGAACAAGCCTGAACGTGTTGAATTCAGTTGCATGGCCTTTATGTGTAGGTGGAGAGCGTTCTAGAGCAAAGGATCAACATGTTCTGGTTGAGAACAAGTGAGTCCTGGTGTTCAGCTGCTTCGTAGCCTCAAAATGACCAGAATGCAATATTCTGGTCTATTGAGGTTACTGTTAGTGGACAACACCCCCTGATCTTGGATTTGAAAATGAGTTTTACACTAATAATCCCAATGATATCAAACTGTATATTACACACATTTATTATCAACTATATTACTCCTGATACAAGACCCCATTGACGTTTTGGCATGTCACAGCAGGAAAAGCAAAAGAAGAAAATAAAGGATGGCTGAATTCGAGTTTGCTGCTTGTTTGGGGTCCCCTGCTGGAGCTGCTACCCCCCGCGACTCGATACCGGATAAGCGGACGAAGATGGATGGAGTTTGCTGCTTCAGTATCAGGCTCCTGACATTATGCATGCTTGAATAGGACAAAGCCATCGTTAATGTTATCAGTAACAGCCGTGCTTTACTTACAATGACCAGTTAAAATGTCAAATGCTGTGGAAAAAGGCCTATTATGAATCACAAATGCTTGCGTATCAAGGCTTCCTAAGTTCTTAAGAGTAAAGAGTAGATGCACAAGAAAAAAAATCATCACTTATCATGAGAGTTCACCATTTTAGTTGAGAGAATCCAGAGTAGGCCCTGGTTTGTTTGTGGGGTGTCATGAGTCAAATGGTTGAGAGGCAAGGGTTAACACTGTCTCCTACTTGTGTGGTTTAATCTGTCCCAAGTTCAGATGCAGGGAGGTGCTACCCTAACACACCGGTGCCTGTTTAGACCCTGGTACTCCTGAGCCTCAGCGCCGATGCCTGACCTGAATTAGTGCTGTGAAGTCAACCGTGGAAATGATTCAGTGGCACAGGCGAGTGGAGGAAGATGGAGTAGTGAGCGTGAGAAAGAGGAGGCCTCACTGCCTAAAACAGGTGTCACTGGAAAGACTGAGGAGGATGTTGAATGTGAGAATGCATGCAGAGGGTCACTGAGGTCGAGCCTGTAGCTTTGAATAACTTTAGAAGTGACACTAGGTTAAATATTGTGCATGTGGAATGTTATTTAATTTAGAAAACTGATTGTCAACAAGACTAAAGTCTACAGCCATGTGCAGGGTTCAAAATTAACCTTTTCATCCACCAGCCAAATGGCTAGTGAATGTTCAAATTTGACCAGAAACTAAATAGATTACAATTGGGTTTTTTTGGCTGGTGAGTGAAGCTAATCTACCAGCCACTTGCATATTTTGCCAGCATTTGGCTAGTAGATGGTGCTAATTTGGAACCCTGCATGTTAGTGACTGAGGTTGTAGTTGCTAACATCAGCATGCAAACATTTGCACAGTGTCAACAGCAACATGCTGATGTTATGCAGGTAAAATGTTGACTGTGCTCGCAATCGTAGTTTAGCGTTTTAGCATGCTAACAATTGCTAAATAGCACACACAAAGTACAGCTGAGGCTAATTAGTTTTGTGGGGTTTTAGTCATTAACAACAGGTATTGGACACACATACATTTTAAGCTGATGGTGGCCTGTCTGTACAAACGCTCATGACAATCTATCAAATAGCTATAGATATTTCAGTCTGGACCAACATTACCATCCATAAAGCCATGAAGCTCGAATAGCTAAAATATTGTAGCCTACTGACATTAAATGAAACCATTCTACAGTCAAAATGTAATCTCTGGATTTATTTTATATTTGATAATGGATGATGTAAAAAAAAATGCTTGAAAAAGCATGTGGGAGGTGTTAGCACCTGTGTTGATGTACATTCCACCACACACCTATGAATCACATGAGATGTGCCCAGACACGCTGTGGTATCTCATCCCAAGGACTCTAATAACATTCTACGTCTCTGCCTCTATCAAGTAATCAGTTGATGTGGGCTTAAGGCTATTATGAAAAATAACCTCACCAGTCAACAGTTACACATTGCTCTGAGCCCATGGTTTACCAGGGAGGTGAAAATACCTGAGTGCTGCAGTCCAAAACCTCAGCTCAAGTTACTGTTGTTACATCAAACAGCTCCTTTGGTCACGATAATAATAACCGCATCTCTGGAGGAATACAAGGCCTGTGGCACTCGAGAGTGCATGGAAAAAGAGGGGCACAGAGCCCTGAAATACAACTCCACAGAAAAGCTCATAGTTCATGGTTGACCATTTTAATCTCCGCCCTCATTCATAAGGTCCTCCACCATGTGGAGCTGCGGCCAGGGACCCTCAACACACACACACACACACACACACACACACACACACACACACACACACACACACACACACACACACACACACACACACACACACACACACACACACACACACACACACACACACACACACACACACACACACACACACACACACACACACACACACACACACACACACACGGTATCAGCCAGACCAGCAATGAAGGAGTGTCAAAGCAGAAGCAGCCATGTTACTTTTGTACATGCATGTACAAAATAAACTACACATGTGTAGGTGATAGGGCAGGAAGCACTTTGTTCCGTTTAAAAACCTTCAGAATTAGGCTGCATACACACCACATCACTTTCAAGGAGAACACGCTGATTTCAAGATACAATTTCTGTCTTCTTTTAATAACAAAACAACTGACAATATAAAAAAAAAAAGTATGTGGTGACAACCATAATAAAATACTTGAACTGCTATGGCAACAAAAACATTCACAATTCTTTCAACATATCTGTGTTTTTAACCTTTAATACAAACTATTTTCACTACACTCTGCAACCTAAATCATGTAGGAGGCATACAGCTACAGTACATAGCAATGTTTTAAGAATTAACACAACCAGCACAAGGCATTGAGATTGAAATTGCTACCAGGTTGGTCATCTGTTTTATATATCTGGCTCTAGGTTCTGTGTACATTAAGGATTTAGACAAGAGCATATAAATAGATGTTGGGTTTTGCAGACATGCTCCACAAATTAAATAGATATAATGCCATGCTTCTGTTTTTAAGACTGTGAAATCACACATTTCTAAAGAAGAGTTATATTACATTACTATGTAACAAAATTGGGATTTATTCTTTAGCATAGCCCAGTCTTTGTAGAAGCTTTGTAGTATCTGTCTCCATATTTAGCTGGAAATGTAAACAGTCACTAGCTTTCCAAAATAAGTCTGAGGAACTGAAATGCTCCAGTTAAGGAAACTCAATTTCACATCATACCTAAAGCCAGAAAATAAATTCTGTGTCAGTACTTGCATAAAGGCAATGATGCAAAGTGTTGTCAGGGACTTCCAAGACTTTTCACGTACAGAAATATCAGCAGTTTGTGGGTAAACTTTTGTATTTTCTTATTAACTGCTATAGTTGGTCCCGCGGTCCTGAGTTGGCAGGAACTGGGAGGGGCAATTTCAGACGCTGGGAGTGGGCTGAGCCTGCTGAGGGTTGCTGGCAGCTGTGGGAGTGGCTTGTCGGGGAAGTGTGTACATGGCACCCAGGAACTGATCTGCAATGCGTCCGGCCTCGCGGAGCCCGCTGAGCAGGGCGCCGTGAACTGTAGCGGGGTAATTCCTGATCGTGTGCTCCCCCGAGAAGAAGAGACGAGGGACAGGCTAAGAGGAAAAAAGAATAACCACATTGAGATCAATGTTGGATTGTCCCAACATAATAAGGAATTATAAGAAAGTAGGGGATTGGTGAGAGAAGAAAAAGTGTGGTAGTAAACTGTCAGAACTCATCAGCCAACACATAAATATGATTCAATCGGCATGTCAACATCAAAACACATTATATATATATATATATATATATATATATATATATATATATATATATATATATATATATATATATATATATATATATATATATATATATATATATATATATATATATAACTGACATTCTCACACAAACTCAACACTAGAGTGTGTGTTTACCTGTGAGGCTCCCGGTATAGCAGGGCCAGGTGTGATGGGTTGTGCCATAAGGTCATAGTCATTACCCGAAGAACCTGCTGCGACGTACGAGTAGGAGCCCCGGGCCCAGGGGTCTGCACGCCAACGAGTGACCACAGTTTCCTTTGGCTGCCATGACGACAAACAACACATACTTCTTAGGAGTTTCCATGATGATATTAGAGGGACCTGTAAACAGCTGGATGGAACAGTTCCAACGCTGGCCTCCATGCATATGATTTTATCCCATTTGAAACCATAAGCAAATGATTTATAACGACTGGTGGTTTGGATACGACTCCACTTGTAAGTGCCTTTCACATGTGCTCGCTGTGTAAAGTTGTGCTGGTTATGGGGGGAGGGGTCGATTTTAGAAACAGATTTCACATTCCACTCAAAGTAGTGGAAAAAAACAGAAAACACTAACGATGGAGCTTAAAAAAAATATAAATCAACCACTATTTTGCTGTAAACAACAAGCATGATGAAGCTGTAACCGAACAAAACTCTTGAATTATGTAGACATCGGGTTTGTGGCATGTGGACTTGTTTTCAAGTTAAAGAGTAACTCAAAGCAAAAGGTCAAGGCAAAGAAAGACAAAACTTGACAAACGTCACAGTGAACATTGATGGATTGGAAATAAGTCTTTGTCACAGATAATGCACAAACATGTACCTGTGGTACAGCGCTGCTTCCAAATATTCCTTTGAGAATGGCCAGGCAGCGTCCCACAATCACGTCATCACTGATGTTCTCCATGATGCCAGCGGCCTCACCAGCCATCAGAGCTAGCAGGATTGGGGCTATCAAGAGAAAAAGGCACTATTTGTTACAGTCTTTATATGAATGCATTAAGCGAGGCAAAGAGCATACTATACATGGACAGGAAAATATCTCAATACCACATCAATCTGCAGTGTCAAACTAAAAGGGATCTCGTGTCACCTTTGTAGAGGTTCCAGAAGAGGAAGAGTTCGCCCCGACTTGCAGTGGTGGAGCCGACATGACCAAACAGGTTGACGCTGGGATCCCAGAACACTCGGTCAAAACACAACACCACCTTCAAACAGGGAGGAGCACAACATACAAACAGTCACACAACATACAAACAGTCACACAACAATCAAAGTGCTTATTTTAATCAAAAGCTCAATGGCATGTGAAGCACATCTCAGGTTCAGTACATTGACTGCCATTGCTTTATGGTTATGCATGTATGAATGGTAGAGCGCCCTCTGCTGGAGACACAGCATTAGTAACAGCTCAGATTGCATAATAATGCAGTATTCTCCTCTGTGCTGCAGTAGAATTAGGAGATAAAGTACTCTGCTGCAGATGATGCTCAGCAACAGAGAGAGAGAGAGAGCTGGTGGGTCAGGAGTGACGCAGGATGAGCACTCCCACATGATCCGCTTACAAACACGCTGGCAAAAAGCACCTTTCACTCGCACGCCATCAGGCTCCGACTGCCTCTCCACTCCTACACATTAGACATTGCCCATGCCACCCTTAGATTCCCACTCCCCATCCTCCGTCTGAGGCCAGATGTAAACCAGGATAAGGCAGCATCACCTAGGCAGATTAGAGGAAGGAGGGAATTCCTTTGGCCTGAATCACTGTCTCTGTGCGAATACCTGTTTAGATTTTTCTGGGGAAGGAAGGGACAGGAAGGAGTTCATGCTGGTTGCTGCTGACTTATCAATTATTAACCCTAATGGACAATGATATATGAACCTGCAAGGAGAAAAAAAACTAATCGACACTATCGAGCTGCAAAGATTAATCGATTAGTTGTCAACTACTAAATTAATCACCAACTATTCTGATAATTGATTAATTGGTTTGAGTCCTTTTGTTATGAAGAAATAAAAATTATTATAATTATTATAAAAATTCTCTGATTTCACCTTCTTAAATGTGAATATTTTCTGGTTTCTTCATTACTCTATGACAGTAAACTGAATAATCTGAGTTGTGGACAAAACAAGAAATTTGAGAACTTCATATTGGGCTATGGTAAACACTGACCGACTTTTACCCTTTTTTCTGACTTTATTTATTGAATTATTTATTGGGGATTTTTAGGCCTTTACTGACAGGACAGCTGAAGAAATGAAAAGGGAGAGAGAGGGGGAATGACATGCAGCAAAGGGCCGCAGGTTGGAATCGGACCCGGGCCCGCTGCTTCGAGGAGTAAACCTCTATATATGGGTGCCCGCTCTACCAACTGAGCTATCCGGGGGCACCCTTTTTCTGACTTTTTATAGACCAAACAATTAATCGAGAAAATAATCGTCAGATTATTCGACAATGAAAATAATTGTTAGTTGCAGCCCTACTTCACTATATCAAACATATTCAGGTTTTACAACTAAAATATGGACAAATCAGAATGAGGTTAGTGATAGCAGGACAGAAGGAAACAAGGTCTGATAAATGCTTAGCACCGTACCTTATTGAGGTTGCCAAAGCCCATCCTCTGTATAGCCGATGTCTTCCACTCAGGCAGCGGGGGAACAAACTGCACAGCAGGCGGTTGCTGCTTCAACACGCCGAGAGGCAAGGTGCACAGCACAGCATCACACTTGTATATGAAGGTCTGGGTTGTAGAACGAGTGTTGACCGCTATCACCTCACAGCCTGTAGAATAAACAGATGAAGAACATTCATTGTACATCTATATGAAAGAAGAAACTTCATTATTCCTCACATACACATCGTACAGTACAATGTACAATCAGGAGCAGTGGACAACCAAACATTCAGCATCCTTGGGGTTCAGTGTCTTGCTCAGGACACTTTGACGAAGCCTGGGATCGAACCGCTAATCTCGTAGTTGAGGGCTGACCCACTCTACCTCTGAGCCACAGCCACCCATGTACATCAATCACAAAATCCATAGTAGAACTTGTGGCCAAAAGTGGCAGAAGACAAACGTACCAGAGGCTGTGTATCGGACCTGCCGCACTGCTGTGTTTAGTTTGATGTCCAAGCCTTCAGCCAGGGCCACAGGAACACAAGAGTAACCATTCCTTACTGTCAGGTGGCTGCCAGTGAACTCAAAGTCATCATCCTGTGGATAAATTAATAACCTGTCACCCCAGTGGCACAATTAACTACCTACTGTCCTAAAACAGACTGGCAGAAGCATCTCACAGTTAAATTAGCAATAACTTGTTATGCACATGGGACTGTAAGAGGCCTCAGGGTCTTTGCAATGGAAGACCATTGTTAGGACTACACAGTTATGACATTTCAAAATGGGTACATGTATATACCTGATCCCAATGCTTGAGAGAAAGGGTGGAGAGAGGCGTAGCGTTGGCAAACTCCAAGTTGGCAAAGTGCCAGTCAAGGATCTGCCGATCCCTGGATGACAGGTAAACATCACTGTGGGAAAGAAGGGAAGTAAAGAGACATGGTGATGTATACTGACAGCTATTCCGACATCGGAGGGACAGGTTTACTCATGCACAAGCTGAAAAAGCCTAACTCAAAACTGTCATTATACATATTTGAATACATAGCATTAACTGGAAACAAAAAAATAGGCAAATTGCCACAGGCATACACAGGTAAACATTGGTGTGGGATGCAGGGCTCCAACATAAAAAATATTTTTTATTACCATTAAGGACTATTTTCACTGCCGTACATAAGCTAATATTGCTTCAACATAGCCAGTCCAACATACTTAGCATGGATAGCCTCTGTTCCTATCTATTTCTATTCAAATAAGTGCTTCATGTAGTTATCTATTAAACCGAACCAATCCCGACCCTGGGATGTTTTTGCCTTAGGGTCTCAAACATAGTTTGAATAAATAAAGTTTTACTGGAAAAAACAAAATAGATACACATGTTAAAGATGTAGTCTTGGGCATTTCTAATGACAAAATAGAGCAAACAATTATATTATGTAGTGATTTGACTATTGTCCAGTAATGACATGTATCCCATGGATGTATATAGTTTTCCCGCTCATAATAAATTGTGATTTAACCGTTACACAAAAGAATGTTAAGAAAAGATGGATCAACAAATAGAGACCAGCTCAATTTTATTCTGGCCACTACACCCTCATCCACCCCTACTGGTTAACACACAGTGAATTGTCATGGCACTTTAACTAATGTGATACCAAATAAAATGAGGATTATATATATTTTTTTTTTTTTTTTTTAGGAGATTATGCTGAAACTTCAGAAGTATTGGTTACCTGGGTGGATTTGCCTCCAGCTCCTGAAGCTTCTCCTCCAGCTTAACCTGCATCTCCACCAACTCGTCATACTCCTACACAGAGACAAGGTAGACAGCAAGGACATGTATAAACATCTACATTTCATCCATGTAGTATCGCTGCTGGAACATGCGGATATAACGAGAATTCTTTTATTTTCAAGATTTTATGATACTGAATATTTATCTCAATGAAATCTAATGAGCTAAAACTAATGAGAAAATTAATTGAGATGCAAAACTGTTTTGTAACACTTTGAGCTGGTGAAGTATTTCACTAGGTAGGCGTGTGTGTGTGTGTGTGTGTGTGTGTGTGTGTGTGTGTGTGTGTGTGTGTGTGTGTGCACCCAGAGGGTTTCAGGTCATGCAGAAAGGACAAGCAGTTTTGACAGAATGGGCTGAGTCAACCTGTTCATCAGTTCACCACAATATAACCAACAACAGCAGCAGTGCAGAGTCCGGTAATACCTCCTACCACGCCAGGCCCCAGGACACAGCTACACTGAGTCAAGTCTAGAAAACTTTACGTCCCAATGAAGAATGCTGGAAAATAGGCTAGCAAAAATATCCTGACACAGCCTTAAAATCTTGGTATATGGTGTAGTCATGCATGTCATGAACACACACAATCTTAAATGCTATTTCTGTCTTACTGAAAGTGTGTGTGTGTACATCTGCAGACATAAAGACAGTCAGACCGTGATTCAAAGCCTTGAAGTGGTTTCTCAGACAGTGGATGGGTAGCAGACAAATTCAGTTTGACACCAGCTGTGTTTAAACTAACTAAAACATCCTTTTAAATACACACCTAGCAGTAGTGGAGGGGATTTATCTGAAGCAAAAATAAAACAGCAGCGCTCACTAATAATACATCCTACCGAGGCATTAAACCACTTAAACACAGCCTGTCTGGTTAACTTAAAGAGCATGACATTACAATTCTGTGAGCTATCCTGACCTAGTAGTGATAGGTTGGATATTTCAGCCTACATGTTTCAAGTGTATTTTATATGTTGTATGTAGGTTACTACACAGGAAGGTTAGTCTGGGGACAACCTTCACCCACAGGAATGTGTAGAATCTATTATGAGTTTGGGTACAACTTTCACAGAGAGGAATTGGAGCCAGGAATGTGAGAATCTATTAGGAGCACGTGCCATAAAAGGTGTAGTTTAAGAGTAAACTGTTCCAACTGAAATAGATGTCTCATGCTGTGTAAGCACGAAAAGTGTTTAAAAGGTATTCACTATGATGTACATGGGGTTCATCTTTGGGCAGACGTGTCTGTATGCTCATGGTTGTTCCAGTGTCATGAAAGTTTGTTCACTGTTTGAATAAAGCTGCACTTGATTTGTAATCATCGGACTGGTCGTCATCTTTGAGGTCTCCCAACATCATTTCTGAATCATCACCCGATATCAAGTAGTCCATAAAATATACATCGTACAAGCTAGTACTTCTGCATAATACTGCTACACATGATTTGATCTTCAGAACAAATACAATGTTTCTATTGTGGTGGTTGACCTTGAGACCTGCACATACACCTAATAATCAACAAAGAAAATCTAATATTGTTTCAAAGTAGTTCAAACTACAGCACCTGAAAGCACACACTACGTAATGCCCACAACACAACAACCACAGTTGGAAATAGTTAGCTTTTAAACTTCACTGTCTTCACTAGAGTATTCTAAGTCCTAAAGGCTGATTTCAGCCTGGAAAAATGAAAGCATCACATAAGAATCTGTTCTAGGCGACAATCAGTCTAGATAACTGCCCACAGCTTGTAAATATTTGTAACTTTCTTCTAGCTTTTGATGATAACATTTCTCTTTCTTTTATCTGAAACAGCGTTTGAGCTCACTTTGCAGAGCGCTGTGAGGTCACGGTGCTTGCTCTTCACAAGGAACTCAGCTGTGATATCTCTTGGTGGTTTGACTTCGCTGGCCTCTTTATACTGCTGATGGAGCTCCTTCACCCGTTCCTTAGTGGTCACCATCTAAAAAAGGGAGAGGGAGGAAAAGAGAGGGAGGGTAAGCCGGAAGTCACGAGATGATGGTGGATGCATATCAGCCTGAAATTGAAACCAGTAGCGTTCCAGTCTAAAGCCTGCTTTTCATACCATAACTTTTAGACTGCCATCAGATCTGCAAGGTCAGCAATTCACTACAAATATGTGGTTTGCAAGTTAAGTCTTGTGGCACTGTGGGAGATTCTGGCACCACCAATGTGATGGCATTATAAAATGTGTTTGGGACTACTGCTGGTCCCCCAAAAAACTTGACGTGTGCTCACCTTGTTGAGAAGATCTCGGAGATCTTCCTGAGTCTTTACAATCTTCTTCCAGTGTTCTATCTGCTCATCTTTTACATGCTTCTCCTGAAGCCTACACACACACACACACACACACACAATTAGAATGTTTGTGTGTATCTGTATACATCTCTTTTAGGGGTACACACATGCAGAATACATCTATCACCATCTCCTGTGTGTGAGCTCATGTAGTGTACACCATGTACTCACTGTATGACCACCTCCAGCGCCTGTCCCAGAGAAACAGGTTTGTTGTTCAGGAAGTTAAAGTCCAGCTGGTGACTGAGGAAGGAGGTGGCCTCCAGCAATCTGTTGAACTCCTGCTCCACCATCTCATCTTTTTCTTTTGGCACCTGGACGGACACAGACACATACACACAATCAATGACAGAAGTGATGGGATAGGAAAAAGAAACAGTAGGAAAAGCATGCTAAAGACGCAAGAAGTATTATAACTGGTACAATATGCAGAACTTCACTAGAAAATGTATGATGTTTTGTTTTGATGTCATTTATGGATCCAACTTGTAACTGAGTCTACTTCTCTTACTGGGACATGAATTTAAGTCACTGATTCACTAATATGAGCAGAAGAAGCATAGGTAAGGAATGTATTACATAAATAAACCAATACATACACTGGTGCACCGTTCACCCTTGAGTAGTTCACCAAAAGATTAACATGGAAGCGGTTGAGAAGACAAGAGGGGAGAGAAAGAGAACATATTAAGTAAACACAACTTCAACCTCAAACAGATTTTCACAAAAGTAAAACATGTACATTTAATTTGCCTTTTCCTGCAGAGGAGGAAACCAGTTACACATGATGTGGATGCTTCAAGAGCCCTGCTGGCTAGTCTCTACTTCAATAGAAGTGCCCCGAACATGAACCTAAACATCCTACTACTGTTGCTGCCACATGACGGACAGAACAAAAATGAGAGGGGAAAACTCTGTTTATTTCTAATTAAATGACATTAGGCTATATCTGTTTTCTGTTCTGCTCTAAAAGGAACTGGAGCTGTTGCTGAGGACACGCAACAGTAAGCAGTTAAATGAATCCACCATCCATTGTGTTTTTTTGGCTCATGGAAAGCCAGATCCCTGCCTCAGGACAACAATAAACCCAAACACAGAGCACTTCTATGCCAAAATGTAACTTGGATACACATGTCTAACGCAGCTGTAGCCAGAGGTTAGCTGTTTGATCATAGCTAAAAAATGTGAGTAGGACTGAAGCAGGTAGACAGTTTTCAGGCATCAGCTGGCTGGAGTAAATAACAAGCATGGCCCTGCTGCCATTAACCTCTTGCCACTGTTTTAACAACTTCTTGGCTTTCAGAGTAAACCTTGGATTTATGCAAATGACAATCAACAGAAAATGAAAACTTTTTACAACTACTGTAAATATTGAACCACTCATAAGGTAACTCTGGATTCCACTTGTTTGTATAGGAACCCCCCAGGAGCTTGGCTATGGCAGGATATTGTACAAAAGGCAAATCTCTGTATATTTGATTGATTGATTGATTTGATACTATAAATAAATAAATAAATTGAATTAATGATTAAGGAATGTCGTTATACTCACTGCCTGGCCATTGGCTTCATACAGTGGACACTTCTGTTTGATCTTGGCCAGCTCCATGTTAACCTGCTTGCTGATTACTGCCATGGGATTCCCTCCTGAACAAGCACAGACGCACACACAATTGACAATGACACAGCATAAACATGGACAATAACACCCTCTACAGGTAGATTTAAGTAACTGTAGAATATTAGCTGACTGTTAAAAGCAACTGCCTCAAAGCGTGAGTCTATGATGGTCTGTCATGAGAAGACACTAAAGGTTTATAGGATGCTTTGACTTGTCACGGTTGTGACTTCAGTATTCACATAAAAAATAAACTGGATCTGAATCTTACCCAGCCCTGTCACCACCATGGCTCCCAGATCAGCAACATAGTTGCCTTTTCTAAATGTGGCCACTCTGCCTCCAACACGGTCCTGCATGGAAAAAAACATTTCTATTGTAATATGATACACTTGTGCCAATTATAAACTTTATTACAAAACACAAGGTAAGTTAAGGTCACTGAATTGGTTAACATCTAAACCCTTTATACTGTATTATATAAAGTGTATAGAGGGTGGCACTAATCTCACTATGCTATCAATTATACAAATACAGTAAATGTTTTACACTCCTAAAATGATTTATACCAATAGCTGGTTAAGAAAAAACACAAATATACCTGAAATAACAGATTGATAGAAACCCTGTTGATGACCTACCCTGGCCTCCAAAACTGTAACATCCATCCCGAAGCTCTGTAGCTGCCTGGCTGCAGCTAGCCCAGACACACCTCCACCAATGACTATAACCTTCCCAGTCTTCTTAGCTGCAACAACAAGCAGAGAGTACATTACCTGGGTATCCTTACTACTGACCATTCCCAGGTCACTTTCTCTTAAAATGATTGCATCTACAAGCAAGAATAGCTACTAAATCCCAACGTTAGCAAAACAGATTTAGTTTTTTGGGGTATAAATCCAAGATACTTTGCCTTCAGACCAAAGTAAATTGTAGAAAACATAAATTGTACTAACATTTAGCTATTGGCTAGTGTTATTTTACCACTGCAATACATGAAGTGAACTTACTGGGCAAAGGCTTGACCCTCTTGTAAAGACCGAAGTTAATGAGACCATGCCTTTCTAAGTAGCTGTGTATTCTGTGGACCAGCACAGCATCACCTAAAAAGAGAATAAAAGCACACAAATCTCAACTTCTGTATGACTACATTATTCTTGTAAAAATAAATAGAATTAAAATGTAGAAAAATAAAATATAGATAATGTTTATTCACTGTTGTATGGAGCTTCAAGCTGCTGTGCTGTGGCCTCAAAGGTCAGCTGGATTTTAGGGTTGTCCAGCCACAGTTGGAGCTGCACGAGGTTAAAATGAATTAAGGCACACATGTAGGTTTAAAACTATGATCCCATAGTCCTTAGTTTTTTTAACACAAACTAATGTGTCTACACTTGCACTTACTGTACGGTTGCGGATATAGAGGAAGACCTTGTGAGTCTGCTGGGGACCGCTGATAATGTCAGGGAAGCAGGCGGCCTCCTGGGATGTCATACGGTCATGAGGAAGACGGCTCTGGAAAGCAGCTCCTTCTACGCCTAAAAATAAAACATATCTATCACTATTCTTTTTAAGATTATTTTTTGGGCCTTTCTGCCTTTATTTGATAGGACAGCTAGGTGAGAAAGGGGGGGAAGACATACAGGAAATTGTCACAGGTCGGATTTGAACCCTGGACCTCTGCATCGAGGCATAAACATCTCAGTATATGTGCACCTGCTCTACCCACTGATCCAACCCAGCCACATCTATTGTTATGCTATTAACAGCATTGAATTGTCATTTATGATCAATTCAAGACAAAAAAAAAATAGAAAAAGATGAGAGCATTCGTGTGCAATGAACTCCAAAATGTAATCAAACACAGGGTAACTGTGAAAGACACAGCCTTCACATTAGTAGAGAAGAATCTCTGCATTCTGGCCTAAAGAAAAGATCAGGCTTTTTATTACACATTTTGAGTTTCTTTCCTCAACAAAAACATCAGATTCATTTTACTGCTTTGTTATAATTAATCAAGTTTCAGACTCACCAGATGGCTCCTCTGGTTCACTGTCATTCTCTTCTTCTGGTGGTGGAGGTGGTGGAGGGATGACCTGCTTCCTCTCTTTCTCTGCCTTGGCATTCCTCTCCTCCTCAGAGTAATATTCGTCTTCCGACAGATTAGCCAGGCTCTCGTCCATCTCGCGGTACTCCACCTGCAACGGTAGGCACAATAAAAGCATCATTAAAACCAGCGTTGCCATCAATTGGTCGGTGTGCTCCCACGTTACAAGTGCCAAAACCTTTCTGGGAATAGGAAACAAATATCATAAACATCATGCTGCAAAGATGATGAGAAATGACCTCTGTTTGCTAAATTTAGATTGAGATCAATATTACACCTAAGGTTTTAATGATGATACATGTATTGATCCTTTAAAGCAAACAAATGGTCATGAAAAACTGTAAAAATCCTTTTCCATTTCAATTTTCACTCATCAAATCAGTTTTGGCAGAATCTTGTCCTCCCAAAGCAGGAGGAAGCACAACCCTAAAATATTTACTTTTGCTCGCTTGCGACGACTTGTTCTGCGAACTTCAGCTGAGTCTTGGTCTGCCCCCCCCGGGCCTGCTTGGTGAGGCAAAGGAGCTCCTCCAGGTTCCCCACTAGGGGATGACCTCTCCTTTTTCTTTACATCCATAGGGCCTGCCGCTGAGGGCGATGGACCAGTCTGGGCATCACAAACCGGGGCCCTATCCCCTCCCGCTGCTCCCGCAGAAGATGAAGAGGAGGAAGATGAGCCAGCGTCTGACTTCTTGCTAGACAGCATTATGGAGGATGTTGGAGGCCTCTCCTGAACAAAGGAGGAACAGAAATTTGATGAAATTCACCAAAATAAAACATACTATAATCCCAAGTTAGAATGTAGGGTCAATGGTCGAAATTTGAATGTTCAAAATAGAAAAATCAATGAAAAAAAGATTTCAAAATATTCCTAAAAGAAAAGATGAAAATGATCAAGTGTGGGTTGTGCGGCAGCCAAACAATTTTTATTTATTTTTTATTTATGTTTGTGCCCATTTCTAAATTTGTTTGAAATGTATAGGCTACAATAGTTCAAATGTAAAATCTACAAATTCCATGCCAAATGGTTACATACACTTACTAGTGGTTTTCATACAAATTAGATCCAAGCAGAAAGATTTGCTTACAACCCTCTATGTCAGCTGGTTACTTTGCTTTTGGGGGCAGTGAATGCACCTGCAACAAAAGGCTAACGTCCACCAAACAATGTCGGCCTTTGGGAGATGCTCCACCCAAAAATGTCACATCTGCTTCGCTGGATGATTTAAGTAACGTTAGCTAATGAATGTCATGGTTTATGAAATGAGGACTCCATGGTTATAGTAACCTTTTCTTGTTTTACCCATTTCTCCGTGCACCTGGTAATATCCATTCAAACACTAAGAAATGAAGACAGAACCAGAAATAGAGTTACGAACAGGACCAACTGGACAAAACATGTTGGCCTTTCACATTACATCCATTGAGATTTAGCTAAACATTTTTGAAAACATATACATATATATATATATATATATATATATATATATATATATATATATATATATATATATATATATATATATATATATATACACACACATATATACACATATATACACACACACATATATACACATATATACACACACACACATATATACATATACACACACACACACATATACACACACACACACATATACATATATATACACACACACACACACACATATATACACACACACACATATATATATATATATATATATACACACACACATATATATATATATATATATATATATATATATATTTTTTTTTTTTTTTCCTGAATATTACAAGGGAATCACATCAAATGTGTTTCGCCGTAGCTCAGTGGTTTATCAGGATTGGCAGAAGTGAGAATAACCACTCGAGAAAACCTGAAAGAGCTAAACGCGTGAACCCTGGTGTTCATTTGATTAATTCATTTAAACAGGACAGCCGTTCGTCAGACACCTTTGTTGTGCCAAGACTGTTATTGCTAGTAGTTCCTAGATTGCCAACCGGATCAAATGTGACTTTTGTTAGCTAGCAAGCTGCAAAGCTAGCAGCAGAATGGTAACGTTAGCTATGGCTATCCACGTTAGCTTGCGTTAGCTAACGGTGGCTTTGTTTCTTGACAGCGACTTGCATATAGCACAGATACATATAATATTATATTCACTTAATATGATTGCAACAAAGCGGTATTACACACATTGTTTGGATCGCTTCTAAATGAAATTTCTTCTGAATTTACATTACGAGACCATGCTATGTTAGCTAACGCCGCTAACAATGAGACATGTAGCACCAACATTGGCAACAGTAGCAGGTGCACCGGCTTCGCTTCCAAAAGGAATCTGCATTTCTAAACTGACCGAATGTTAGGCAGACTTCCCTACACCAGGGAGCATGTTTTGTTTTTTTATGAATGCGAGCATAAATATTGAAAATATTAATATTACCTTTAAGTCCTCCGAAGATGTCAACACAAAGACGGCACAGTAGCAGGTCTCCTTTCAATGAACTCTGATGTGATTGGTGGATCGAAAACGTTACGCTGTACCACTCAGCGAAACGATTGGTCAGAATTATTGTCAATCAAAAAGTAGGCGGGGATTTAATACTCAAAGCTACTGCAATGAATCTATTTTTTTTTTTTTAGTTTATCGGCTTTGTTTTTCAGGATATAGATGTAAAACAATTTGGTTTAAAGTTTCCCTTTTGTTGCTGGGGATCGGGATTGGGATTCAGCGTATCAGAACCGCTTATCTTCAGTCTATCGAGTCGACAAACTGCTCCCAGTTCTGAAAACAAACTGACGTCAGTCTGGAGGAAGAACCTTCTTTTACTGTCTACGGGAAGAACGGTGTGTGCAGGGAGGTGGGGATCTACCTAGCTAGACAGGTAAAAAGGTGAGCGCTGTCGCGACTACTACGACGTTTTGACTCCTTTGTTCCTCCATTTTGAGCCGACTGTGTGTAAGTATAACAACTAAAATCTAGATGTCGTGAATATATAGGCGTCTGTGCCTCACCTTAACCATTTAGCTTTACCAGCATGTTTTAAAGTGAGCGAAAATCATAGGCTAAAAGTCTGTATGTGTTTTGTTCTTGGCTTATTTGTCTTTTTGGTAGCTAGTTAAGATTCAAGATTTTTTTTTGTGTGATAAAGACTTTTAGGGGTGGGGCATTTAAACTATAATGCAATCTCGTAGCCTAATTCAAAATGAGAGTAAGGACTTGACGTAGCAGACATGGGGAATTCTTTAGTGTAAATAAAGGCTCATTAGAGTGTTTCGTATGTTGCCCATGGCTATTAGGGCCTAATACACTTAAAGTAATGTACATAGGCCTGCTTAGGCTACTACAAACAAAGTAGCCTACAAAATGGTGAGCTGTTTAACAATTTATCCAACAGAACCAAAAAATGGTCAAAGAAGAGCAGGAGTTGGCCAACCGGCCTGACAACACGGCCTTCACTCAGCAGAGGCTTCCGGCATGGCAGCCCATGCTCTCCGCTGGCATTGTCATCCCAGGGTTTGTCCTCATCGGCCTGGCATTCATTGGCATTGGCGTCGCTCTCTTTGTCACTTCACGGAGCATCCAGGTGTTGGAGGTATGACTGTGACCACCGAACACACCAAGCATTTAGGGGGCATGTTGGAAATCAATGGTCAGACATCACCAGCAAAAAGGGAGGAAGAGACAGTAAACATGTGTTAACTGGATTGAAACATAGGGGTTGAAAGGAAACAAACCTTAATAAAACAATCCCTGTTTTCATTGTTGAGATAAACTGAACTGTACACTGTCTGTTCACTTGTAAGCAATATCACACTGAGTTCAAAGAGATAGGTGTTGTAGCCATCAATAATTAATAACCTTTCTTTGTTCTTTCCTACACAGCTCGACTACACTGGGCTTGAGCAAAACTCACCATGCTTTAAGTGCACTTACCCAAATGTCTCAAACTGTGTGTGCGACCTGGACTTCTCGATTGACAGTCTATTTAAGGTAGTAGCATTGTAGCTTTGCACAAACGCACTCGCATACATACAAACGGTAATACAGTTTAAGTGTACTCCTGCTGCCAACACTTGACGGCTGTGTTTTTGTGATTCTGTTTTTCTCCACAGGGAACCGTGTTCTTTTATTATGGTTTGTCCAACTACTTCCAGAACTTCAGAAAGTACGGTGTGTCCAAAGATGACGTGCAGCTGTCTGGAGACCTGACTAACTTTAAAGTGGGTTAACAACCTAGGATATTGAAGAAAAACACACACACACACACACACACACACACACACACCACTCTGGTTTTAATTTCTATGGGGAAAAACTAAATTTGTTCTCAGTTGGAATAAAAATACTTTAAAGGAATGGAAAGCATAATGGAGTACAAATATGCTAAGTTGTCCCCTTGCTTCAACATATCGGTATCTCATGCCGTTGCCCATCTGTCATATAAACTAAATATCTGAATATTTATTTGAGCAATAAAAACACTGTTCTCTGTCTCTCTTGAAGAGTCCCAGTGACACCTGTTCACCCTATGTGTATGACCGCAACAACCAACCAATTGTACCGTGTGGATCAATTGCAAACAGCATGTTCAATGGTATGTAAAAACATTTAAATTCATTTGGAATTAAGTTTTATTTGCTGTGTTATGGAAGTACTAATTATTGTACTGTTTTTTTTTTAAAGACACCTTCCAACTATTTCAAAAAATCAATGGAACAAAGACACTGGTGCCCTTTGATGGAAAAGGGATTGCTTGGTGGACCGACTACAACATCAAATACAGAAACCCCAGCGTCACACCTCTGAAGAACGCATTCAACAGTAGTTACTTACTTTACTTGCTGTCTGTTCTATTTAAGTAGTGCTAGTCTGCAGATTAATTGTCTTTAATGAGGGGTTCCCAGTCTGCTCAAAAATAATTTGGTGCTCACAAGGATTTTACAAAGTGGTAAAGGAGTTTTATTGAAGCCTGCCTAGTATTGTGGATGAAAGGAGTAACTTAGTTTAGTGCAGTGAATAAGGGGTCCTTTTTAGATGAAATCACATTTAATATAACGTGAATTTAAAATTATGTTTGAAAAACATGACCGCTGATTAAAAGTTTGACTTCCAGGTACCGTGAAACCCATATTTTGGTCCAAGCCTGCGTATGAGTTGGACACATCAGATCCTGCTAACAATGGCTTCATCAATCAAAATTTCCTGGTGTGGATGAGGAGGGCGGCCCTGCCAAATTTCAGAAAGCTCTATGGGCGTATCGACGAGGGTGTTTATGCACAGGGTCTTCCAGCTGGAAGTTACTCCCTTGCAATTACCTACAGTATCCTTTTTATACACGTTACAGATTCTGGGATGATTTTGAGGATGGTGCTTGGATGTATGGGCAGTTATGTTTGTTGAGCGTGAGTCCTGTGTTTGAAGAACACTGGGGCATGTAGGCAGCAGCAGCAGCAGCAGCAGCTGCTGTCAGTAGTGCCAAGTGAATGACCATCAAAACTATTAAACAAAGGCCTATCTTAAATTATTTTCATATATATCTTTATTTTTATTAAAATACATCACTGAGTGAGCAATCAAATATCTTGCAAAACCACTTTTAAAATAATTGTATTTTAATCAATATTTAGAAATTATTCACATGAAAGGGGTGATAAGTTATTCAAAGGCATCACTGTGTAAATGTGTCCTTTTCACATTGTTGTATGACACACTGTGCCATTCCTTGTGTTGGGTATGTGGAAGAGGATGCTTTTTACTTATTTTAAACAGCATATAAGTCTGGGTAATTAATCTTATGCTTTAAACAAGAACATGTGTGGTTAAAGGAGTTTTAAACGGTTCCATCCTCATGAGATTTACTAAGCTTGAAATCTACATAAAGGGGTCAGCCATGGACTTGGTCACATGTTTTTTGTGTCATGTTAGAACAACAGCAACTTGGTTTAACTTGTTTCACAGGTTGGGTGTGGTCCTGTTTTAACTTGGGCAGAGGGAATGCAATGATTCAGCAGTTCCTAAAGTTAAGGAAAAACAAGGCAAATTTTCTGACACATGTAAATGTACTACGCAAATAATCTTCATGTAATTTAATCACGGTCTACCTGAAGCCATGAAGGCCTATGTAAATACCTCAAAGACATTTAGAATTTGCATTAAGGATCATACCACTGTGTTTCCAAGTTTAAACCTTAACTACTTGTAAATATTACCAATTTTAAGGCAAACCAGACAATTTGTGTTGATTGGATTAATTTTTTTCTACAGTTTCAGACCATTTCTATTCTTTTGTGTAAACATTAGAAATCAATTCTTTGAATATTGAGCCTTGGTTCAGTTGTCATCTATCACAGGCAGTTTAAAAACATATTGCTTTGACAAGTTTACACTGCAATAAGTCATTAGAATAATGTAAACTTGGATGGATTATACTTAAATGTATTCAAAATTAAAGCACAGTCAAATGTACATGATTAGTAGTAAATGGGTTAAAACATACAAAACCAGTGGTAGTTTTTATACAGTATCTTAACAGTTTTGTATATTTAATACTACAGTGAAGTATTGGCACATGGTCACTTCTTTTTCTGAAATTACGTGTTTCCATTTTTGCTGTAAATCCTTAACATTTGTCCCCCAGACTATCCTGTTTTGAGCTTTGGTGGGAGAAAGAAGGTAGTGTTCAGCAACGTGTCCTGGATGGGTGGCAAGAATGAGTTCCTGGGCATTGCCTACCTTGTGATTGGTTCACTGTGCGTCTTAATGTCCATAGTCATGCTCATCGTCTATGCTAAATTCAAGTTTCCTGAGGAAGACTGAGTGCCTGGTCATTGTCTGTTGTTTGCTGAAGGTTTATCTACTTTATCAACAGTTTTTCTTCTTCTTTTTTCCCTTTTTACTTAATGGGATGATTAAAGCACAGTACAGATGCTCACACAAAGGGGAGCATAGAGCTGGACTCCACCCAAGAACACGTGTTATTCTGGACATGAAGATGTATCCTAAGGTGTAGAAGAAGCCTGGTGTTATTTTTGTGAGACAAGACTTGACACTGGAATTTCCCCATGACTGCAAAATGGGATGATTTCCAATATGGGTACATGTACTTGTCTGTAAGCAGCTGCAAGAGGTGTCTCTTAAATCAGTGCATTACATCATCACACAACTAGTTGCCTCCTCATTTTATGTCAGTAATACAATTAAAGCTATAAACCATTTGATAAGCCATATGATACTGAACAAGACTTTACACTTGATTGTGAGATGTGTAGCTTAGCTTGGAAATAATGCTGTAAAATGTGGGAATATTAACTCAGGGATCTTGTTTACAGGCTATGCAAGCTTATGTTTTAACTCTTACTATTGTTTTAGAGATTTTACTTCATGTTGATATTTATTTAATAAAACAACATCAAAACCATTCCTCTCTGTCTTATTAGGACATTTAAGTTCCACAGGAAACTGCAATTGTGTTTACATAATTTGTAACCGTCTATGCTGGATTCTATGGAAATGTGGGCTTTTCACTGTCAGTAAGCAAAGTTTTATCCTAACGTCTTTATTTAGATTTTAGAGGTCTTCAATTTCAGTTTTTCAAATCTAGTACATTTCTGCAAGCTTTTTGGGCTTTGTTGGTCTGCTTTCTCAGCTGACTCAAGTCCAAGCTCCATGTGCTCTTTTATTCTGGATGGGTTGGATGTTTGGGTAAAATATGTAGAAGCAATAAACAACCTTTTATAAGATGCATAACAAATCCATACATTAATAGCATTCATTTGTGATAGCATGAGTCTGCAAAAAGTGAACTAATGCTAATGCCAGTCAAATTGTGACAGAAGTTGTAATTATCTTGAGGCAAATCTAAGTATATTATAATTTATTACTGAATTAGTAAAACCATTATTAAAGGTTTATCACTGTTCATATTAACTGTTGTAAAATCTGTATTGTTGTAGCTAAAGATCTTTATAGCTGAATCATTGGAGGCAACTCCCTTTCCCCCCCTATCTGTCATACACGGTTAAAACGAAAGAGAGAAAACAATATTCATTCGATTGCATTGTGGGTATTGTAGTTTTCAGCATTCATAGTCCAGTGATGTACCCAACCTCTCAAACGACAAGTACCACAATCCATTGCACAAATAAACCAGACGTCCACTGATGCGGCGTTTTGACAGCGGCAGTCAGTCTCTGAGCAGCTCGGTAGACGCTGCAGCCAGCAACATAACATTAGCCTCGCTTCTTTGTTCACTTTCACACGGCTACAGGTCGTTGTTGACCGCTTCAAAGAATGTCTGACGGTGGGGGGACAGAGGAAAACTCAGGCACCATGGAGGTGTCGGCCGTTCAGACGGTCGCTGATACATCGGTGCTGCAGAAGCACATGAGGAAATTGGTACCGTTGCTCCTGGAAGATGGCGGCGATGCCCCGGCCGCACTGGAAACCGCCCTGGAGGAGAAGAGCGCAGTGGAGCAGATGAAGAAATTTCTGGCCGATCCCCAAGTGCACACCATATTGGTAGAGCGAAGTGCTCTTAAAGGTACATTTAGCAATAAGTGGTCAGCTAGCTGGCTAACAACATTATTTGAATAACCGGACTATTACTAATTCGTACAGTGCAAACGTAACGCAATGAGTCTGCATTAACGTTAACTAGCTGTTAATTTCGTCTCCAACAAAATGGCTTTAAACCCAGTGTTAGCTTAGTTGACTTTGTATGAGAGTTGGTATTAGCCTATTTGACAGCAATGTTAACTTAGCTTGCATTCTCAATCCATCACATTGTTAAATTTTAAGGCAACTTCGCCACAATAGGTGGGCAAGAGATAACCGAGCCAATGACAACACAACGCACTCCAATGAAGGTGTCCAAATGTTTGCTTTCATTTTAAGCAGCAGTTAATACATATTTAATAATTTGTGCTATGGTAGCGTAGAATTGAATGCAAGTTACTTGTTGACCAATGACTGTGCCACAGTGCTTATAACAACACAAGCCCTAATTTGAAAAGAAAACCCCCCAAATCGTTTAACATTCAAAGAGAATGAATTATTTGTAATAACTGCAAGTCATTTTGTGTGCACCTTCTTGGGTGTTTATCACGTGAAACCGCTTGTGTCAATGAACACAGTATCTTCAGTCTTCTCCAGGCGAATTAATCCTGAGCTTTAGAGCCGCTTGCCCCTTCCTTATGTTTTATGAGTGCTGAACATTGATCCCTTGATACTGCACATGACGAGCCACTGAGTCTAAGCCTGCAGGGTTTGGATTCTATCCATTTTCTTGCACTGAAAATACTGATGCTGCAATGCAGAAGGTGCTGTTTCTTTTCCTACATGCCATGAACAACAAAGAAGGGTGGGGACATAGATGGAGGGATGGATGTCAGATTGTCATCCTACTGTGACATAGCTCATTATATTCTGATAAACTCGACTCCTGTCTAGCATCCAAATATTTTTTTTTTTTACCATCAATAGCCGCGGATTCATTTTGTTTGCCTTGAGCAATCAGTCCTTACTGCTAAAATCGGCAATGTGAAGAATATTTCATTATTTTATGAGTTGATAACTTGTTCAGATAAGACTTATTTTTATGTATTCTTCACACAGAGGATGTTGGAGATGAAGGAGAGGAGGAGAAGGAATGCATTACTTATAATATCAGCACTGACATACACTACGGGATAAAGTCCAACAGGTAAATGATGCATCTAATGCACTGAACATAGGTCTTCTTTTCAGCCATGCAATTCTATTTGATTTCATCAGTAAAACTAAAAAAGTCTCCCTTTCTTTATATTTACCTGTACTCCTAAAGATAATTTTTTTTATTTACTGCATATCACTCCGCTTCTACTTAAGTTCTGTTAATTCTCAACTGAATATTCTTCCCTGCAGCTTGGCTTTCATCAAGAGGGCAATCGTCATTGATGCAGACAAGCCCATATCAACCCAAGTTCGAGTTCTGACCTTGAGTGAGGACTCTCCCTACGAGACACTCCATTCTTTCATCAGCAATGCTGTCGCTCCTTTCTTCAAGTCCTACATCCGCGAGTCTGGCAAGGCAGACAGGTAATCCTCAAAATGTGTCTTGTATTTAAATAAAAACCTTTCCTCAAGTAAACTGGATCATGAACTCTGTTTGGAGAAATAATGTGACTTTGATGGGAGAATTCATCTGCAATATCATCTCTGTCCTAACCTTCTAGAGATGGGGATAAGATGGCTCCATCAGTGGAGAAAAAGATTGCTGAGCTGGAGATGGGCCTTCTCCACCTGCAGCAGAACATTGAGATTCCTGAGATCAGCCTGCTCATCCACCCCATCATCACAAACATCGCCAAGCAGTGCTATGAGCGCGGGGAGAAGCCCAAGGTCACAGACTTTGGCGACAAAGTGGAGGACCCAACCTTCCTTAACCAGCTGCAATCTGGAGTCAACCGTTGGATTAGGGAGATCCAGAAGGTAAAAGGCTTTCCCATATTTGTTTTTCAAATTTCATAACGGTTGTATGGAAAGTTGTTTTTTTTTTTACTCACCACTGGGTTTATTTGTCTCCTCCACCCACCCTTTATCAGGTGACAAAGCTTGATCGTGACCCAGCTTCCGGTACAGCCTTGCAGGAGATCAGTTTCTGGCTGAATCTGGAGCGAGCACTCAACAGGATCCAGGAGAAGAGAGAGAGCCCCGAGGTTCTGCTCACACTGGATATCCTCAAACACGGCAAACGTTTCCATGCTACTGTCAGCTTTGACACCGACACTGGTGAGTGACAACCCGTTGAAACAAAATTTTCCTGGTCTTGTTTCGATAACGAGCCAAACGATACCCAACCCTAGTCTTGTTTCACGTCTGCTGCCTTTTCTGGCGTATTGTTTATACAGTATGATTCATTGTTTATCCTTTCTACTTCTCACAGGTCTGAAACAGGCTGTAGAAACCGTCAATGACTACAATCCTCTGATGAAGGACTTCCCTCTCAATGACCTACTCTCTGCTTCGGAGCTTGATAAGATCCGCCAGGCCCTGATGGCCATATTCACTCACTTGAAAAAGATTAGGAACACAAAGTACCCTATCCAGAGAGCCCTGCGTCTTGTAGAGGCCATCTCCAGGGACTTGAGCTCCCAGCTCCTCAAGGTGTTGGGTACCAGGAAGCTCATGCATGTTGCCTATGAGGAATTTGAAAAGGTTGGTGTGGTTTGGTCTCTAGCATAAACTAAAACCAACCCTTTATTATTCCCTAAGAAGTGTGTTTTATTAAGAGCCCCATTAGCTTCTGTCTGTCTTAAACAGAAGCTACTCTGCCTGGGGTCTAAGTACACACAAAAAATAATACATCTTCCTAAATGTCCTTTTAACATCAATTTGCAGGTGATGGTGGCATGCTTCGAGGTGTTCCAGACCTGGGAGGATGAGTATGAGAAACTGCAGGTGCTTTTGAGGGACATTGTGAAGAGAAAGAGAGAGGAGAACTTGAAGATGGTGTGGCGCTTGAGCCCAGCTCACAGGAAGCTCCAATCACGTCTGGATCACATGAGACGTTTCAGAAGACAGCACGAGCAGTTGAGGGCTGTCATCGTCCGTGTGCTGAGGCCTCAGGTGAAGTACCATCAGCATCTGTAATAGACATGCTTAAACTGGCAAGCATGTCTTGCCATTATTTACTTCATGATCCTTTTTAAATGTTGTTTTCCTGTAGATCCTGACAAAAATGGAATTATCTAGTTTTGTCCACACTTGATTGAGATTAAAATTGTTTTTGTCTCCAGGTTTCTGCTGTGCCACAACACGCCCCTGGAGAGACCGTTGAGCCTCAAGATATGAAGGTAGCTGGAGTTCTCTTTGATGCTGCTGATGCCAATGCTATCGAGGAGGTCAACCTGGCTTATGAGAATGTCAAAGAGGTCGATGGTCTGGATGTGTCCAAGGAAGGCATGGAAGCCTGGGAAGCCGCCATGAAGCGTTACGATGAACGCATTGACCGCGTGGAGACCCGTATCACTGCCCGGCTGCGTGATCAGCTGGGAACCGCCAAGAACGCCAACGAGATGTTCCGCATCTTCTCCCGCTTCAATGCTCTCTTTGTGCGTCCCCACATCCGTGGTGCCATTCGGGAGTACCAGACGCAGCTCATCCAGCGTGTGAAAGATGACATTGAGTCCCTGCATGATAAGTTCAAAGTGCAGTACCCTCAGAGCCAGGCCTGTAAGATGAGCCATGTCCGAGACCTGCCACCTGTGTCTGGCTCCATCATCTGGGCCAAGCAGATCGACCGTCAGCTGACTGCGTATATGAAGAGAGTGGAGGATGTTCTGGGAAAAGGCTGGGAGAATCATGTGGAGGGGCTGAAGCTGAAGCAGGATGGAGATAGCTTCAGGGCAAAACTCAATACTCAAGAGATATTTGATGACTGGGCTCGCAAGGTATGAAGCTGAATATAGACATTGATATAATGTAGCACTTTTCCTCCCAATATTGTAAAAATATTAAAGTTTTTGCCAATTACAATGCATGTTTTCATTGTTTTGTCAACTCTTTTTCTGTTGTAAATCAGGTGCAGCAGCGTAACCTTGGTGTGTCTGGCCGCATCTTCACAATTGAGAGTACTCGTGCCCGCGGACGTACCGGAAACATGCTCAAACTTAAAGTCAACTTCCTTCCAGAGATCATCACCTTGTCCAAAGAGGTCCGCAACCTCAAGTGGTTGAGCTTCCGTGTTCCTTTGGCCATTGTCAACAAAGCCCACCAAGCTAACCAGCTGTACCCATTTGCCATCTCTTTGATCGAGAGTGTGCGCACTTACGAGCGAACGTGTGAGAAGGTGGAGGAGAGGTCATCCATCTCCTTGCTGGTGGCTGGGCTTAAGAAAGAGGTTCAGGCTCTCGTTACTGAAGGCATCACTCTGGTCTGGGAGTCCTACAAGCTGGATCCCTATGTTCAAAGGCTGGCTGAGACAGTCTTCAACTTCCAGGAAAAGGTCAGTGTGTCACTATAAAAGGGTTACAGACTCTCCTTAGTGTCATTTTTAGAATGAAACTAGTGGTATTGTTTGATTGCCCCCTAATGGTCATTCTAATGTTTTTGTTGTATGTTGTTTCCAGGTGGACGACCTCTTACTGATTGAGGAGAAAATAGATCTTGAGGTTCGCTCTTTGGAGACCTGCATGTTCGAGAACAAGACCTTCTCTGACATCCTCAACCGAGTCCAGAAGGCTGTTGACGACCTCAATCTCCACTCCTATTCCAACCTGCCCATCTGGGTCAACAAGCTCGACATTGAGGTTGGCACCACAAAGCAATACAAGGATTATTTGTTCCTCATATTCAGTTGGATTGGGACTGTTTGAGTCCAAATGGAAATACCCTGAACATTTTAACCCTTGTGTTGTCTTACCGTTGTCCATGCAACTTTTCATTTTTCTGGGTCATAATTCAAAATTTAAACTTTTGTTCAACATTTTGGTCGTCTTTTTAGACACTTTTGTTGTTTTTCCCGACGTTTTGTCAGGTTTTTTTTTTTCCCCCAAGTTTTTGAAGCGTTTTCCAAATTCCAAAGTATTGTAGGGAACCATCCCAAATGTCTGATAAAGAAACTTTAAAAAAAAAACTTGACCCAAGAACAACAGGAGGGTTAACTTTTTGATTCTTTTTACATAAGGTTGGTCTGAAAGGTTTTCAAACTGGATTTTTGTTATGTTTCATAGATTGAACGTATCCTGGGAGTGCGTCTGCAGGCTGGCCTTAAGGCCTGGACCCAGGTGCTCCGTGGCCAGGTAGAGGACAAAGCTGATGTGGACATGGACACAGAGGCTCCACAAGTGAGCCACAAACCTGGAGGGGAGCCCAGGATCAAGGTATTGTGACTATGTTGCCTTATGCCATTTTTTTTGTTTTTGAATGATTTAAATATTTCTTATGAAACCTTAGATTTCTGGACACAGCTCACTATCTCTTATAACAAACTATTTTGTTCTTTTCTTTTCCCAGAATGTTGTCCATGAGCTGAGGATTACTAACCAGGTGATCTACCTGAACCCACCGATTGAAGACTGTCGCTACAAGCTCTACCAGGAGATGTTTGCCTGGAAGATGGTCATCCTTTCTCTTCCCAGGATTCAGAGCCAGAGATACCAGGTAAGGGATTCACTGTTATGTGAACAGTTTGAGTAGTAGGACTTTGATTCCAACTGCAGAAAGTCATGAATGTCATGGTGTCTGAATGTCTGTATCTACCAAACATAAAATAAGCTATTTTATTTTAGTTCAAATATGGTGCATTGAGAGAAGAATTGATGTTGTGTCTTATTGCACTTGTGCTGTTGCATTGATCTAAGTAAATGTGTCCTTCCTCACCAGGTGGGAGTCCACTATGAGCTGTCAGAGGAAGAGAAGTTCTACAGAAATGCCCTGACCAGGATGCCAGATGGCCCTGCAGGCTTAGAGGAGGCCTACAATGCAGTCGAAGACATTGTCAGTGAGGTGGAGCAGTATGTCAAGGTAAGAGTCATCTACAGTGTGTTATCCTATCTTAGGTTTACTTCTCATAGAATTACTTTGTTTGAGGACCAAATTTAAAGAAATGAAATGCTAAACTACGGTTTTCTTTTGTACTTCTTTGCCATGTTTTTATATCATAAACATGCATAAAATACACTTTCATGTACATTGATTGATTGATTGTTTTAGTCTCTTTTTATGGTGGTCCTATGCAACGTAATTTTGTTCTACACTGCACTTCCTGAAGTGTTTTTTGGAATGACAATAAAATCATCTTGAATCTTGAATCCATCTCTTTTGCCGCCCCTGTGCAGGTGTGGCTGCAGTACCAGTGCTTGTGGGACATGCAAGCCGAGAACATCTACAACCGTCTGGGTGAAGACCTCACCAAGTGGCAGGCCTTGCTGGTCCAGATCCGCAAAGCACGTGGAACCTTTGACAATGCAGAGACACGGAAAGAGTTTGGACCTGTGGTCATCGACTATGGCAAGGTAATAATTATTGACAGTTCCAGGTGTTCATGTTAAGAGATTACATGTAAGGGTCATCTTTTCTTTTTTTTAACTATTATTTTAAGGCACAATGCTATTTTAAGTGTGAAATCTTTTACTTAAACCCCCTTATTTGTGCAAATTAGTTTCATTACAATGCATATTTTTTGTTTGTAATGTATGTTCTACTGCTCTATCTTCTACAATGAACTTCCTTTTTGTATGTCTTTGTCTTATTATCAAATGTTCGTATAACAGGTCCAGTCCAAGGTGAACTTGAAGTACGACTCCTGGCACAAAGAAGTGCTCAGCAAGTTTGGCCAGATGCTTGGCCAAAACATGCAGGACTTCCATTCCCAGATCTCCAAGGTAACACATAATATGATGGAGAAATTGTTCCTTCGACCAGTTTAGTAACATTGACTTTAAAGAGACACTGATCAGAACATTGAATGAACTGGATTTTTTTTTTTTCTTATCACGATTCTTTTTGTTTCCACAATAGTCCCGTCAAGAACTGGAGCAACATTCTGTGGACACGGCTAGCACTTCAGATGCTGTCAACTTCATAACGTATGTCCAGACGCTGAAACGCAAGATCAAACAGTTTGAGAAAAATGTGGATGTAAGTACTCTAAAACATTCATTCATTCAATTATTTTTTTCATTATTCTTTTGCATCACTGCATGCTTCATTAAAAACAGTTTAGGTTTCTAATCCGATTCTCCCGCCTTTCATCCATAGTTGTTCCGTAATGGACAGCGTTTGCTGGAGAAGCAGAGATTCCAGTTCCCTCCATCTTGGCTCTACATTGACAACATCGAAGGTGAATGGGGGGCCTTCAGTGACATAATGAAGCGCAAGGATACCGCTATCCAGCAGCAGGTGGCCAACCTGCAGATGAAGATTGTCCAGGAGGACAAAGCTGTGGAAAACCGCACCACTGACTTGCTCAATGACTGGGAGAAGACCAAACCAGTTGCTGTAAGAGAAATGGATTGAAATTAAATTTGAAATACAGTACAGTCCCCCCTAGATGGATTCTGATTGAACTGATGACCGCTAATTGTTAAATTAGAATACCATTAGCAGTTGGAAGCATTAGCTGTTGTGACTGAAATAACCTCATCAAGCTTTATTGATGCCTAACTGATAATGTGTTTCAACAGGGTAACCTGCGTCCAGAGGAGGCTCTTCAGTCTCTGACGATCTATGAGGGCAACTTTGGCCGTCTGAAGGTTGAAAGAGAGAAGTGTGCCCGAGCAAAAGAAGCTCTGGAGCTCACCGACACTGGCCTACTCAGCGGCAGTGAAGAGAGGGTGCAGGTAATGCCAGCAAACATTCACATAAAAGCATTTTTAAATCACCAATTAAAGACCAAGTAAAAGACAGCAAGTATCTCAAAAACATCTAATGGACACAAATTTGAAATGGACTTTAACCCATTATACACAAGTTACAGCTTTCTTTGGACTAATTTCTGTCTTTGTGGAAACTTGTAGGTGGCACTAGAGGAGCTGCATGACCTGAAGGAGGTTTGGTCCGAGCTGTCCAAGGTCTGGGAGCAGATCGACCAGATGAAAGAGCAGCCATGGGTGTCTGTACAGCCTCGCAAGGTAACAAATCCACAATAATCTTTCAGATCATTCAATCTCTACGGTTTATTCAAAACAATTCTTGGCGTATAACTATTCTTGTGTTGTGTGTTTTTAGCTTCGCCAGAGTCTGGATGGTCTTCTGAACCAGCTGAAGAACTTCCAAGCAAGACTGAGACAGTATGCTTCCTACGAGTTTGTCCAGAGGCTGCTTAAAGGATACCTGAAGGTAGTTTTTTATTTTTATTTTTTTTTCTACTAGGCAGGCATTTTGACTCAGAATTAAACTTAAAAATGGGTTATTAAATGCTCTACCTATTCCTTTCTCCCACCAGGTTAACATGTTGGTGATTGAGCTGAAATCAGAGGCTCTGAAGGACCGCCACTGGAAGCAACTGATGAAGCGTTTGCATGTAAACTGGGTCCCGTCAGAACTGACCCTGGGACAGATCTGGGACGTGGATCTGCAGAGGAACGAGATGGTGGTGAAGGACGTCCTCCTCGTAGCCCAGGGAGAGATGGCTTTGGAGGAGTTCCTCAAACAGGTGAAGAGAGAGGGCCTTTAAAAGATCATGCAATGTAGTTGTGATGCTCATGGGAGGCCACATATCTACAGATTCCACTCCAAATGATTATAAATTACTCTGGTTTGTAGACCTGCTAATAATAACAATTCTGTGGTTTTGGCCCTCAGATTCGTGAAGTGTGGAACTCGTATGAGCTCGACCTGGTGAACTACCAGAACAAGTGTCGTCTAATTAGAGGCTGGGATGACCTCTTTAACAAGGTCAAAGAACATATCAACAGTGTGTCTGCCATGAAATTGTCTCCATACTACAAGGTAAACCCAATTACCTGTTGTGTTCACTTAGACTTTACAAATATTTATGTTTGGATAGCTGCATCAACACCATGCTCTTCTGCTCCCCAAGGTGTTTGAGGAAGATGCCCTGAGCTGGGAGGACAAGCTGAATCGCATCATGGCTCTGTTTGACGTTTGGATTGACGTCCAGCGTCGCTGGGTCTATCTGGAAGGCATCTTCACTGGCAGTGCTGACATCAAACATCTGCTGCCTGTAGAAACCCAGAGATTCCAGAGGTAAATGAAGGGCCCTTATTTTTCCACTCTATTTTACCAAACCAGAATTTATTTATAAATTCCAATATTTTTTACTAGAACTTACTAATATGCCTCTGTTTATTCCACAGTATCAGCACGGAGTTCTTGGCCCTGATGAAGAAGGTGACAAAGTCTCCTTTAGTGATGGATGTGCTGAACATACAGGGAGTGCAGAGGTCTCTGGAGCGACTGGCTGACCTTCTGGGAAAAATCCAGAAAGCCCTCGGAGAATACTTGGAGAGAGAGAGATCCTCATTCCCAAGGTAAGACGATTATATGGGTTTTATATGTGCATACAAAACACATAGCCTAGACGTTCATGGTTATGTTGAATATTCAGAAATCCGTTCACTGATCAATACATTAATTTATTAAGTATCCTTAATTGATCCATCACACTCTTTTTGTTTCCAGGTTTTACTTTGTCGGAGATGAGGACCTGCTTGAAATCATCGGCAACAGCAAGAATGTGGCCAAACTGCAGAAGCACTTCAAGAAGATGTTTGCAGGTGTTTCCAGCATCTTGCTCAACGAGGACAACACTGTGGTGCTGGGAATCTCTTCCCGCGAGGGTGAGGAGATTCACTACAAGACACCAGTCTCCATCACAGATCACCCCAAGATCAACGAGTGGCTGACGCTGGTGGAGAAAGAGATGAGGGTGACGCTGGCCAAGCTGTTGGCAGAGTCCGTCACAGAGGTCACATCCTTCAACAAAGGCGCCGCCATTGACCTGAGCCAGTACATCAACTGGATTGATCGTTACCAGGTTGGTATTAGGAGCATTCATTCTACACACATTTCAACATACAGTGGTGTGAAAAAGTGTTTGCCCCCTTCCTCATTTCCTGTTCCTTTGCATGTTTGTCACACTTAAGTGTTTCGGAACATCAAACCAATTTAAACAATAGTCAAGGACAACACAAGTAAACACAAAATGCAATTTGTAAATGAAGGTGTTTATCATTAAAGGGAAAAAAAATCCAAACCATCATGGCCCTGTGTGAAAAAAAGTGATTGCCCCTAAACCTAATAACTGGTTGGGCCACCCTTAGCAGCAACAACTGCAACCAAGCGTTTGCGATAACGTGCAATGAGGCTTTTACAGCGTCCTGGAGGAATTTTGGCCCACTCATCTTTGCAGAATTGTCCTAATTCAGTTACATTAGAGGGTTTTCGAGCATGAACGGCCTTTTTAAGGTCATACCACAACATCTCAATAGGATTCAGGTCAGGACTTTGGCTAGGCCACTCCAAAGTCTTCATTTTGTTTTTCTTCAGCCATTCGGTGGTGGACTTGCTGGTGTGTTTAGGATCATTGTCCTGCTGCAGAACCCAAGTTCGTTTCAGCTTGAGTACACGAACAGATGGTCGGACATTCTCCTTCAGGATCTCTTGGTAGACAGCAGAATTCATAGTTCCTTTTATCACGGCAAGTCTTCCAGGTCCTGAAGCAGCAAAACAGCCCCAGACCATCACACTGCCACCACCATATTTTACAGTTGGTATAATGTTCTTTTTATGAAATGCAGTGTTCCTTCTCGCCAGATATACTTGGACACACACCTTCCAAAGAGTTCCACTTTTGTCTCATCGGTCCACAGAATGTTGTCCCAAAAGTCTTGGGGATCATCAAGATGTGTTCTGGAGAAATTGCGAGCTTTGATGTTCTTTTTTGCTCAGCAGTGGTTTTCTCCTTGGAACTCTGCCATGCAGGCCATTTTGCCCAGTCTTTTCCTGATGGTGGAGGCATGAACGCTGGACCTTAACTGAGGCAAGTGAGGCCTGCAGTTCTTTGGACGTTGTTGTGGGGTCTTTTGTGACCTCTTGGATGAGTCGTCGCTGCGCTCTTGGGGGTAATTTTGGGCGGCCCGGCCACTCCTGGGAAGGTTCACCACTGTTCCATGTCTTCGCCATTTGTGGATAATGGCTCTCACTGTGGTTCGCTGGATTCCCAAAGCTTTGGAAATGGCTTTATAACCCTTTCCAGACTGATAGATCTCAATTACTTTCTTTCTCAATTGTTCCTGAATTTCTTTGGGTCTCGGCATGATGTGTGTAGCTTTTTAAGGATCTTCTGGTGGACCTTACTGTGTCAAGCAGCTCCTATTTAAGTGATGCCTTGATTGTGAACAGGTGTGGCAATAATCAGGCCTGGGTGTGGCTAGAGAAATTGAACTCAGGTGTGGACAACCACAGTTATAGTATGTTTTAACAAGGGGGGCAATCACTTTTTCACACAGGGCCATGATGGTTTGGATTTTTTTTTCTCCTTTAATAATAAACACCTTCATTTACAAATTGCATTTTGTGTTTACTTGTGTTGTCCTTGACTTTTGTTTAAATTGGTTTGATGTTCCGAAACACTTAAGTGTGACACACATGCAAAGGAACAGGAAATGAGGAAGGGGGCAAACACTTTTTCACACCACTGTATATGGAAATCAGGCAATGTGTTGATTTAATTACATTTTATCTGTTTCGTCTCATCACAGGCCCAGCTGGTGGTCCTATCCACTCAGATCGCCTGGTCTGAGAACATTGATTATGCCTTGACCACCATCTCTAGTGGTGGGGATGTTAACCTAATGCAGGGAGTGCTGTCAAATGTACAGGCCACCCTTAACGTTTTGGCTGACACCGTGCTGATGGAGCAGCCTCCACTCCGCAGGAGGAAACTGGAGCACCTGGTTAGAATTAATATTTATTTTTGTATTTTTTATTTTTATTAAAAAAGACATTTAAAAAAAAAAAAGTGTGTCTGAAATCCTTCTTCTGCTCCATCTTAGATCACCGAGCTGGTGCACCAACGTGATGTGACCAGGTCTCTAATCAAGAACAAGATCGACAACCCCAAGTCCTTTGAGTGGCTCAGCCAGATGCGCTTCTATTTTGACCCCAAGCAGACAGATGTCCTGCAACAGCTCTCCATTCAGATGGCCAATGCCAAGTTTAACTATGGCTTTGAGTACTTGGGTGTCCAGGACAAGCTCGTCCAGACCCCTCTGACAGACCGCTGCTATCTCACCATGACCCAGGCTCTGGAGGCCCGCCTTGGAGGGTCACCATTTGGTATGGAAGTTTTATTTATTTTTTTTTATTTTATTTTTTTAAACGTAAGAAATGGAGATTTAGATTTTTAAGAAAATTACAGGTTTGACATATAAAACGATCAACTTCACTGAGTTTGTCTTACATCTAGGTCCTGCTGGCACAGGAAAGACTGAGTCAGTGAAAGCTCTTGGTCACCAGCTTGGCCGCTTTGTCCTGGTCTTCAACTGTGATGAGACATTTGACTTCCAGGTACATAACCGCACACGGATTCTTCATTCCTAGGCTATTTTAGACAGGACATCAACCACAACCTTTTTTATAATATTTACCCGTTTCTCATGTTGTTCCTTTAACTTACAAATCTCTTTTGTTGACCTTGTCTTTTTTTTAGGCCATGGGTCGTATCTTCGTGGGTCTGTGCCAGGTGGGAGCATGGGGCTGCTTTGACGAGTTCAATCGTCTGGAGGAGAGAATGCTCTCTGCTGTATCCCAGCAGGTCCAGTACATCCAGGTGGCCTTGAGGGAGCACAGCAACCCCAACAGAGACAGGAGTATGTATAATATGTGTGGAAACTTAGGTGTCATGATATGGAAGGAGACTGCACTTTATTAAAGAAAATGTTGTGATTCAACTTAGTATCCATTAGCACCAATTGCCAAGAAAGAGAAAGGCAATTCAACAAAATAGCTTACTAAAAAAGAGCACTGCAGACTACAATGTTTAAAGCATACAATTCAGATGAGATACAGCCAATCAGTCTGTCAACACCATTTACATTTTTTTTAAATGAGAACTGCATGGTAAATAACTACACATCTCTCACCCCTCAGGTGTGCCAGTCACCACCGAGCTCCTGAACAAGCAGGTAAAGGTCAGTCCAGACATGGCCATCTTCATTACCATGAACCCTGGCTATGCTGGCCGCTCCAACCTGCCAGACAATCTGAAGAAGCTGTTCCGCAGTTTGGCCATGACCAAGCCCGACCGCCAGCTCATCGCCCAGGTCATGCTCTACTCTCAAGGTTTCCGCACAGCCGAGACCCTGGCCAAGAAGATTGTGCCCTTCTTCAAGTATGTACTTTTTAAGAAGAATTTACATAGTTTGAGAGAAATTTGAGATGTCTTTCTTCTTTGAATTTATCCCATTCATCTGTTTCAGACTGTGTGATGAGCAACTGTCATCCCAGAGTCACTACGATTTCGGCCTGCGAGCTCTCAAGAGCGTGCTGATCAGTGCTGGTAATGTCAAGCGTGAGCGCATCCAGAAGATCAAAAGAGAGAAGCTAGAGCGCGGAGAGGTTGTTGATGAGAATGACATCGCTGAGAACCTTCCCGAACAGGAGGTATAGAAAATTTGAAATTGTAGAACTTGCTTTTTCTGTATTGTTTTATTGAATTGGCAAATTAGTTTTTAGAATTGATCTAGAGATTTGAGGAGCTTGAATGTCTTGTTTCTGTAGATCCTGATCCAGAGTGTGTGCGAGACGATGGTTCCCAAGCTGGTGGCGGAGGACATCCCTCTGCTGTTCAGCCTGCTATCAGATGTCTTCCCTGGAGTCCAGTACATGCGTGGAGAGATGACTGCACTGAGGGAGGAGCTGAAGAAAGTCTGCGCGGAGATGTATCTCACCTACGGAGATGGTGACGATGTGGGCAGCAATTGGGTGGAGAAGGTATGTAGCTGAATTTGGGGCTTAAAGTATTCTGGCACCGTGCCAGATCTCCGGCATGCGGCCGTGAGGGGAAAAAAATGTGGGAACTTGCATGCAGCTTATTATTTTTGAGTCAGTTGATTTCACCTACCAATCATATGAGAGGAACGCAGCTCTAACTAACGCAGGGCTTAAGTACTCGGGCCTGGTGCCCAATTTCTGGCGTTTGACTATTTTAGAAAAATAAATGCATTAAAAAGTCCACATGGGATTTATTTTGATGCGCTGGATTTAACCAATCATCGAACTTCCACCTACCAATGAAACTAGTTCTAGCCAATCAGATGCAAAGTAGGGCGGGTCTTTGCCGAAATGTGAGAGTGTGGTGCCGGTGTGGTCTCCGTGGTAATGCGGCTAAAAACAATGGAGGCGAAATTTATCAGACTTGGAGCATCTATATACAGCTTTAGTTAAGAAAGTAGTTACGAACAAATGGCGCTGGGCATGAATAGAGGACAAGAGGAAAAGGGTGGAGACGGGAACTTCTGCAGCGCATGTTCAAGGAAGATACCGTACGGCAGCAGCAGTAAGAAAGTGCTTGCTAGTCACAAAGCTTCGGTCCGTGCACTCTGTCATACGAGTACGTTACCAGCAACGACCGCTACCGCTGCGACTGTTCCTTTACTGACCGACCGTGATACAAACAATATGTGTGTGCACGTTCATAGCGGAACATGATTTGTCATTAATGATAGCCACTGTGTAAAAGCTATCTAAAGCCCAAACTGCCTTGACAAAGCTGTCTGGAATTAGCATGGCATAATGGCCTTGTCCCAGAGTCTAGACGTCTAGCTATATCAAAGCTAAACAATGCGACTTTTTAATACATGTAAATAAAGCAGCTAATATCAACATGGACAAAATCATGAATGTACTAATTTGCTGTTTTGATGATGACCTGGCCAAAATAACACAACATCTAGAAAGGATTATGATATTATTGCAAAATGTAAATCTACATTGACTCTTAATTTAACATATGGTTGGAAGAAGTCAAAATTGATCCAAAACTTTTTAATTTTGAAAAATTATAACTTTTATTATTGTGTAATGGCAGAAGGACTTTAACTGTTTTGCCAGTGAAATTCATGAGTGCATATTGAAGAAAAGAAAAAAAGTTTCAGGCTCAGGATGTTTTTTCACTTTAAGCCCTGTGAATTGAGTCAACGTATACTGTATTTTATCGAGTGTGCCCACACATACTGAGTTATGCAGTCCTGCTATCTCCTAGAGACACAGAAGTCTCCAACATTGCTGGGGTAAAATCCCTGCTTGACAGCGAAGTATTTAAGATGCTTGCATTGTAAGTAGTTACTCAAATTTTCTGAAACTTTGTCATTCATCCTCTTGCAGGTGCTCCAGCTGTTCCAAATCACACAGATCAACCACGGTTTGATGATGGTGGGACCTTCCGGTAGTGGGAAGACCATGGCATGGAGGGTGCTGCTCAAGGCCCTGGAGAGGCTGGAGGGTGTTGAGGGTGTGGCCCACATCATTGACCCCAAGGCCATCAGCAAGGACCACCTGTATGGAACCCTGGACCCCAACACCCGTGAATGGACAGATGGCTTGTTCACACACATCCTTAGAAAGTCAGTTCTGTAACACATTTCATTGTTAAGGGTATAAATCAACTCAGTTCAGCTTTATCTTGCTAAACAGGACTCTTTTAAAAAAATAACTGTTGTAAAATATTGTTTCTTTCAATTTTAGGATTATTGACAATGTTAGAGGTGAACTGCAAAAGCGTCAGTGGATTATTTTCGATGGTGATGTTGACCCTGAGTGGGTTGAAAATCTTAACTCGGTCCTGGATGACAACAAGCTGCTGACCCTTCCCAATGGAGAGCGTCTCAGTTTGCCACCAAATGTAAGAGCATAGCACTTCAAACACTCATGTCTGTTGTTGTCTCATTATAGTCTAAGTTGTATTGACCTGGAATTATTCCCTTTCTCTCCAGGTGCGTATAATGTTTGAAGTACAGGACCTGAAGTACGCCACCTTGGCCACTGTTTCTCGCTGTGGTATGGTCTGGTTCAGTGAGGATGTACTCAGCACCGACATGATCTTCAACCACTTCCTGGCTCGCATTCGCAGCATCCCATTGGACGAGGGAGAGGATGAAGCTCAGCGCCAGAGGAAGGGCACAGAAGACGAGGAAGAGGCTGCATCACCAATGTTGCAGGTAATTAAAGGAAATACAAAACAAGGTAAATGGCAGCAGTTCATTCAAGAAGAATATTATGACATTTTGTCTTAACTGATGTCCTATTGCATGTTCTACTCTAGATTCAGCGTGATACTGCAGCTGTCCTGCAGCCTTACTTCACCTCCACAGGCCTGGTGATCAAGGCCTTAGAGCATGCCTCCAAGATGGAGCACATCATGGACTTCACCCGTCTGCGCTGCTTGGGTTCCCTGTTCTCAATGCTGCACCAGGCCTGCCGTAATGTGGCGCTCTACAACAACAACCATCCTGACTTCCCCATGCCCATTGATCAGCTGGAAAGATACATGCAGGTAATGTCCTGCTCTCCATATAACTGAAAGAATCATACATGTCTTATTCTTGTTATATAAACTTGGAACTTAATCACTGTAAAAATATATGCTTTTTCTTAAAGCTGATACATTTTGTGGTGTTCTTTCTCTACAGAGGTATCTGATCTACGCTGTGCTGTGGTCCTTCTCTGGTGACGGACGATTGAAGATGAGGGCTGAGCTTGGAGAATACATCCGTCGCATCACCACTGTACCCCTCCCGTCTGCTCCCAATGTCCCTATCATTGACTATGAGGTACAGCCTCTTAGTGTTAAAACCGATATTAATTGTTCTCTTGGGTAAATTTTAAAGAAAATGTTTGATTCTCTGTATCTGCAAGTCACTGAAAGCAAACCAGAACTACTGCAGTCTTGTAATCTCAGAATAACCATTGCATTGTTGTTTTTTTTGCGTTGTACAGGTGTGCATCTCTGGTGAATGGCAGTCCTGGCAGGGCAAGGTTCCCCAGATTGAGGTAGAGACCCACAAAGTGGCATCTCCCGATGTTGTGGTTCCCACCCTGGACACTGTTCGCCATGAGGCTTTGCTTTACACATGGCTGGCAGAGCACAAACCACTGGTGCTGTGTGGACCTCCCGGCTCTGGAAAGACTATGACTCTGTTTAGCGCCCTCAGAGCCTTGCCTGATATGGAGGTGAGCCACTGGAAGTGTATTCTAAACTTTAATAATTCTCTAACTTTAATAATTCTACATCACTATAGGAATTTTTTTTTACCAACATTCTTTTTATTGTTTTCACAACATAACCGAGAAATACAGTTACATGTCTAACCCCCCACCCCCACCCTCTCAAGTAATTATAAATCTTGGTTGGGGATCAGGCCAATGAATTAGTCCATTTTGGTCCATTATATAGAAAAAATAAGCATATTTCTGTAATCTTCGATACTGCAAAGTGCTACTGTTTACATGTCCCCAGGCTCTTCCATCACATGTGACAAATCCGTTCTCAATACATAGCAAATGAAGGGGTCCCAGATCTGGTGAAAATTATGATGTTGCTGTTTTATTGTATATGTAATTTTCTCCAAGGGGAGAGTTGTAGATAGCTCAGACAACCACCTGCTTACACTTGGACTTCTGGTATTTTTCCATGAGAGGGCTACTACTCTCTTTGCCATTAACACACTTAAGTCTACAAATGTTCATTGATATTTCTTAATCTTCAAATTATCTGGGTAGAGACCCCATATAAACAACTGTGGGGCTAAGGGTATTTGAATCTGTAAAATATTTTGAATACATAGTTTTATTTCTTGCCAGAATTTTCATCAGGTATAGCATTGTTATATCTGTTAAGTTTTTCCGGAGTGATATATGTTCGCATCAACCAGTTGTATTGTAGTAATTTCAGTCGAGTGTTAGTAGGTCTCGATTGTGCTTTAGAGCATGCCTCCTCCCCTTTTCTATTGGGATTGCCTCTTGTAGATCCTCTGTCCATGCCTCCAGCTGTCCTGCAGATGTTTCTGTACTTCCATCTACTAGACATCTGTAGATTTTGGATATTAAACCCCTCCCTAAACAATTCACGTTCATTAATTTTTCTATGGTAGACTTTCGGAATTTCGGGGATGCATAATGTTTGATTTTGGTGTGTTTTAATGAAATTTCTCAACTGTAGGTATTTATAAAAATTATTACGGGGTATGTTACATTTATCAACCATTTCTCCAAATGTCATCAGCACCTTTTGGGAATCGTAAATGTCTCCTATTTTCCCAGCCCCTTAGTAGCCCAAGATTTAAATCCCCCGTCTGTTTTTCCTGGAGGGAAGGAGTCATTTCCCCATATCGGGCTGAAGACACTTGATGCCAAAACTACACTCATATTTTTCACAATAGGATTTTTTGTATTCTTTTTAAGGATTTTTGTTCACTATAGGAATTTTAACAGAAAGCTCTTCTCCTTTTTAAAATTTTATTTTTACATGTCCTAATCTACTGAATGAGTATAAAAACACTTAGTTGGAATGAGGAAAATATTTTGTAATTGTCAACATTTGTCCTACTCTCTACCAGGTTGTGGGTCTGAACTTCTCCAGTGCCACCACCCCAGAGCTGCTGTTGAAGACCTTTGATCATTACTGTGAGTACCGCCGTACTCCCAACGGTGTGGTCCTTGCCCCTGTCCAGCTGGGCAAGTGGCTGGTGTTGTTCTGTGATGAGATCAATCTGCCAGACATGGACAAGTACGGCACACAGAGAGTCATCTCTTTCCTCAGACAGGTATGATCCATTGTTTACAATGTTTTATTTTACCTTGTTGCATTTTGCAGCAACAGCCTGTCTATTTTATCAAACATTGAAGTGTGCAAACTGAAATCATTGAAGCATAAAATGTGGTATCCCTCCTTATACGTTAAAGGCTCCTGTGTTGTTTTCTTTGCAGATGGTGGAACATGGAGGTTTCTACCGCACCTCAGACCAGACTTGGGTCAAATTGGAGAGGATCCAGTTTGTTGGAGCTTGTAATCCTCCCACTGACCCTGGCAGAAAGCCTCTCACACACAGGTACAGTGCCCAGACTTTTTAGAACAATAATAGAATTGAAAACCATGATTACCAGGAAAAAAGGAATGAGCAGTGCATATGGCAAGTTGATTGTTGTAGTCTACTCTTTCTAGGTTCCTGCGTCATGTTCCTGTCGTGTATGTGGACTATCCAGGCCCAGCCTCTCTAACTCAGATTTATGGAACCTTCAACCGTGCCATGCTGCGCCTCATCCCCTCTCTACGTACCTATGCTGAGCCTCTTACTGCTGCTATGGTTGAATTCTACACCATGTCTCAGGTAAAGGAGATTACTAAATAATCTATCTATCTATCTATCGATCTATCTATTGTCACAGGAAACTAGTATACAAATGAGAGATGAGACGCATGTTGTATTGATAATATTTTCAGTCCTTATATTCACACTATTACTAATTTGTTCGGATATCTTATTTCCATCCTTTTTCCATTCAGGAGCGGTTCACCCAGGACACCCAACCTCACTACATCTACTCTCCCAGAGAGATGACCCGCTGGGTTAGGGGTATCTTCGAGGCCCTGCGGCCACTTGAAACTCTACCTGTGGAGGGGCTCATCCGCATCTGGGCCCATGAAGCACTTCGTCTCTTCCAGGACAGGTGAGCGCATGTTTCTGGGAGGCTGAAGAAGTGGCTATTCTGATAGTTTTTAGGGAGTTTTGTGTACAGTCTGTAGAGTATTATAAGATCATTGGTCTATATATGGTATGTGTTGGTTTTTATTAACTGATTAATCTGATAAAGACTAAGACAAGTATTCAAATAATGATAATATTGGTGATAATGTTACTTGTCTTCCACCTTTTTCCAGGCTGGTTGATGATGAAGAGAGAAGATGGACAGATGAAAACATTGACACTGTTGCTCTCAAACACTTTCCCAACATTGATAAGGAGAAGGGTCTCAACAGGCCTATCCTCTACAGCAACTGGCTCTCCAAGGTAAACCAGAAACAGGTTGACCATGCTGTGATATTCCTGCTTTGGGAATGGTGCTGAAATATTGAGAATTTACCTCAAGTTTTCAGCAGTTAGATTTCTATTTTTACTGAGCATGTTGTTTGTGGATGCAGGACTACATCCCAGTGGAACAGGAGGAGCTGAGGGACTATGTGAAGGCCCGTCTGAAGGTCTTCTATGAAGAGGAGCTGGACGTCCCTCTGGTGCTCTTCAATGAGGTCCTGGATCACGTCCTCAGGATTGACCGGTGAGTAACAGCCTCTGAGCACATTGACTTCTCATATGGTGTTGGTGTAGAAATATTCAGGTCTGAAATAATTGTTTTGGAGTAAATTAAATAAAATTGCCTTTCCTCCTCCAGAATCTTCCGGCAGCCTCAGGGCCATCTGCTGTTGATTGGTGTGAGTGGAGCAGGAAAGACTACTTTGTCTCGCTTTGTAGCCTGGATGAACGGACTTAGTGTATACCAGATCAAGGTTGGTACAACACATGAAGATATTTGCAGCCATATCACTACAATTGCCTGTCTGTATTTATCTTTTTTTTTATTTATTTTTTTGTGTGTGGTTTCAGGTTCACAGAAAATACACGGGAGAGGACTTTGATGAGGACCTGCGTACAGTGCTGCGTCGCTCAGGTTGTAAGAACGAGAAGATTGCCTTCATCATGGATGAGTCCAACGTGTTAGATTCTGGTTTCCTTGAGAGAATGAACACACTGCTTGCCAACGGAGAGGTAACTTGCTGCCATCATGATCAGTCTTACATCAGTACATCAAAAATGACAACACTGCCTTTAGTGTTCTGAGATAAAACATCTATTTGGGTTGTGCGTGCCTAATTTTCTGGTTCCTAATATGTTAATGTTACCTGTTTTTCGTAGGTTCCTGGGCTGTTTGAGGGAGATGAGTATGCCACCCTCATGACTCAGTGTAAGGAGGGAGCCCAGAAAGAGGGCCTTATGCTCGACACACACGAGGAGCTGTACAAATGGTTCACCAGCCAGGTTATCAGGAACCTTCATGTTGTTTTCACCATGAACCCTTCATCAGAGGGCCTGAAGGACAGGGCTGCCACATCTCCTGCCCTCTTCAACAGGTATAGAGACACATGCTGAACCCTGAGCATGAATTAATTTATTACATCACAAGCAGGGAATAGATACTACAACGTTAAAATGACAAGATGCAGTTTCTTAGCTATCTGAACACTTTTCTGTGTTAGGTGTGTGCTGAACTGGTTTGGAGATTGGTCCACAGAGGCCCTTTATCAGGTGGGTAAGGAGTTCACCAGCAAGATGGATCTGGAGAAACCAAACTACAAAGTGCCAGACTACATGCCCATCGTCTATGACAAGCTGCCCCAGCCACCATCTCACCGCGAGGCTATTGTCAATGGCTGTGTGTTTGTACACCAGACACTTCACCAGGTAGGGATGTTTGCAAGTTTGCAGTGGTGGTTAATGAGGTCATTGTGTGGTATACTTCATATGTTGTTGTTAATTATACACAGGCTAACAACCGTCTGGCTAAGCGAGGTGGCCATACGATGGCCATCACTCCTCGCCACTACCTGGACTTCATCAACCAGTATGCCAACCTGTTCAATGAGAAACGCAGTGAGTTGGAGGAGCAGCAGATGCACCTCAATGTTGGTCTCCGCAAGATCAAGGAGACTGTCGATCAGGTAAAGTAACTGCATTTTATTTTATTTAATATGCCACCTATTCACATATTTCTCAAAACCCCAGGAGAGTTGGGTCTCTTAAAAAAAAAAAAAATAATAATAATAAAAAAAAAAACTTTTCAACTGCTGCTTGTTCTTGTCTGACTCCCTGATTGTACTTGTGCCTTCTCATCAAGGTGGAGGAGCTTCGTCGTGACCTGAGAATCAAGAGCCAGGAGTTGGAGGCAAAGAACGCTGCTGCCAATGACAAACTGAAGAAGATGGTCAAAGACCAGCAGGAGGCAGAAAAGAAAAAGGTACACAGGAAGGAATTTAACACTTACAACACTTCAAGACGAAGAAAAATTAAAATCACAATAGAGTAATTTTCTTCTTTTGGGTACAAACCTAACTCCTTGGTCATGTTTTTTTTTTTTTTTTTTTTTTTAATTGTTGTAAAATGATCCCTTTAGCCTTGCTTATCTGGACTGAATCAAAACCCTTAATCCTATACTGTTACTATTGTGATACCAGGTGATGAGCCAGGAGATCCAGGAAGCTGTGTACAAGCAGCAGGAGCGGATCAAGGACAAACAGCTGAACGTCAAAGAGGACTTGGACCAAGTGGAGCCTGCTGTTATTGAGGCTCAGAATGGTACAGTGATATATTGTCACTTATTGTTCATCCCTGTACAAACCTTTTCCAGTTTTTTTTTTTTTCTTGTTTTATATTACAAGGTTATAAATACTTATGGGCTTCCAGTTAACAACTTGATCTTTACCTGCATCCTCCCTTCATCACTGCCCCTTCCTTGTCATAATCCACATCCTTGTTCACCTGATTGATAGCTGTTAAGTCCATTAAGAAGCAGCACCTGGTGGAGGTGCGTTCCATGGCCAATCCACCCGCGGCTGTGAAGCTGGCCCTCGAGTCCATCTGCTTGCTCCTGGGAGAGAGCACGACTGACTGGAAGCAGATCCGTTCCATCATCATGAGGGAGAACTTCATCCCAACTATTGTTAACTTCTCTGCTGAAGAGATCAGGTGAAATAAGAAAGAATGTATTCTGTGATTGTTCACTAAAGCTCTCTCCCTCTCTGTCTCTCCCTGACTTTTCAACCCCTGAGTCTGTTTCAAATTGCTCCCTTCTTTTGCCCTACATGTTCCCCTTCTCCCTCCCCTCTTACTTCTACTTTCTTTCAAACGCATTCCTTCTTTCACCTAACTAGCGGTGAGTTCTATTAAGCGGCATCACCTAGTAGAAGTGCGGGCTATGACCAATCCCCCAGCTGCAGTCAAGCTGGCCCTGGAGTCTATCTGCCTTATGCTTGGCGAGGAGACCAATGACTGGAAAAAAATCAGACAAGTTATTATCAGTGACAATTTCATCAGCAGCATAGTCAACTTTTCCTCTGAGGAAATGAGGTACCGGTGTCAGAACGTCTGTCTAGTCTTTAATGGAAGCACAAATTATATTAATCAGTATATTAATCAAGTGGCACCTGTGATCAGAAATTGATTTTAGGATTCTTATCGTTAATTTAGCTAAATTAGTTGATGGGAACAATGACCACTATCCTTGGTTGTTGTCATGATTTTGCATTTCTCACAGTGAAGATGGTAGAAATTGCCCCCCTTCCCCTCCCCAAACTAAATTTAAATGATCCTCTGCAATATGTCTTATTTAATTCCCTGTGATTCATGATCATTGTTCTACATTTCACATTGTAGTATTTGTCTGAGTAAAGTCCTGCTATATTCTAACTTCTTGGCCGGTTTCTATTTCATCCAGTGACTCCATCCGTGAGAAGATGAAGAAGAACTACCTCTCCAACCCAAGCTACAACTACGAACAAGTCAACAGGGCATCTCTGGCTTGTGGACCTATGGTCAAATGGGCGATTGCTCAGGTAAGGAAGCCTAAACAATATGATAATGGAAGATAATGATTGGGTAAAAAGGGTACTCCTTTAATGTATACCATGTTCTTCCACTCCCCCAGCTTAATTATGCGGACATGCTGAAGCGCGTGGAGCCTCTGCGTAATGAACTGCAGAAGCTTGAGGATGACGCCACGGACAACAAGACAAAGGCAGAAGAGGTGGAGCAGATGATCAGAGACCTGGAGGCTAGCATCGCTCGCTACAAGGAGGAATACGCCATCCTCATCTCAGAGGCCCAGGCCATCAAGGCCGACCTGGCCGCTGTCGAGGCGAAGGTAACTGGTCATCAAACCCTCTGAATCGGTCTCTTTTAATCCATCTTAAACTGAAGGATCTTGCAGCACATTTTTCTGAACTCTTGCTCTCTTCTCCCAGGTGAATCGCAGCACAGCCCTACTGAAGAGTCTGTCAGCTGAAAGGGACCGCTGGGAAAAGACCAGTGAGACCTTCAAGAACCAGATGTCCACCATCGCTGGAGACTGTCTGCTCTCTGCAGCTTTCATTACCTATGCTGGCTACTTTGAACAAAAGATGAGGCAGAACCTGTTCACTACTTGGTCTCACCACCTGCAGCAGGCCAACATTCAGGTATTTAAAGCTCTGAAGCCATTTTTGACCATCACACCAAGAAATCCACTAAAATTAGTGAATTTAAAGATGCTGTTGACCAATTATGGATCAGGCCTTTTAATACGATATTTTTGTTGACTATTGTTTTGTCTTAAGGCACACACATTCTCCTCTGCCACATACCCTACCATTTGCACAACCACACTTTGCATTTTTATTTTAATCTGATATCAGAATAAATGTTTTATTATAAACTCCCATGGATGTACACTTGTTTCCCCCAGTTCCGTACTGATATTGCCAGAACTGAGTACCTGTCCAATGCTGATGAAAGGCTCCGCTGGCAAGCCAACTCCCTCCCAGCTGATGACCTCTGCACTGAGAACGCCATCATGCTCAACCGGTACAACAGGTCAGTATCTTTCTCTTCTTCTGGTAATGTTTTTAGGTTGTATTACTATTGTGAAAATACTAAGCATTCCTTAGTATTAATTAGCCTTGTGTTGATTTCCCCTCCCATGTTCATCTATTCTATACCATTCCCCTCTCTAGGTACCCACTAATCATCGATCCATCAGGCCAAGCCACAGAGTTCATAATGAATGAGTACAAAGAACGCAAGATCACCAGAACCAGTTTCCTGGATGATGCCTTCAGGAAGAACCTGGAGAGTGCCTTGCGCTTCGGAAACCCACTGTTGGTCCAGGTATGAACGACTACTTCTCGGTGCCAACATAAAATTGTCAATGTCCAAGGCCCACATAGTCATCAAGGATTTGCTTATTTATAATAATGTATTCTTTTTTTTTTTGCCCTTCAGGATGTAGAAAGCTACGACCCCATCCTAAATCCGGTGCTGAACAGAGAAGTCCGCAGGACTGGAGGACGTGTCCTCATCACCCTGGGAGACCAGGACATCGATCTGTCACCTTCGTTCGTCATCTTCCTTTCTACACGAGACCCAACGGTGAGTAGATTTTATCTCTAGATAATGTAAGATCATTACAGTATTTAACCAATTTTAATAGGTATAAGTCTATTAACAAAATATATTATAAAGAAAATTAGCTTTCATTTGAAAGAAACATTTCCATTATTAAAACTACTATATAATAAGGTTAATCTTTGTTATATGGTGTCTCTTTTGTATGCAGGTTGAGTTCCCACCAGACTTGTGTTCTCGTGTTACATTTGTAAACTTCACTGTGACACGCAGCAGCCTTCAGAGCCAGTGTCTCAACAAGGTCCTGAAGGCTGAGAGGCCTGATGTGGATGAGAAACGCTCCGACCTCCTCAAACTGCAGGGTGAGACAGAAAATGGCAGATGTGCTAACACAATGACAGGGCACAGCTGGGTTTGATGAGGACGATGAACACGATGCAACATAATTTAGACTTCACGGTGGAAAAACAATTCATTGATATGATAAAGCCGATCAACAACTGTCCTTCTGTCTCTTGTAGGTGAGTTCCAGCTGCGTCTGCGTCAGCTGGAGAAATCGCTGCTGCAGGCCCTCAATGAGGTTAAAGGCCGCATCCTAGATGATGACACCATCATCACCACGCTGGAGAACTTGAAGAAGGAGGCTGCTGAGGTGACCAGGAAGGTGGAGGAGACGGATATTGTCATGGCAGAGGTGGAGGCAGTGTCACAGCAATACCTGTCTCTGTCCTCTGCCTGCAGCAGCATCTACTTCACCATGGAATCTCTCAACCAGGTCTGGACATATCTTACCGGCTCTTTCACACAATCTTTTTTTTTTTTTTTTTTATCTCCGTATCACTAAACACATGCACACTAAATTATTCTGCCTACTATGTGCATACTTGTAAACCAGCCAAGCAACCATTTAATCAACACACATTTTTTGTATCTTTCACCAGATGCACTTCCTGTACCAGTACTCCCTTCACTTTTTCCTGGATACCTACCACACGGTGCTGTATGAGAACCCCAACCTCAAGGGCATCACCGATCATACACAGAGACTCGATGTCATCACCAAGGACCTCTTCCAGGTTTGCACCACATATTTTGAAAAAACTACTCCTTTTCCTTTGGTGGTATTATTGTAATAGACATCATTTGGTCATGTCTCTTCATGTAGGTGGTGTTCAACAGAGCAGCCAGAGGTATGCTGCACCTGGATCACATCTCTTTTGCCATGCTGCTGGCTAAAATCAGCATAAAGGGCATAACCAGGTAAGATGCTAGACTAATGTCCGGCCAGTGGTAGTATTACATAAAGCAAGGTTTCTCAGTAATATCAGACAACATAAATCGTGCATTTCTTTCCAGTGAGCCCTCCTATGATGCAGAGTTCCAGCACTACCTGCGTGGTAAGGAGATTGTTCTGACTGGCATGACACTGCCCAAAGTCAAAGGTCTGACCACGGAGCAGAGTGAGGCCATGGTTCGCCTCAGCCGCCTGCCAGCATTCAGCGACTTGGTGGAAAAGGTTCAGGCAGATGAGGTGAGTATTGACTCGGTCTGGTATAACTTATTGTATATTGTAATAATGAAATGGAAGCTGCATATGAACAAACATGTATTAATAGGCATACCTTTTAATTAAATACTTTATTTTCAATACAGACTGTATCAGTGATCCTTGTTGTTGTTTTGTTTTTTTGGTTACTTCAGCAATTCTTCATGTGGCTTGAGAGCAACACTCCAGATCTGTCTGTTCCTTATCTGTGGTCAGAGGAGAAGCAGTCCAGTAAGTATAGATTTGTCATATTTTGCAAATGATGCATGAATATTAAGGCCAATCAGATATGGATTTAAATATACTGTAAATTAAATGTATATATTCTCTGTATACCTGACCTGCTCTGCTCTTCCTTGTTCAGCTGCCATTGGCCAGGCAGTGCACCAGCTGTTGCTGATTCAGGCCTTCCGCCCCGACCGTCTGCTGGCTATGTCCCACATTTTTGTCTCAAAGGTGCTGGGAGAGACCTTCATGAACATCATCGAGCAACCTCTTGACCTGGCTCATATTGTGGATAGCGAGGTAGTAACCAATATTTCTCCGATCATTGTCTCTCCAGATGCGTTTGCCATTGTCAGTGTTGTTTAATCTGTCTTGTGTCTGTAGGTGAAGCCCAGCACTCCAGTGCTGATGTGTTCTGTACCAGGTTACGATGCCAGCGGCCTAGTCCGAGATCTGGCTGTTGAGGAGAACCAACAAATCACCTCCATCTCTATTGGTTAGGATAGAAAAAACTCATAATATTGACTCATAAATGATCTTCTAAAGTTTAGTGAGGATATCGATGATAAATGTCCCTACACTGTCCACAGGTTCGGCTGAGGGCTTCAATAAGGCAGACAGAGACATCAACACTGCTGTCAAGTCTGGCAGGTGGGTAATGTTTGTTCTGTGTATTTTCTCAGCATGAACAATTTGTTTTGTTGTGCTGGTATCCTGACTGTTTTCGTCCTGCAGGTGGGTGATGTTGGAGAACGTCCACTTGGCCCCCGGATGGCTGATGCAGCTGGAAAAGAAGCTCCACTCCATGCAGCCTCATGCCAGCTTCAGGCTTTTCTTAACAATGGAGATCAACCCTAAGGTAAACCACATCACTTGTCATTTCTTTTCCATATTACAAATTCTGTAAATTAATTCTGAGTTCTAGCCATTTTCTAGTTCATTTTTTCTTTCACTCCTTGAAAATCTCAGTACTGTGTTTTCCCGCCAGGTTCCAGTGAATCTGCTTCGCGCCGGTCGTATCTTTGTGTTTGAGCCTCCTCCTGGTGTCAAGGCCAACATGCTCAGAACCTTCAGCAGCATCCCTGTGGCTCGCATGTGCAAGGTGACTTAATCTGGAATTACTATCGCATACAGTCACGCCAAAAGCTTTTGATTGCACTTGCTATCTAAAATAAATGTTTCCATCTCTCTGCAGGCTCCCAACGAGCGTGCTCGTCTCTACTTCCTGCTGGCTTGGTTCCATGCAGTCATTCAGGAGCGTCTGCGCTATGCACCACTGGGCTGGTCCAAGAAGTATGAGTTTGGAGAGTCTGACCTCCGCTCTGCCTGCGACACCGTTGACACCTGGCTGGATGACACTGCTAAGGTTGGAGATTATTTCAGAAATCAGTGCTTTTAAATGTGTCGGCATAAGAATTATTTGTTGCCAATATTGACTTATATCAACTACCCATAAATTCAATTACCCAAAAATTCATGCAGTTCAAACAGTAAATTCATCAAATAAATTACTTGGCCTTAGAATTTTGTTCAGTGTGTTAATATGTTGTATAATAACCTTGTCACACTTTACCTTTACACACACACACCCACACACAGGGCCGTCAAAATATTGCACCAGACAAGATCCCTTGGGCGGCTCTAAAAACCCTGATGGCCCAGTCCATCTATGGCGGCCGCATTGACAATGAGTTTGACCAGCGTCTGCTCAACACCTTCCTGGATCGCATCTTCACCAAGCGAAGCTTCGACAGCGAGTTCAAACTGGCTCTCAAGGTTGACGGGCACAAGGACATCAAGATGCCCGATGGCATTAGGTCAGTACTGTCTTTTCTGAGAATTACCTCACTTTTATATATTTATTTTGAAAGGATGTTTTCCTGATGACCTAAACCAGGGAAATGGTTTATGATTTATGATTTTGATTTATTACAGGCGCGAGGAATTCATTCACTGGGTGGAGATGCTTCCCGACACTCAGACTCCATCTTGGCTCGGGTTGCCTAGCAATGCTGAGAAGGTCCTGCTCACCACTCAGGGTACGCCACAGCCGGTCATCTTCATGATCTGTACTCGGTGTTCTGTCACAGTAACTGGACCACAACACATCCTGAATCTTATTCCTTAATCCATCCGTTCCGATTTCATGTTTTCACAGCGGGTCATTAACCATCTCTCTCTCTGTTCCAGTGTCTACTTTTATTTTGACAGGGTGACACAGTGCAATGAGCGGTCAAGATCTTGTATTTTTGTGTGTGCTGTGTGTGTGTGTGTGTGTGTGTGTGTGTGTGTGTGTGTGTGTGTGTGTGTGTGTGTGTGTGTGTGTGTGTGTGTGTGTGTGTGTGTGTGTGTGTGTGTGTGTGTGTGTGTGTGTGTGTGTGTGTGTGTGTGTGTGTGTGTGTGTGTGTGTGTGTGTGTGTGTGTGTGTGTGTGTGTGTGTGTGTGTGTGTGTGTGTGTGTGTGTGTGTGTGTGTGTGTGTGTGTGTGTGTGTGTGTGTGTGTGTGTGTGTGTGTGTGTGTGTGTGTGTTGAAGAATATATGGAAGGGATACTTTGCTGATTTAAAACCAGCACTGTAGCACCATGAAAGCCAAACACTGTTTCATCTAAACACACTGCCATGACACAAAATCTCTCTTTAAGGGTGCTCCCTTTACTAATCCCTCATCTTGTCATGGGTTCAATTCACCAGTTAGTTTTCTATAATATCACAAGTAGCTTCTAGTATCAGTCTTGTATATCATAGTCACACAGTTTAGCTCTGTAGTTGTAGCCTTCAGCAGTCATAGCCATCATACTTTTAGAAGGTGCTCTGTCCAAAGGAAGGGTGTCCTCACCCTCCAGCAGCTGTATTTCACATCCATCATGTCGCTTTGCTAAAATATTATCCCCACCCTCAAGATTCAAAACAACCACACTCCTCCCCATCCCCTCAATCATACCCTCACTCCCCTTTTTTGTTGGATTGATTTCCAAACCCTCTCCAAACTCCCACAATCCCAGCTGCCGAAGCATCCACCCCTTGGCCAACCGGCCACACTCTACCTCTCCCTCATCCTCACTCCTACTCCTTACTTTATGTTACCCTACATTGGTTATGTTCATTTCTTCTACAGATACAGACAGTCAAGAATGCAGTTCATTTGTCCACTTGGGAACTTGATTGTTGAATGTACACTTGATGGAAATATTGCCTGAAGCCTTGTGTGTCCTACCCAGTGTAATCCTAATTTGTTTCTTCTTATTCTTCTAACAAACTTCTTTTTTGATAAAAACAAACCTTTTATTAACACACCCTCAAGGTAAGCTGTTTGTGTCCTTGTTGCACTATTAATTTCTTCTCCCCCCTACCTTCCACCATGGCCTTGTCTTCCACCTCCCTCCCTGCTCCCTCCACCTGGCTGCGTAGGCATTGACATGATGGGTAAGATGCTGAAAATGCAGACGTTGGAGGATGAGGATGACCTTGCCTACGAGACAGAGATAAAGGAGCGCGCTTCGTCCACACCTGAAGCCCAGCCGGCCTGGATGAGGACCCTCCACACCACTGCCTGCAACTGGCTGCAGCTCATGCCCCAAACAGTCAATCCACTCAAACGCACAGTGGAGAACATCAAGGTAATGGAAGAAATAAGAAGGAAGGTGGTTGGCAAGCAGACTTCAGGAGACGTACCTATAATATTGTGTTCTGTACAAGAAGCTGTACAACATTTTTGGCAATTACTGTTATGTTGATCAGTTTTATGTTTTTGTGCTAGACTTGTGAAGTAACAAGTTAAAATGAAACCAACTATAATCGCAGGTTTGAATTTCAGCAGGTGAACATGTACTTCATTTCTTTTTGTCATTCTATATTTGATTTAATGTCCAATGTGTCCAAACGCACACCAGGACCCACTGTTCAGGTTCTTCGAGCGTGAGGTGAAGATGGGTTGCAATATGCTGCAGGAGGTCCGTCAGGATCTAGCCGATGTGGTGCAAGTGTGCGAGGGCAAGAAGAAGCAGACCAACGACCTGCGCACACTCATTAGCGAACTTGTTAAAGGTAAAATCTTACTTTTTCACTCAGATTTATTCATGCGTTTTGTGAATATAGGAAAATCCCTGCACACTTAAAATCCTCATTGTCGGTCTTCACCAGGATGTCCTTGAACAGATTATACTTTGAGGGAATAACACGGGTATACACTTGTTTTTCTTTCTCAGGCATCCTCCCTCGCAGCTGGTGTCGCTACACAGTTCCAGCCTCCATGACTGTGATCCAGTGGGTGGCAGACTTCAGTGAGCGAATCAAACAGCTGCAGCAGATCTCCCAGGGAGCTGCCAGTGGTGGTGCTAAGGAACTGAAGGTACTGTTTGGTTAACAGTTTGTGTACAACATCAAACAACCTGTAGCTAAATAGTATTGATAGGTTCCTTAAACACTGGCAGAGCCACTTACAGTACTGTTATTTTTATTTTTCTCCTCTTTAGAACATCCATGTGTGCCTCGGCGGCCTGTTTGTGCCAGAGGCTTACATTACCGCTACACGCCAGTATGTGGCCCAGGCAAACAGCTGGTCCCTGGAAGAGCTGTGTCTGGAGGTCAATGTCACCACCGCCCAGGGTGCCGCACTGGATGCCTGCAGCTTCGGCATCAAAGGTCAGACGAGCAGGGTCCCACTAATTATTTACCGCCCTAGTCATGAGTGTGGCAAATACCCCCATAACTCTTGAAAATGTGAATCCAGTTGTCACCAAAATAAATGTGTTCTAATATATATATTGTGGATTTGTGTAAAAAAACAAACAAGATAAATAAATTCAAGGGTTCTAATGCAGAATGTGCTCACGGTTTCTCTCAGGTTTGAAACTGCAGGGAGCTACATGTGCCAACAACAAGCTGTCGCTGTCCACCTCCATCTCCACTGAGCTGCCTCTCACTCAGCTCCGCTGGATCAAGCAAAGCAACACTGAGCAGAGACACATGGTATGAACAAGATGTGTATACACAATATAAAACTGCATCTTTCTATCAAATAATCTATACAGTCAGACGATTTAGAAAAATATATAATAATGCCTTTAATTCACCTTTTGCAATAGTTTTGGCTGTCTCATCCCGTTTTTCTTCTTCTCATTGCAGGTGACTCTTCCCGTGTACCTGAACTTCACCAGGTCTGACCTCATCTTCACTGTTGACTTTGACATTGCCACCAAGGAAGATCCACATAGCTTCTATGAGCGTGGCGTTGCTGTCTTGTGCACAGAGTAGATGGAACATTCATCATTCCTAAAGAGACCAGAGAGTCTTGATTATTAAACCACACATAATCCCTTGCATTCATTGCTTATTAACCACAATTTAAAAATGAGTTTGTAGCTTTGCATTCCAATAGAAACGGAATTACGAATATTCTTGGATCAGTAATTAGCATGTCGCCATTCTTAGTGTTTTTGGAAAGTGTCTTAGAAGGTCAAGAGAATGTTGTCAGATGGATGAAGAGAAGATGAAATGTTGGAAAGGAAAGTGAAAGAAAGATGTTTTTATGATGGAAACTGTAGGTTTTTAGATTGAATAAAGTCTGATGGAATTAAATGAACTACATTAATGACTGCAGCGTGGTGTTTCAAGATAAATGAAATTGACACAAATGGTAAAACAGGTTGTCCTAATTAAAAACAATTTGTTAGAATTGATTACCTTTGTCATTAACGACCCTTCTGAGGGGAATCCCACTCTTTGTGTTATATAAATTAAGTTCAGCAATCTGGAATAGTGGACAGCATCACACATAATATAACCATTGACTTTCATAGGAATTTCCAGGAGATGGTTTCTTGTTTTAGCCCAGATCATTTCATGACTTCTGGACATGGTATTGGACATTAACTTTGTGCTGAACTTCAGTTCTTGCCCTCTGTCTTTATGACAGTTGTACAACATTTTATTAGCTAATATCAGCAAAGACACTGAACTGAACCAGATTAGGAGCTGTGAAAGTTACATTTCAGTATTTCATCCATTTGCCGGTTGGAGGGATAAGCTTGTTTTTGCTAAAAATATAAAACCATAACTTCTACAAGATATTAAGGAAAATGAAGAAGTTTCACAACACTTATGTGTAACATGTCAGACATAAGGATATGAGATTTAGGTTCTCGTCTGTGGCAAAAACCTGGAATATATAACGGTTATTCAAGACTACCCAAATTAGAAATAGATACTATCATTGACTTCCAAGATGAATTTACGCAGTATCCTACAGTACTGCAGTCTGCAAGAGAACTACAAATATTTTTCAGCAAGACAACCCCAAACAAAGCCAAAGTTACACAGGAATGGCTTAAACAATGCTTCAGCCTGGAGAATATGGTACTTTTGCAATCTTAATATTTCTCATTGGGATACATTTTTAGAAAGTAAAATTTGATCAGCTCATAATTTTAACAAAATTAGATTGTAATGAAACCCCTGTAGCTAAAATTCAGTGGCGCTAGAGTTGCTCATAGCCATCTTAATCATTAAAATCAGGTGCTCAAACTTTACTATCCAGTGTAGTAGTAGATACTTATTTAGCTTATGTGGACAATAAACAACAACCAGTATCATGTATTAATTTTCTTTTTGAAATACGTTTCACTTTTATTGGTCTGGAAAATACAGTTTCTTCATTGCCAGTGCATTGGCTGTACTTTGCTCTATTATTGAGACCGAGGTTACTATGGCAATTCTCCCAACAAAAAACATAATTGCTTAAAGACAATCAGCACATTATGTGACACCTGTGAGACACTCAAAATAACTGGAGGTAGAAATACAAACCCTCAGGTCTCAACACCATTTTATCTATACATCCGTAAACAAAGTGCATTGCCAAGTAACTATTTATAGTCTTTCATTCTACCTTAAATTGTTAAGGCGTTGAATAAGACTGCAGTAAGTTAGTTGGTCAGTCAAAGGCTAGATGGCTCTAACATGGTTCAGATGCTGAGTCCCTTTCTTCTGGTTTGTCCTCCATGTTGACAACACACTGCCTCTTTCTTTGCCCCAGCTCCACCACTTCTGCTCCAGGGAAACCCATCTTTCTCTTGGAAAGCAATCGCAGGTTACATGGGCAGGGGGGTCTCTCAGAGGAGCTATCCAGCATCTGGGACGAACTTCCTCCCACTGGGTTTAGAGGTCCAGGTGTGTGAGGTGTTGAGGATCTTGTAGCATGCAAGTCTGAATCGTCAAATTGGCAATGCAATTCTATATCCATGGTTTGGGTGTGCATTGTTGAATCATTGGCCATTTCCTTTGTAAGACCATCCCTGTCACTGTGGGAGGGCAGAATGTCAAGCTCAGAGAGACACAGCTCAGAGTCACTCTCACATTTCATCTGGACATCCAGAAGATGTTGCTGCTCTGTTACAGGATCTCGCTTCCCATTTTTCACCACTTCCTTGAGGGAAACGGAAGCAGGGTGATGAAGGATAAACCTCCTGCTCCTGCCTGAGAACCGACAGCTGCCTCCACTTTTTCCCTGCGGCCTCGTTCGCCTGCTGGAGACACCCACATCGATGTTTGACTTGTCAGAATCCTCAGAGCTCCCATCGTATGGGTCCAAGAACTACAGTCACAAGGACACATGCATTCATTCATAAACACAAAGAACAGCAGGAAGCTTCTGCAGCAGAAGTAGATGGATTAGACAAAAGGAGAATGCTTACCAAAGAATAACAACCATGCCTTCCTACAGGCTTATGTGTTAACGGCAATGTCCGATGAAAAGTCCCACTCTCTGGTGTACTGCTCACACATCCCTGCTCAACAAGGAATTCAGTGATTTTTGATTGCATTGACGAAACAGTTATTCATTTTTAAACCTAAAAGCTCTATGCTTGCTGGAGCCCATTCCAGCGTGCCCTTCCCAAATGATGTTACTGACATCACAAAAGACAAGTCTGTGGACATAAGAGGGTTTGTGTGTGTGCAGTGTCCAGTGGTCTTCTGGGGAATTGACTCAATTTGATCCCATTTTAAAAATAAAATTCATGAAGCTATCCAGTGAAAAATAGTCTGGGACTGGGTGTAATCTATTTGAATTTATTTAAAATATGTATACTACAATCAAGTTTATATTGTCACTTGCACTTATTGTGTGTGTAATGTTTACAATGAGACGTAAAGCAATACCATAGTGCTGGTGTCTGACCATCTTGGACTAATCTCTGAGTCAGAATCGGTGCTGGACTCCACTTTACACATCTCCTGAAAGAAAACAGAGTCACTAAGGTCCACATTTGTATGTCAAAGAGAAAAAACAGTAAAATGCAAGTGATCTTGAATTTTCAGATTTGAAAAAAGGGACAAGAGCACTCTCAATATGGTGATGAAATGTGGCTAACTGATCTCACCATGTATTTGAAAGCAAGCTGGTCCATGTTGTTGGGCACATGTCTATTCCTGTGTTCTAATTTGAGACAATAAATGTGAATTTGATGCGCATTGATGCAATTCAGCACATTCAGAAGACCCCAAACATAAATACATCTGTTTTTGGTTAAAAACTATATGTAGAAAAAGTTACCCAAACGATATTACAAATTCTAACGTTAGTATGGTTTGTTTTTAATTCTGCCAAAAAATTAAATTAAATAAATACAAATATTGATACCTGGAAGTATGATCTGTCGTCTTCTTCTTCTATATGCCATGGCATTTACCGCGTATAACTTTTTTGGACCACGATAAAGTAGAAGATACTTAAAAGAACTTTTTTGAGCCAGTAGGTTAATTAACTAGCAGTGTATCAGGTGCCTTTGATATGATGCATCCAAGTGTGGAAACAGGTGAGCAGTCTACGCACGGTAAACAGCATTGACACGAGTTCAAAACGCCACTTAGCTTGCTAATTACAAGATTTTAACAAAATAATACGTCCGGTGACTTATTTTTCAAAATAAAACTCTCATTGACCTTGCTGCTGCACCACAGCCTAAATGCTAGTTTTTAAATGTGGTCATCCTGACCTAGTTTTACAGTCTATGATCCTGACCAACTTGATTCGTCTGTTTTTTTCATATGTATATTTTGAAGCGTTATTTTTTGTAATATGGTATTTAAAGAGTTTCTAAATCCGCACATGCCAGAAGCGGTAGGCTACATAACTTCAAAGCAAATCAACGTTTGGTTCATCAATAACAACATATCTCACAGTTGTAAATGTTTAGTTTTTTCCACATGTACTATTTGTAATCTAAACTTAGTAATGCTGCAACGTTTTAGGAAAGTGCAAAGTTGTGGCAACTGTCGTATCCTCCTACAAGGAAAATAGAAAGAAGGAGCTGTCATGACCAGTGAGGATCATTGTCATTACTCAACACCATGCTCATCCCTACGACATTAACTATAAAACAACCCGTGTGTTTGATTGTAATAGATCATCTTTGCTATCCGAACTAACCAACCATCGAACTGTTAATGATAGTTAATAATATTCAGGAGGGCTAACGTTAGCCAGCTGTATACATCATTTTGACTGTTCATTTTTTTTTCTATTTTCCTTGCTCTATCAGTTCCCCCGTGAACCGTTAGGGGGAACGGGAGAGCTGGAATCCCGCTATACGGCCCGCTCCCCTCCGTGCGTAAGATCCGGCCTGGGGGAAAGGGATGAATGTTAATTTCAAAGATGGCGGCGGAGGGAGGAGGGAAGGAGATGAACGAAATTAAAACTCAGTTCACCACTCGGGAAGGCGTCTACAAACTCCTCACTCACTCCGAATACAGCCGTCCTAACAGGGTGCCTTTCAACTCGCAAGGTTCCAACCCCGTCAAGGTCTCCTTCGTGAACGTCAACGACCAGTCGGGCAACGGCGACAGGATCTGTTTCAATGTGGGCCGTGAGCTCTACTTCTACATCTACAAAGGCGTTAGAAAGGTAATGTTAGCCTGGCTAACGTGGCTATTGTAAACGGAAATTCGTGATACTGCATGTTAATACACATCACTGCTGACTTAGCTGTTACTAAACTTCGGGCTTGTGTTGGCTGTATTGAATAACTCTGGCAGGTGCTTGACTTTGAAATTTGCTGGCAGCTAGCTAGCTAGAAGCTACGATGAAGCTAGCCCAACGCAACTTGCTAACGTTAGCAGACGCTACTCCGAGGCCAGTGGCTAAATTCCGTCCCCAGTCCGTCAAGCTGTTTTTTGTTTTACTGGATAGTAGGATTCGTGAGTTTGGATAACGAGGGTAAAGTTGACCTTTTGATTTAAGTTGTCAGGGCTGACATTGTTGCTGCAACGATTAGCTATAGTTTGTGATGACAGTGACAGTTCGTACGTTGCCACCCATAACACCTGTCGACGCCTTTTGACTGACAGATGTGGACAAATCACAATGATGCCGGTTGGGGCTGGGTGTAGTTAAAGAGAATATTGATCCCGGTTCCTTAACGATACTTTTTTCGATACCAATTTGATAAAATCCTTTTTTACATAAAAAATTATAACATTACACATTTTTATTTTTCAGCTCCTTTAACGTTACACCGGTACCACACACACTGTAGTCAAGCCTCTCAAAATACAACAACACACACTTTAATGAATTTCTTGGCATGTAGTGATATTATTATAACGTTAGCTAGTTTGTTGTGACATTTATGGCGGAGCTTTTAGTTTGTTATATAATTTGTAATTCCAAGGGATACACGCCTTTTGAAGGCTCTGTCACTGCGCAACTCATGGTGATCGTGGGTCCTGACCATAGACTGTAACTATTAACAGTCTATGGTCCTGACAAGTATGTGATTTCCACTAGTTCCCCACCTTTTTGTTAAACTAGAAAATTATTATAATTCACTATCTGGAGTTATGGATAGTTGCCTACAATATGCTGGATTATAGTGCTACAGGCTCTGCCACATGCTGCATTTAAAAAACAAAGAAGTTGTATACATTTAGTCACTAACGATATATATAAAGTGGTTCCCGCTTGACATCACAAGTTGACAGGAATCAGCTTGCAGCATCAAGTTAGAAGCAGAAGCAATGTGTCGTACTAGCCTTTTAATTATTCACACTGAAACATGTCATGTGTGTCATCATTCTGGTGTAAAGCCACATTAGACCTGCTAAAGTAAGGCAAGGCAATTCATTTATATAGCACAAGTCAGAGACAAAGGCAATTCAAAGTGTTTTTACATGAGCATAAACACACAAAACAGATTAAACTAAAAATACAACCGGTCATTAAAGAGAGAAAGGAAAAAAAACAGATTTAAAATTCTTTAGAAGTATAGGAATGACCATCTCTAAAAGACCTCAGGGAAAGCAATGGCAAACGGAAAAAGGCTGAACTACCAGAAGTTAGAACAATCCTAGAGTTGGTATTACAAAAAAACTTGAAAAAGAAATAGTGTGTAATAGTAATTCTAGTATTGTTAATCCTGGCAATATAAGGTTGACATGTGAAAATGGCAAGTTCTTACGGCACAAGCATAGTCCTATGCCTGTTAAAGACAATGATATTTGCTTTCAGTGTATTAATAACAAATTCTAAGACAATGTTCACAATACATCACCAGATTGATTATTTGTCCTACTACTCTGGTATGTTTTGCTGGAGCAGATACTTGGTTACATGTTTACAGCAAAAATAGCAAGACCGTCCTTACTATTGTTACAGCCAACAGTTAACAAATCTAGCAGCTCACAAGGACCTGTTTATTTCTTGTACGTGTATATCCGTAAACACTCTTCAAAGTATCATGCACCACTGTTGATATAGGCTTATTATTATTTACCCTTTTTGCTGATAATGTCAATCATCAAAGCACTGTCTAATACTGTGTATGTTGTTATGAAGTATAGCTGCTGTGTTTTTGACTGGACTCTTGATTTGAACTACTTGTAGGATTTCGTTTGACATTTTGTGTCTCTGATGAAGATATTGACAGTATTGGGGGAAGCCCTGAGTCATCATCTTCAAAGAAATTTCAATTCTTCCTGTAAATAATTAATAAATGGAACTGTTGTTATTCTGGTTATCTGCAGTATATGCCCAGGGTGTCTAGTTTACTGCAGTAAAATAATGTTTCCCTAACATCAAAAAAAAACTGCACATCATACACTCAGTGACTGACGGCTTTCTGATGTGTTGTTAAATGTCGTACATAACTATTTTGAGTTCAGATGTCACATCTTGTACACTTTGGTTGCAAGTCACTTGATTTAAGAAGGATTTGACCAACTTGAATGTCTTCTTCCTAATTAGTGGAATTAAGTGTTCCTTCAGCTCCTCTATAGTCAGTGTCAATGTGGGTGTCAATGTGATTGAAGAAACAATATAACTGTACACTCTGCTCCAACTAACAAGTTTGACCAACGATAGCCTTTGTCATGCATAAAGTGCATAGTCATTTTAGCTATTTAAAGGTTACTCCACTCACTTCATGTGCTTTCGTGCTTTCTCTCTTCAGGCTGCTGACCTGAGCAAGCCCATAGACAAGCGTATCTACAAGGGAACGCAGCCCACCTGTCATGACTTCAACCACCTCACAGCCACAGCAGAGAGTGTGTCCTTGCTTGTGGGTTTCTCTGCAGGACAGGTACAGCTCATTGACCCCATCAAGAAGGAGACAAGCAAGCTCTTCAATGAGGAGGTAGGTCTATGTGGGACAGAGGTTAGAGTTCTGTGTATTGCGCCAGTGGTGGAAAAATTGGGAGAGACGGTGGATTTTCACATAGAATTTTTCACCAAATTGACCGTATTACTGTTAATGTTGAGCCTTGTTGTCAGAAAGACATCAGATTTATTTTTATTTTTTTTTCTGCAATTACAGGTGAAAGGGTACTTATTTTTGTTGCATCCCAATGAGACAAGTGAACATATGCCCCGCATGAAAACCATGAATTAGTCTACAAATCACAACAGATTGGGCAGTATTAAAAATAATCCCTCATTGGTCTAAAATAATATTTCAGTATTGTTCTTAAACTGTAATTACATTTTTCTATTTATCCTTGTAGTAAACTCTTCCACCTTTATGTAGATGATTTAAGGCATCTGCATGGTAACAAGTTTAATGTGTTTTTAAAGGATAGCTTTTCTTTTAGTTTATGCTCCTTTTTGTATTTTTCCTGCCCAACACCATTAAACAGAATATTAACAAGTGGCCTGGGACTATTAGGAGTATTCTATGTTAAATTGTAAGACTTTCAACATATTCAGACTATTGATTTATTGATGGCATTGAGCTGATGTTATTTTTTTTCCCACTCCCCTTTTTCCTCCACTCTCTCCTCCCCTGTCTGCCTCTCAAACTTCAACCTTCCCTCTCTCCTGTCAGAGACTAATAGACAAGTCCAGAGTAACATGTGTGAAATGGGTGCCAGGCTCTGAGAGCCTGTTTCTGGTCTCTCATGCCAGTGGAAATATGTACCTGTACAACGTGGAGCATACTTGTGGCACCACAGCTCCACACTACCAGCTGCTTAAACAGGGAGAGAACTACTCTGTGCACACTTGTAAGAGTAAATCCACGCGGAACCCTCTCCTTAAATGGACAGTGGGTGAGGGGGCTCTGAATGAGTTTGCCTTCTCTCCAGATGGGAAGTTCCTTGCCTGCGTTAGCCAAGACGGCTTCCTACGAGTCTTTAACTTTGACGCGGTCGAACTTCATGGCACCATGAAGAGCTACTTTGGTGGCTTGTTGTGTGTGTGCTGGAGCCCTGATGGAAAGTACATAGTTGCAGGTGGAGAGGACGATTTAGTGACAGTGTGGTCGTTTTTGGACTGCAGAGTCATCGCCCGAGGTCATGGGCACAAGTCATGGGTTAGTGTGGTGGCATTTGACCATTACACCACCAGCGTGGAAGAGAGTGACCCAATGGAGTTCAGTGGCAGCGATGAGGACTTCCAGGATCAGATGATCCACTTTGGACGAGACCGGGCCAACAGTACGCAGTCCCGACTCTCCAAGCGCAACTCCACGGACAGTCGGCCTGTTAGTGTCACATACCGGTTTGGCTCAGTGGGCCAGGACACTCAGCTGTGCCTATGGGACCTCACTGAGGACATCCTTTTCCCCCATCTTCCGCTCTCACGGACACGGACACACACTAACGTGATGAATGCTACCAGCCCCCCTGCGGGTGCTACAATAATCACTAACGCCTCTAGTAACACTACTAATGGAAACAACAGTGGTGCCAATACTCCTGGCATTAACTCCCTCTCTACTACATTACCACGCTCCAACAGCCTACCCCATTCAGCCGGCACCACAACAACAACGGCAAACAATACCAACAAGGCTGGCAGTGGTGGTGGCATCGGCAGTGGTATTATGGACAGTGCGATTGCTACAGGTGTGAGTAAGTTTGCCACGCTTTCACTCCATGATCGGAAGGAACGCCACCACGAGAAGGACCACAAACGCAACCACAGCATGGGTCACATCAGCAGCAAGAGCAGCGACAAGCTCAACCTGCTGACAAAAACCAAAACAGACCCTGCTAAGACTCTGGGCACTCTGCTGTGCCCGCGTATGGAGGATGTGCCCCTCCTTGAGCCTCTCATCTGTAAAAAGATAGCACACGAGAGACTGACTGTACTCATATTTTTAGAGGACTGTTTAGTGACTGCTTGTCAGGAGGGATTTATTTGCACATGGGCGAGGCCAGGCAAAGTGGTAAGTTCTTTTTAATGTAGGAAAATGTGGGGGAAATTGAAGTGTCTTTCAATCTTAAACTGTCCGAAAATCAGTTGGTGGGCTGTAACTTAACATAAAGACATATTCTGAAAAAGTATGGCCATTAGGAATAGCATTTTTAGTCAGATTGTCGCTCTCTGCAGGCAGGCAAGTAACATATCAGACTTTGTTTAATGTACACCTGCTTTCCAATGGAAAAACCTATTATGCCTAAGTTTCAAATATATCCAATGCTATAAAATTAATAGTCTGGTTATATAATACATTCTAATAAGGATGGTTTCCTGTGTAGACCTGTGAGGGGAAAGAGGACGATAATCCATATGAAGTGTGTTCATTGGTTCATCATAATCATTCCACAATGCATAGCAGCATAGCCAAGAAGTCATTTGCATACACTCTCACATTTCAGCTTTTATGCAAATAGCTCTGTATTTGCCCAAATAATCTCTGTAGTTCCTCACATGCTTACTGCTTAATATGTGTATACGCCCTTGTATACTTCCCTTTTCTCTGTGTTTCGAGAGACTTTGCCAGAACAAGGCACATGATAGTCTGGATCCGGAACATACTGTACGTCTGAAGGCTAGTTAGTCCAGTGAGTTACTACATTAACAGGCGCTTAGAGGCAAGAATGCTCTTGACGTTTACTCAAATGTCTCATAAGTTAAAATGAGAAAACAAACAATGCCATGATATTTAGGAGTACACTTGTATCTTCTGAAGAAAAAAAAAAAAAAGATTATGGCCCCACAGAGCCTGTAGTGGGTACAAATTCTGATGAATACAAACCACTTAATACAACTAAAGTGCTATTAGAATTCAGTAATAGGAAATAAGTTCAAACAACCCCCATTTTTTATGTTTGAGGTATTGAGTGTAAAAGCAGAAGTGCATGCTCAACGGTTTAAGTCTGCCTTGTAAAAAAAAAAAAACAACTAAAAGACAAAAATGCCCTCGAAGGTCAGATCAAGAGGTTATAAAAGCCCTCTGGAAAAACAAGTTAATTATCTGGTCATGTACATTAAAAGTGCCTTGATCAAGCAAACCTTTCAAAGACATTAGTCTTGCACTGTATACTGGCATACACTTTAACTGCTGTGCACAGGCTTTAATGAAATGCAAGGGACCGGGATATGAAAAGAAGAGGCTAGAGGCTAATTTCTAATGAGCTATTTGTTGCTTGATTTTTTTTTGCTACAGTATGTGAACTTTCCCAATGCAAATCTCCTTGTTTTCCTTTTTCCAGGGTTTATTGTCATCCCAAAACCAAGCCAGCTCTCCCAGTGGAACAGTAGTATAGCCACAATATTTCTGCTGCTAAAGAACCCTGCAACCCAGAGTCTGATGCTGCTCTTCACCCTGCAAGCATTGCAAGTTTTCCTTTTTTTTTTTTTTTTTTTTTATACCCCTTCCCCCCTCCCCCCTCCGATTGTGTTAATGGCTTTTCTGTTCTTTTCGTTTATCACTCACTTGACCTAGTGGAGGAATGAAGTAAGAAAAGGTGTGGTGCAATTGTGGACTATTGCGCTAATGTACTATTGTTCTCTGGAGTTTTAACACATTTTAGATTTTTAAAAATCTTTCTTTCATGTCAAATCTCATCAGACTTTTGTCCCCTCTGGAAATGAAGCTTGGCTTTGTTAGATGCAAACCAGACAATTGTGGCTTGAGATTAAAGGGATAGTTAATTTACTTTTCAGAATTTGTATGTAGCCCAGTCTCGGCTCAGGGTTACTGACTCAAATATGAATTTTGGATGAACTATCCGTTTGAGACCCAAGTGCGTGAGCATCTGAAAATTTTGCATCCATCCACATTCACCCACCACTTCTCTTTTGAGTAGAATCTCCCCATCAACGACTTTGCACTGATTTTGTTATTTTGTTTGTTTTTATAACTACTCTAATGGATCAAAAAAGAGGGTTGAGGACTGCCTTGTTGCACTCGGCTTTAACATCCTCAGTCTTGAAATCTGAATCTATAAAGTTGGATGCTGCAATCATAGTCTTTTTAAAAAAAAAAAAAAATTTGTTTGCACTTAAATTAGTTTATTAGAAGAAAATTGCTTTACATTTTTGGGTGTGCTCAGAACTCACAGATGGCTAATAACAGTAGGTGAAGAAAAATGATAAAAAATATTAAAACCTTTTATCTATTGAGCATTTATTTTAATATTATTTCAGATTCAAATCTGCTCTGTATCATAATGTGTATATTGTAATTAATTTGATGGGGGCCTAAGCAAACTACCATTACTCAAGTGGAAGTTTTGTCATTGATAGTTATATTTCTAAAGCCTAAAGTATACATATTAATAATATTAAAATAATCTTGAATACACCATTTTCTGTTCCTTTTTTTTTGTTCACCAACAGGTTTGTATTTACAAAACAAAGCTGTAATTCTATGGTATGGAAATTGTTTACATTGTCAAAATAGAAGCGGTCAAGTATTCAAGTCTTTGAAGCTCAGGAAGACAATGATTGAATCTCAAAAGACTTGATACATGCTCGCTTTATGCTTCAATTACAAAAATACCAGGGAGAAAACATGGAGCTCTATATCCAAACAAAAGCCACATGAAAGTTTCAGATAAGAAACTTCCACTAAGTTTTTCCCATTCAACACTACTGCAGTATGCATGTCATATTTGTGTGATGATAACCAATTATTGTTGATGCCACGAAGAGTTCAGCAACACCCCCCCCTTACGCTAGACAGAAATGTTGTGAAAACATTTTTGAAGTGATTAACATTTTACATTTATTTTATTTATTAAAAAATGATTTTTCAGGAGGTTGTACATACATTATGAAAGCGATTTAAGTATTTGTATTGCAGGCTAATGACAACATCACACAAATGACACCTCAGTTTTTTATTTTGATTATGTGTCACAATAACCAACAAGGTGCTGACTGAGTCACAGTCAGGTCACAGTCCATTGTAATGAGCTACAGCTCTGAATTAAATTATACTTTTTGAGCCATAATGCTTTAATTGAAGGTACTGGCTGAGCTACATTCTAAACAAAACTTAAAAAAAAAAATCTAGACTTTCTTACGGCTATATAAAATACAGCAGTATTGCAGGGGGCTATTTATTTACATTACAGTTGGATCATGGAATGTGCCTTTAAAATACTTCGCCAAAGACAATGTTGTGGCTTACTGTGGAATAATTGTGAAGCACTTAAAGTGACTGTTTTTGCTGCGTTCCTTTTGCACAGGAAGACTATCGCCCTACAAGTCAGTTTGTCTCGAGGAGTTCATTCACAGCTATTGAAAAGAGACTCTATAACAAGTATACGGTGCCTATAAAAAGTATTCAACCCCACCTTTGGAGTTTTTCATGTTTATTGCTCTACAACTTTTAATTGGAGCTAATTTATTAGTCACTGTGTGTAGTAATTGGTTAAAATCCTGTCACAAATTCTAGATTGGATTTAGGTGTGGACTCTGACTTGGCCGCTCCAGGACACTAACATCTAGTGTAGTTTACAATTTTCTTGTATCCTATGCCAGAATGATTGACTTTTTAATCTTTCTTCTTGTCTTCATGATATAGTTTTCCAGGACATTGACTAATCAGCTGTTGGATCTTCCAGATTTACCCTACTTGTCAAACCACAATGATCTCACTCTACTTATTTAATATTTGAGATGCGTCACAGCAAAGGGTGAAGAATACTTACAGTATATACTTATAGTTGCACTTCATTCACATCAGTTTGTAGACATTTGTGTTCACTTTGACAAAGTATTTTTGGTTGATCAGTGTAAAAAAAAAAAAAAAAAGGAGCTTATTTAATCATTTGTAATTAAAGTTGTAAAATAATACAACCAGAACAAGTCCAAAGGGTGTGACTTTTTAACGGCCCTTATTTTTTAGGAAGCTGACTGCTCCTCATCAAAGATGTTCTATTTCTTTCACCAATGGTGAATGGCTGCCAACATATCTTATTGCTTGTATAATAGACTCACATTGAAATATATTTCTAAACCGTTGTAAACATGTAACACCTGACTAAGTCAAGGAAAACTGAGGTCATAACTACTCTACGCACTCTCAATCCAACATAATATGACAGACTCAAATATTGTTTGTGTAGATATCACATTGAATTTGATACAGCAGTCATAACTGGTAAGATGACCGGCTTGGTGGTCTTTGTGGCATTTTTTTGTCAAACGTTTACAGATTTTGACATCAGGCCTGTCCAATCCTTTTTTCTCTCAACAATGTGTTTAACAGTAACCGATCTATCCTGTTTTAAGAGGCATTTTTTAATAAAACAAAAGGGTTTTTGGCTCTCAGTAGCCTCCATGTTTCCTATCCAGAGGTGGAATGTAGTATGTCTTGAAAGCTGCGCGGTGTGACTCATCCCGGGGCTGTGAAGAGAGGAAATACAGCCTGAATGCCAAATCAAATCCCTTAATGAAAGCATTACTGAGGCACTTAATAATTGTATGGTTCCTCTTGCATTTTTTGTCGTGCAACATCTGATATGCAAAACAAACCTGTCAGCTGTGTTTTACTTTAATTCCCACACTGCCCTTGGTAGATGTGACTCCCCCTAAATGACTGAATGATTCAAAACATGTAAAAAGCCTGATGTCTGTGTAGCACTCCTGTGTTTACCTTGGCCAACTGTGACTGGCACTTCTTTGACGTGATGGTTGGCAGTGTGCCTCGGTGAGTGACAGTAAATGCAGGTATGGTGGAGACTGGGAAGGAGATCTGTGGTCCTGGTACAACCATGTTGAGCTTGGGCAGCTCTGTGGGATAATGAGGGATGTTCCGTCGGATGAGGGGCTCTGCTACATGCTTCATGTTGTGCTGAAGAGGGAGGAATTGTTAAGATGGTAGCAGTTGTATTCATATTTCTTTGGACTTCTCAACTCAGTTGACTTGAACATTGACTTACGCTTATTAAAGGGGTTTGCCTTGTGTGTCTTCCCCTCAGCTGTTTGCCAAGTCTGGTTGGGCGCCAGATGTGGTCTAATGAGTTGTGTGACCCACTACTCTCTAGTCCATCCATAGTCCTAGAAACTCTGTGAAGAGTCTCGGCTTTCTTCTCTGCCAGCCTGGTAGAAAAAAAGCAAGAGCAAGCAAGACTTATATTACAAATGACAGGATGTGGGTATTTAAATTAAAAGTCATTTGTCTCCACAGTTTGACTTACCAATAATTTTCTCATCTAAATTTGATTTAATAAGTTACTAGGTGATGAATTGTTTCTTTATGTTTTTTAATTTTTTTTTACCTGATTTCCCTAAAGTATGTGTGCCGCAGGGCTGTTTCAGCAGTGATGCGTTCATCGGGGTCATAGGCGAGCATCTGATAGAGCAGTGACAGAGCTGGAGCCGGGCAGTGAGGGACTAACCGTGAGATACCGCTGCCTTTTTTAGGGGGGAAGTTGAAATGCATCGCTCTAACCCTGCCGGACATTAATAAACCATGAGAAGCCTTTGTTTTCTAAGCACAGAACAAAAATTGATATTCACAATTTGTTTGTACAAGTTCTGTAACAAAGACACACACTCTTCAAACAACATATTTGAGGAAGAACACCTACTGCTTGAACTTTTGGAGGATACTTTCATCCGGTGTGCCCAACACGTCATGGATCTTGGCTACCTGGTCCAACTCATTGGTTCCAGGGAAGAGAGGATTCAAACTGAAACACACAGGTATCTGACTGCCACAACAAAACCATTTACATAGCATTTATTTGACATTTGTTCGTGCTTGTGGTGGCAGACAAGATTGATCAAATAGAAGAGGAAAACTGAATGGAGACTGATAACATTGTAATTGCACATTTAATCAAGTACAACCCAAATTGTGAAATTACATGTGTATAACCTCACAAGAGTGTTCCTATCCCATCTCATAACTTATAAACTCTTGTCCTATTTAGGTACTACAGATGAAATGTGCCCTTCCCCTGCAGAGGTACCTCATGATCTCAAAGAAGACACAACCAGCACTCCACAGGTCCATCTTTAAGCCATAGTACCCATCAGTGAGGAGGCACTCTGGGGCTCTGTACCAGCGTGTGGAGATGTACTCTGTATGCGGGGGCTTGGAATACACGCTCCGACATGAGCCAAAGTCACCAAGCTTCAGACCATTTTGCTGTAATTTGTACAAAATCATTTTAAAAATGCGTATGACACAAAACCAGATTACCACTGTTTTGTTTCCGTAAAGCATGTTATTATGATAATGATGCATCTCACTTTGATGAGAATGTTTTCTGGCTTCACATCTCTGTGAAAGATCCCACAGCTGTTAAAACAAAAAAAACAATCTCGACATAGTTTGTATTATGTTTTATTTTAACATTTAATGTGAACTGAACTGCTTTTTCATAATTACCTGTGCATATGTTCAAGTGACTTGCAAAGCTGGTACATGTAGTTCTTTACTGTATTGTCAGGCAGTGGCGTTTTTCTTCCTGTAAGGAATAGAGTACCAATATCAGCCCATAATTCACCCAAACATTTACAGAAAGACTACATGTACATATTCAAATTCCAGTTTATCCTTATAAGGATTTATTATATGCTCATACACTTCACTTACCTTGTATGAACTCATAGATGTTCATCTCCATCAGCTCACAAATCAAAGACACAGTTCCAGTTTCTTTGTCACTGAAACATTGTATTAGATTAATATGATGTGCTACAAGAAACTAGCTTGAGGCAATACAATAACTTCATAACAACACTCTAGTACAACAACAACACTCTAGTACTTACAAAATCAGTTCATGTAGCTGGATAACATTTGCATGCGGGCTCAGTCTCTTCATTGCCTGGACTTCCCGCAGGTTGTTGGCTTGCTCCAGGCTTGATGACAGAGAACAGATGACAATTTGTACATTTGATTTGACAGGTGTATACATATAATATTGTTAATTGTACAGTTACATGGCAAATCTGCTGTACATATGGACAATGGACAATTTAACAAGATACATGACAGATTAAAAAGGGCACAGTTAATGTTAAAAACCAGTGCACTGACAACTCACATTTCAAGCAGAGATGTCTATTGCTACTTCATCACTACAAGATCAAAGGTGGAGTAAGCTGACATCTAATAGGATACTTAAGGCAAAGGGGGTGTCAAGCTGCTGACTCCAGTTACAAGGGTGCATTGACAACAGAGCATGGTGGACAACATTTAGTTGGAGAATACATACCTGTTAATTGTCTGCTTCATGGTTTTACATGCGTAGAACTTTCCATCTTTCAGGCTCTGAGTTTTCACCACCTCTGAAAATGTGCCCTCCCCGATTTTCTTGATAGTTTTGTAGCCTGCACAACAACAAAAAATACAAAGACTTATAGGGAAGGTTTTGCACAAACACATTTATATAATATTACTAATGAATATCAGTTGAAATTTGTGAATAGCTGAACTCCCTCACTGAACATTAAAGCCCATGATGATTTATTGGGATAGGAAATTGTGACCTTTTGACTTACAGCTGAAAGCCCTACATTCATAAAGGGCTGTTGCAACTAATGATTATTTTCATTAACAATTTGTCTGCTTAGTATTTTCTTTATCAACCGTTTGGTCTATAAAATGTCAGAAAATGATGAAAGATTTCCCAGAACCCAAACTGATATATTCAAGTATCTTGTTTTGTCCAACCAACAGTCCAAAACCCAAATAAATTCAGTTTATTAACATAGAAGACTAAGGAAAGCATCAAATAGACCTTTTAATATTTTAGAGACAGGATATATATTGTATTTTGGGCATTTTTGGATAAACACGTTTCTCTAGTTGTCTGCAGTTTGACTAACCCTAACTATTTGATTAATCCATGAATCATTTTAGCTGTACATTCAATAAGCTAGATACTTCTGACAAAATACTTCACAAAAAGTTCGAAACAGGGCTGCAACTAACCATTATTTGAATTATCTGCTGATTATTTTCTTGGTTGATCCAAACCACTGACTAATCGTCTAATTGTTGCAGCTTTAACCTTATCTCTTAAAGCCTACAGTTCAATAATAATAATAATAATAAACTTTATTTGTATAGCACCTTCCATAAAAACAAAGTGTTTACAATAAGGGGAATGAATCATAGAATGAACATAAAAAAAGGATAGATTTTCATAGATGGAAAATAAAATAAACGTGATAATATAGTATAGGTAAAAATAAGATAAAATAGATTATAGTTGTTAGTGTAAATTCTCACGAGACAACACCATCTTTGATCAGTGACTTCAGACAGAGTTTTACTGGCTTGTGTCCAAAAGCATTTACAAAGCAGAATATATAGTTTATGTGTGGATTTTCCCTTTAACAGGCTAAACGTTAACAAGCAGAACTATAACAGTTAATAAGTAAGGCCAGGTGTATGACATTGTTGTTCATATACGGTCACCATTTTCAAAACAATAACGTTACTAGCTAGCTAGTTAAAACTAGGCTAACGTTAAGCGTTAAATGAAAAAATAAAAACATGATTATAAAGGATAACGGTCAAAACCATGCACGAGTGAGTTATTTGAACAGACGTAATGAACTCACAGCTAGCTACTCCTAGAGGTTAAAACAGCTGAAACAGTTAGCAAAACATAAGAATCTTTGAAGAGAAACTTCGACCGCCGCCTGTCAGACCTGTCATCACGCTGCTCACCCGTTAACTCACAACTTACAATGCATCCCTTTGTGTCTCAGCCGCTGCATGTAAGTCGATTATCCATAACATGCGTATCTGGAAAAATCTGGACAAAACATTTCAATGCGAAGGTTGAAAATGTGAGTTTTTTTTGCGCATCGAGGTGTCAAAAGGACACGAAACTGGCCTTAAGGTTGCTAGCCTATCCCCGCTAGCCCTGTTAGCTGACCGTCGCCTTGGTAACGGAGCACGCCTTCGCCCTCCACTCTGACCTGAGGAGGAAACTGGAAACTCCGACTGAATGTTTGACTGTCTCTCTGGCCTTACTGCAGAAAATATTCGAAATGAGAAGCAACAATGCAGCACAATATGCCCTGCCATTCATATAAAAAAAATGCCAGTCAAGGTTTTTATTCGCTGCAGGCCCAGATATTTGAAGCAGCGGTGTTTTTACAGCTGCATAATTCACCTTATTACCTTTTTTCCAGAGGTGGGTGGCGACCGCTAGCTCGGATGTCTTTTCATTAGGCTGCGGATTGTTGTTCTGCATGTCGACATTTCCCCTGCTGTTCCAGTCGACGTTAGGTGGTGTTTTGCATGCATTTCGAAGGCTTGCCCTGTCTTTTACGCCAATAAGCCAGTTTGAGTAGTGCATCATTAGTGCACTTGTAATGCTAAAGAGCCTACCATGAGCTTAATAATATCTAGAAAAACTAACAGTCTCTTGAAGAGCACCACTGGTCCACTGCATTCATGTCATAGCATAACGTTACCAAGCACCAGTGCATCCCATACACAATCAATGCATTCTATTTACTTATCGCTACGTCTAGTGTGTGGAAAAGGCGTGGACCTGTCTATTTTGCTCCACGTCGGCTTCCGTAAAAACCTATCACTTGTGCGCATGTTCAGTAATTCCCTGCATGTTTATGGTTTCCTTGCTGATGTTGCACCAGAAATGTGAATTTATCACCGTTTACCTTTCTTTTTACTAGTAGTCAGCTTTTCGATCACCATGAAAACAAGATTCACCACCGTGGATATCAGGGCAGTTATTGCCGAGATCAATGCCAAGTAGGTGATATGTGTTATTGCCTCTAGCAGCCTGGTGGCTATAAGCTAACCATCGGTAATGTGGATTTGTCTACAAATGATCAGCCTTTCATTTATTTTGCTTCACTCTATCACAGCTACATTGGCATGAGAGTAAACAACGTGTACGACATTGACAACAAGACGTATCTCATCCGTCTGCAGAAGTAAGGACAGTTTGAATAACTTGCCTCCAAAAGTTTCACTGTAATGATATGGCATAAATATACTCCATTACAAATAGAAGTTCTGTATGCAACATTGTGAGTATAATTAGTAAATAAGTATTATACATAACGTGGGATTCAAGTATACAAAAGTATTATTAACTGACAGGGCCACTGATATTTTATTAGCTCACCATATGTTGTGTATGTAAAAAGTACAGTATTTTCCTCTGATATGTAGTGGAGGAGAAGTAAAAACAAAAAGCATGAAACAGAAGTACTCAAGTACACGTACCTCAAAATTGTACTTACTAAATATCCACCACTTTCAGTCAGTGTGTATAACTCGGTGTCATATTTTTGTCTCAGGCCTGACAGCAAAGCTATTCTCCTGATTGAGTCTGGGAGTCGTATTCACTCCACAGACTTCGAATGGCCCAAGAACATGATGCCTTCGGGCTTCGCAATGAAAGTAAGAACATCTTGTTTATTGAATAACTGACCAACTTTAAAACAATTTTTTTTTTATCATTACTGTATAATTCTAACTGTATTTTAGGCTTTTAAAATATTTTGATTTGTGATTCAAGTCACATTTCACTGAGAATTCCATTCCGTAGTTTCCTTGAAGTCCAGTGTGAGGAACATTAACCAGACAGTTTGACATGTTTCTTTTCTATACCTAAAGGGATTTGATATTTATGTCAATATCAGTACAAGCTTCTCGTTATTGTGATTTTTTTGCATTGGTTTATTTATGTATTAGTTGTGATGAAACTGAATGTTAAAAGCAACTTTGTCCGTAGTGTCGAAAACACCTGAAGTCACGGCGGTTGACGCAAGTTAAGCAGCTCGGGATTGACAGGATTGTTGACATCCAGTTTGGCTCAGATGAGGCTGCCTACCATTTGATTATTGAACTGTATGACAGGGTGAGAAAACATTGTGAGATGTGTATATCAAACTTCTGATCATATCAGCCCTGATCCCGAACCAGGACATTCATACATGCCAATATGTTTGTGTATGTGTGCATTTGTTGGTCTGTTTCTTATCCATCTTCAGGGTAACGTCATTCTTGCAGACCATGAGTACACCATCCTGAACCTGCTGCGGTTTCGTACAGCAGAGGCAGAAGATGTTAAGATTGCTGTGAGAGAGCGGTACCATGTGGAGAGCGCCCGACCGCCTGAACCTCTCATCAGTTTAGAGCGGTAACTCCATCTTTACATATGCTTGTTGACTTTGTGGACCAGATGGACATCCATCAGATTTCAATAGACATATATTATTCCTACACCAGTGAAAACGAATACTCTCCTATTGCTTTTTTATGTAGACTGACTGAAATCCTCAGCAAAGCACCGAATGGAGAGCAAGTGAAAAGGGTCCTGAACCCTCACCTTCGTAAGTATCCAGGAAAACAGTTCTCAATCCAAAAAAAATTTATCAAGTAAATGAACAGACTAAATCAGGTTTTTTGTCTTTTTCAAACACATCTCCAGCCTATGGATCCACTCTGATAGAACACAGTTTGATAGAGGTGGGACTGCCGGGTTCTGTCAAAGTTGACAGCCAAGTTGATGCTGCCCAAGGTATAGAAGAGTTAATTGCAGTAACAGACCAGTGGATGTAGTGGTTCAAGTTTAAGATTTGTTTTTGAATTTTGGGTTGTTTATTTGCATAAAACTGTATTTGATCTGACTGATTTTCAGTTGCACCTAAAATCCTGGAAGCTATGCAGATTGCAGAAACCTATATGGAAAAAACAGAGAACTTCAGTGGCAAAGTAAGGGTTCTTTCATAAGCAGTCTTTATTTTGAGGAAACAAGTTCTTTAGGATGCTGTAATAGATGTGTTATATTCACAAGCTCTGCTTTGTTTAATTCAAGGGTTACATCATACAAAAGAGTGAGAAGAAACCAAGCTTAACTCCTGGCAAACCCAGCGAAGAACTGCTCACGTATGTCAAGTTTCGTTTAACACTATACATAATTTTTTTTAGCTGCTTTTTTATAATATGGTTAATTAATTCATGTAAATAATATCTACTTACAGATATGATGAATTCCACCCATTCCTCTTTGCCCAGCATGCAAAGAGCCCCTATTTGGAGTTTGATACTTTTGATAAGGTAAATACTGACATGGCTGCTTATTTGGTTTTATTTCTTGATGCTTTGTTTAGGAAAGAATATTGATCTTTTCTCCTTTACAATGTGAATTCACCCTTTTGATATTAATCTAATGTGATCCTCTCATGTAGGCAGTGGATGAGTTTTTTCTAAGATGGAGAGTCAGAAGATTGACATGAAGGCTTTGCAGCAGGAGAAACAGGCTCTGAAGAAGTTGGAGAATGTTAAAAGGGACCACGAGCAGAGACTGGAGGCCTTGCACCAAGTACAGGTCAGCGTTTCTGTCAACTTTTAGGTTTGTGTGCTCAAAGCGCTGCACAGAATGGCTCCTGCTTTTCCATATGTATGTATTTGTGGAACGTTAATGTTGGCACTGTTGACAAGAATGAACTGAAACTTGCAAACACAGATCAGGCAAATCATCAGCTGAAATACAAGAAATCTTGTCTTGTGTGTTGCAGGAGGTGGACAGAATAAAGGGAGAACTGGTGGAGATGAACCTACCTGTGGTAGAGAGGGCGCTGCAGGTGGTGCGCAGTGCACTGGCAAATCAGGTGGACTGGACTGAGATCGGTATTATCGTCAAAGACGCACAAGCTGCTGGAGACCCGGTGGCCTGTGCCATCAAGGAGCTGAAGCTGCAGACCAATCATATCACCATGCTTTTAAAGTGAGACCATCTGATACAGAAACTTAAGTCTCTCAGACCACTCTGCTCCTTGTTACAGCATTTGGCTCATGTGTGTCTTTTTTCCCTCTAGAAATCCATATATTTCTGAGGAAGACCAGGAAGAGGAAGAGAAAAAATATGTGGTGGAGGAGAAAGGGAAGAAAAACAAAAATAAAGACAAAGGACAGAACAAGAAGGTGCAAAGGAACAAGCCCACGTTAGTGGACGTGGATCTTGGCCTGTCGGCTTATGCCAATGCCAAAAAGTAGGTTAAGATGTAATCCCAATTGAGCATTATGTGGAGAAGGTGTTGTTTTTACAGTTGATGCTTGTCATTGTGCTTTTTTTAGGTATTATGACTTCAAACGCACTGCTGAAAAGAAGGAACATAAAACCATTGAAGCAGCAGATAAGGTAAGAAAGCTGTTTCAGCCTTTGTCCCTATGCAAACTCTGAAATTCCTGCCGTCACAAATTATTGTATGTTCAGCAAGGGACATCTTTAAGATTGAAGCAAGGCCCGTTTTTGTGTTTTTTCAGGAACATTGCTTGCATTGTACAAGTCCAGTTGACAAGTCGTCGTACTTTTGTATACTGTTGAATGGGCTTTTATTTTCATGTCATTCAAGGCTATGAAATCTGCAGAGAAAAAAACACAGAAAACACTCAAAGAGGTTCAGACTGTGACCACCATTCAGAAGGCCAGGAAAGTCTACTGGTAAGACACACATCACCATTTTGTGCCTATGCATATTCAGACTTTGATGCAGTATTTTTGCACATATGTTCATGACGCGCAGTGGAGCCTTTCATTCTCTCAACCATTTCTCCCCTTTTGGCAGGTTTGAGAAGTTCTTGTGGTTCATCAGCTCAGAGAATTATCTCGTCATCGCAGGAAGGGATCAGCAGCAGAACGAGATAATTGTCAAACGCTACCTCCGGGCAGGTAATGAAAGAACTTATACACACACTCTTACCTTTTACTAAGTAAGCACCTTCAAAACGGGGCTGGTGTATCCCCTCACGTGTGCCTTTACTTTGTCAGGTGATGTCTATGTTCATGCTGACCTCCATGGAGCGACTAGCTGTGTCATCAAGAACCCTGCAGGTAAACCTGCGCATCTCCATCCGCTATGTGAACATACTAGATGTTAGTTTTTCCTCTCATTTGTTTGTGTCTCTGCCTCTCCATCTTCCTGCTCCAGGTGACCCCGTCCCTCCTCGTACCCTGACAGAAGCTGGCACTATGGCTGTGTGCTACAGTGCTGCCTGGGATGCCAAGATCATCACCAGCGCTTGGTGGGTTCATCATCATCAGGTGAGTTATCAATAACAAGCAACTAAATTTGCTACCTTGTATGCATGCATGTATGTATATATATTTAATACAAATTATTTCTCAGTCACTGCCACTATATTTAGATAAAATTAAGTATGGAGAGTGATGTATTCTACCACGTTCCATACATTTAAAATGCAATGACTGGCTTAAAGGGGTTGCTAGAGTTTAGGTTAAAACAAGGTAGCATATTTTGCTTCTAACAAGCCACAAGGCAAAATATATTTTGATATGTCTGCTGTTTCTTTATAACCATCATATTGTATAAATGTTTTTATTCTGTAACATATTTTATAACTGTGTGCCATAATTTACTGTAAGTTTTTAAGTACCCTGTAGAGTTATATTCACATTCAGTGTTTCTGACCAAAACACATTGTGTGTATATTTGATGCCTAATATATGCATATTATTTTTCTCATCAAACATTTGTAAAGGTGTTTTTTATATTATAAATTGTGCATTGTTTACATTCCTTTTTGACTTCTTAAGTCTTCTTGACATGTTATGTACAAAAACAGGGGACCAACTTGCTATTGCTCCATATTGCTACTAGTGATAAAAACTCCACAGAGTAACTTGAACATACAGGTTCAGAGTGTTAGAGTTATTAGACATGGGCGGAAAAAAATTGACTACAAGCAGCAAAATTATTTAATCACATTGATAGAGTAGAAATGTTGGCATTTATTCCTAATTAGCAGTGTTATATCAATTATTTGTGTTCAGGTGTCTAAAACAGCTCCCACTGGAGAGTACCTGACCACTGGAAGTTTCATGATCAGAGGTATGAAACACTAACATTTCCGTTGTATTCATTCTGTAAGGCACCAGAGTAAAATGTAAAAAGTGTAATTGCTAATGATGATGTCTAACAGAGGGCCTAACATTTGACATATTTCTCTCCAGGAAAGAAAAACTTTTTGCCACCTTCTTACTTGATTATGGGCTTCGGATTCCTCTTCAAGGTAAATATCATCATGAGCTGTGAGTTCATGTTCAACTCTTTGTATTAAAGCAATGACGTTTGATGCTGGTCTGTGCAGGTCGATGAGCAGAGTGTGTTTCGGCACCGAGGGGAGAGAAAGGTGAAGACTGTAGAGGAGGACATGGAGGACGTCACATCCAGAACTGCTGAGCTGTTAGAGGAGGGAGAGGAGCTGATAGGTAGCAGATACCAAAATGATTGATTTCATTTACTGTGTACAGTACAGGCCAAAAGTTTGGACACGCCTTCTCATTCAATGCGTTTCCTTTTTATTTTCATGACTATTTACATTGTAGATTCTCACTGAAGGCATCAAAACTATGAATGAACACATATGGAATTATGTACTTAACAAAAAAGTGTGAAATAACTGAAAACATGTCTTATATTTTAGATTCTTCAAAGTAGCCACCCTTTGCTTTTTTATTAATAAGGGAAAAAATTCCACTAATTAAACCTGACAAAGCACACCTGTGAAGTGAAAACCATTTCAGGTGACTACCTCATGAAGCTCATTGAGAGAACACCAAGGGTTTGCAGCGTTATCAAAAAAAGCAAAGGGTGGCTACTTTGAGGAATCTAAAATATAAGACATGTTTTTAGTTATTTCACACTTTTTTGTTAAGTACATAATTCCATATGTGTTCATTCATAGTTTTGATGCCTTCAGTGAGAATCTACAATGTAAATAGTCATACAAATAAAGAAACTCATTGAATGAGAAGGTGTGTCCAAACTTTTGGCCTGTACTGTATGCAACGACGACAGTTGGGTGTTGGTACTGATTCTGTTGCCTCTGCAGGTGATGAAAGCAGTAATGAAGATCAGGGTGAGGAAAGGGCGGGAGTACATGGAGAGACAGTAAAGCAGATTAAAAAGATGGTTGAGGGGGAGAATGGTGCGAGAGGAGAACTGGCTGCTGTTCCTGAACAGGACGACGTGGAGGCAGAGGGAGAGGAGGATGGAGAGGAAGACAGCGGGGAGGAAAAGGAGATGAAGAATGAAGAAAGTGAAGAATTCAGCTTTCCGGATACGACCATCTCCCTCTCTCATTTACAGCCCAGCAGGTAATGTTACCACTACAATGCTAACACTATAATAATGGAAAGGCCTTGTCCTGTTTTCTACACGCCTTATAGTTCCATCCATCCTAGCACCCAACGATAAATGGTACTTAATAAAAGTGTCTCTCCCTATTACTAGGAATACTCAAAACCCTGGTTTCAAAAAGGAAGTGACCACTCAGGTAATTAGTCGCCATCTTAGGCCACATACATTGCAGCTATTTCATCTAAGTGAAAACATAAAGGTATAATACTTCAAACTCATGTTGATGAATTTCTCTACAGGTTGAGGTAGACTCACAAGGGAGGAAACACATGACTGCCAAGCAGAGAAGGTGAATGAATGGTATAAAATAACAACACACTGTTAGCATGTACTTCTTCCTGTTAAGTCCATACCACAAACTTTCAGGCTTTCATTAACAGGTAGTGTTGAGACATTTGGTTGGTTTAAGAAAAAAACGTATCATTGATCATTCAGTCATTGATTCAATCCTTTTTTTATCTTTAGAGAAGAGAAGAAGAAGAAACAGAAACCGGAAGGGTGCGACACTGAGGAGAAGACTGAGATTTCATCTGCTGGATCAGCAGTCGATCAGGGATCCAAAGGTGGAGGAGGCCCCTCCCAGCAGCCACCGAAGAGAGGCCAAAAGGTGAGAAAGGAGTTTGATAAGATCATTCGTTCTGTACTTAAGACCAAATCTAAAACAAAGTAATAATACCTTCGCCAATACATACATACATGCTTTTAAGTTTACAAATCTTTCCAAAGGAGATACAATTTACATGAGAAAACTAAAATCCAAGACTAAAACCTACACAAAAGAAATAAAACCTATAACAAACCAAAGTAAATGTACAAGAGACTCAGAGGCAAACAACACCAGTATAATTATTAAAAGCATGAGTAGGAACATGTTTTTATTTTCATAATCTGCAGCTACAATATCACATTACAAAATGGATGTAAACAGTATCAAAAGCTGAAACAAAATATAATAATTATTCAAGAAATGACTAAACAACATCTCTGATAAAGCCAAAGTTTTTGGTAACTTTACCTTTTGCATTACATGTCATAGTGAGTTTATTTGATGGAGCAGTCTGGTTTCTGTGTGTAATTTGTGCCTGTTGTCACTGCAGAACAAGTTAAAGAAGATCAAAGAGAAGTACAAGGACCAGGATGAAGAGGACAGGGAGCTCATGATGCAGCTGCTCGGGGTGAGGATGACTAAAAAAAAAAATGATCCTCGACACAGAGTTGTTACTATGTACTGTACAGTGACACATGGTAGCACACCATCTGCAACATTTAGTAGGAACTGCAACTTGGGGTCTACAGTTGTCATGTGCACAGTCCTTGCGACTAACACAATAAATAACAGTATAAGCGCTTTTCTTCTGTAGTCAGCTGGTTCCACTAAGGAGGAGAAGGATAAGGGGAAAAAAGGAAAGAAGGGGAAGGGTAGAGACGAACACATCAGGAAAGCAGCCCCTCCGAAACAACCCCCGAAACCTCGTAATGTGGAGGCCGCAGTGACAGGAGGAGGGGAGGGTGATGAGGAGAAGCCGCCTGGAGAGGAGGCCGGTCCTGCCGAGGAGGACAAGGTACGGGACACAATCAAGATCCACTTCCCGTGTCTATATTGGTCTGGTGATGTTTACGAAGTTACCTGCCACAACCAACAACCTTATATTGTATATGTTATTTCTTTTTCTTTCAGGAAGATGATGTGGACCAAGACAATCCTGGAGCAGAAGTGGGTTCTTAATGTACTTTTGACTGTGGATAAATATTTCTAATAGTTAATAGAAATTAATCATTATTCCCTCTTTGATATATGTATTTTTTTCTTAACAATTCAAAGAACATTTTGGGTATAAATGCACATTAATTCTGCATCATTCATTTTAACCCACCAGTAAGTTTACTACTGCATGAGTCTTGAGTTTTCCTTTGTGCTGCCTCAGGAAGCAGAGGATCTGCTCACCTCTCTGTCGGGCCAGCCCCATCCTGAAGATGTGCTGTTGTTTGCTGTGCCAGTCTGTGCTCCATACACCGCCCTGTCGAACTACAAGTATGTGCAAATAACCTTTTGGTGTGTTAAGAGACAAAGCGAAGCTTGCAGGGGCTAAGTGAGTCATTTGTTTTTCACAGACACAAGGTGAAACTGACACCAGGTTCTCAGAAGAAAGGAAAAGGTAAGAATATCTATTCTAATATTCATGTTTTTACAGTGAAAATTATTGCTTTTAGAATTGCTTTTATTTTTTTATTTCTCCCAGCTGCACGCACTGCAGTTTTGAGCTTCATGAAAGCCAGAGATGCCTCTACCAGAGAGAAAGACCTGTTCCGCAGTGTCAAGGTAAAGAAGTTCACTGCATTTCTTCGAGTTTTTAGGACTTACTATACTATGACATTTTATGGCTTTTTATGACATACTATACTATGACTTTTATGATGTACTTTACTATGACTTTTTTTATATTTTTATGATGTACTATAGTATGAAATTATTTCAGACATATTTATGACGTACTTTGACTTTAAAAAAAATATATTTTTATGACATATTAGACTTTTTTTGACATGCTATAATTTTTGGGAATTTTTGACATACTATACTATTACAACTTTTTTTATGACATCCTATACTATGAATTTTTATGACATACTATTCTTTAGAATTTTTTTCTTTTATGACATTTTTATGACATACTACACTATGACTTTATATGACATACTATATTATTTATGACGTTTTGATGTACTTTGATTTTTTTCTATATATTTTTCTGACATAGTACACTGACTTTTTTATGACATACCATACTACAACTTTTTATAACAATCATACTATGACTTTATAACTTTTTTCAACATACTATACTATGGGTTTTTTTAATGACTTTTTTTCCAACATACTATTCCATGTCTTTTTTTATATTTTTTGACGTACTATACTATGACTATTGTATCACTTTTTTTCGACATACTTTACTATGACTTTTTAACATTAGTTGCAGCACTAATCACAGGGTAGTTTGTTTTTCTTTGTAATTTAATTTAAACTGTATCCCCTCTAATATCCTGTTGCAGGATACTGATCTATCCAGAAACATGCCAGGCAAAGTTAAAGTGTCTGCTCCAAACCTGCTGGCTGCCAAGAAGAAATGAGACGGGTGAACACAGACTTGTGTGGCTCGGCTGACTTCATCTACATTTCAAGCATGAGCGGTACCGGTTAAGATCTGATAATCAGCGTACAGTTCCCTTGTTGGATATCAATTTTATTTTAAATATACAAAGCTGAAAAAAACAACTTATGGTATGTGTTTATTCTTTTGAGTACGAAATAACAATATCCATTGCATTCTACAATAAAACACACTAAGGGAACATTGTGCAAACCAGGCCAATACAAACAAAGCCCTACTGACATTAGGCATTTCAGTGCAACGTGGCTCAACATCCAATACACTTAGGGTAGTATTTTAAGTTATTGTTAAAACAAGATTTAAATGCTACAGGAGCCACTCATGACAATTTAAAAAGGCTTTAAAAGCCTCTTTCAGAATAAAGAACCCATACATTTCCTCAACTATATAAATACACATAAATAAAAATTAACATTTCTGGGGCTTCAAAGGAGATAGTCTTGCGTAACAAAGCACTAGTTTTAGGTCTGTGAGAACTTAAACTACAAGATTTAGCAAACATCTGTATTAAAGATTGTGCCAAACAGTTATAGCAATCATTAAAGCAACAGGCTCCCTAAAAAAATTCTGCACTGTTAAAGCAAACATGTTTCAGCCTTGCACCACTGTGTTTAGTGTTAAGACATTAGACTAATATTTTCAGTTGGTTCAATTTCTGAGGAAGACTAGTGAAAACTACGTCAACAAGCGACTGGAGTATGGCGTTTGTTCTAAAAGACTCTCTCCTTGACTTATGGGTATACCTACACAATGCACTACAATCTTGTGGAGGAAAGGAAAGTCCTGCACAATTTCCAAACTATATTTTCCCCCCTCCATAACACACCATATTTTCTCACAGGTTTCTTTCTATGGTTTTCATGAAAAGCTGATCATGAGATTGTGTTTTTTGTTCATAATTTAAGTTTAGGCAGGTATCCACTACTTTACTGGCTGGTACAATATTAACACCTTGTATTAAGATAAAATACATTTTTGTGATCATTAAAACAACACTGTCATAACTTCAATGTACTTGCAGTTACTAAATGCTGACAAAAATATCTTATCTTAATCAAGTTTTCTTATCCAGTACAGAAGTATCAATCCATTTATCTTGGAATGCAGGAATAGAAACCATGCCATTATATTTTGGCTTTTCAGAAGGATGTATGCTTAGCAAAGAAATGGGATTTTTCTAGATTTTCTGCTCTCTTTTATATGCTGTGCATCGTATGCACTGCCACACCACTAAAGATTATACTGGCTTTGCAAGAGTTTGACCTATAAGATAATAAACAAAAACACGTAATAAACAGGAAAAGGATGGCCTGTGAACATTAGCACTGTCAGTTACACAGCTGTTCACTATTGCTTGAGATTTTTTAAATATGTCCACACACATTAACTAATGCTCAAATAGGACTACCTGCTTTGAGACAGACACACACACACACACACACAGACACACACACACACACACACACACACACACACACACACACACACACACACACACACACACACACACACACACACACACACACACACACACACACACACACACACACACACACACACACACACACACACACACACACACACACACACACACACACACACACACACACACACACACACACACACACACACACACACACACACACACACACACACACACACACACACACACACACACACACACCTCTTAGCCTAGGAGCCCAGTGTGTTAACACGTGCCATTCTCTGTTTGAGGCTGTGTAGGAGGTGTTTAGGCAAGCAGTCCCAGTAACTAGACAAACGCTCCCTGTGCTGCAGAACAGCTTCCATACAGAACCTAGACAGTGGGAACAGAAAAATATCAGCACAAAATAATAAAAAAAAAGGAGAACAGCTTCAGGTATAAAATAAGTTCACACTTACCGTACTAGTGATTTGGACTGAACATTAAAAATCAGTAACTCGTTACTGTGAGCCTGTCGAGTAAGCATAAAGGAATCAAATTCAGTAAAATAGATTGTAATGCATGTAAAAAAAAAAAAAAAAAGATTATTATATTTTGATATGACTTGCAGCTTACCGCTCTGTGATGAGACAACAGGTTGTTGGCACACCCTCCAAACACAAACACCTCTCCATCAGGACCAGAGCATGCTGTGTGCCACAGCCTGAAATACACAGCACAATGTCAAGAATTGTCAACATACAGAACCTAGACAGTGGGAACAGTTGCTCATACACACATCCAAATTAGTGGTCATCCCTCAGAGTCATTTAGCTGAAACTTAATCTTCAAGCACACTAACAGTGTTCACAGTAAGACGAGAGGATTACCTTGGACTCTCTGTGTGACTGTGTTTGAAGGGCTTCCATTCATTTTTGCTTACATAGTACAGCCAAGCATCACCTGAAAACAGATAACTCCATAAAACCAGCGACCATTTTGAGGTGGCAAGGGATTATTTGGTACTCCAGAACAAGTGTCAGACTCACTCAGTGTCTCTCTGTCTGTGGTGAAACCTCCAAATAAGAAGATGTGGTCTGGTGACACAGGAGTGAAGGAGTGCCAAGACCTGCCCAGAGGACCCTGCTGGGGAACGCTCCTGCAACCAGGTCAGAGGGGAACATTAGAGCAAGAAACACTACTAGAAAATGCATTTCCTGCAGAAAATGCTTGTGAATGCTGAAAAGCTAAATTGGATTGCTGGCATAATTGCATAGTTAGGTGAAGTAGTGAGAGTAGTTGGAAAACTGGGAATGGTTTTATTAGTACGTATTTCATTGAAATGTTGAATAAGGGTGAGTATGTTCCAATGGAACAAGTGACGAAAAATGTATAACTTTTGAAGCATGTTAGACTCGCCCATTCGCAAAAGATGAGCTGACATTAAGATGGTTTTTAGTTTAAACTATCGTCTGCTCAGATGATTCCTAATATTATGAAAAGAAACAATACTTACATTTCATGCCACTCCCATGTGTCCAGGTCAATGTAGTACAGGTCATTTAGTCTGTAGTTCTGTGGACCAAAAGAGATGGGAATAGGAAACAATCATTTATAGTGAAAAGGTAGGTAATATTAACCGTATGACAAGAATTGACAAAAAAAACATCTTGAATTCCTAGTTTTAAATTTCTTTACCTTATATCTTCCCCCAAACACATAGCCTCTGTTACCAACTGTGGCACAAGCATGAGCTGCCCTGGGCGATGGAGTGTTCCCCTACATCAGGACATACCAACAGAGAGAATGCATCATTTTTCAGTGTTTATTCTAATAATCCTCAAGAGTCAAAGGAAAAGCTCTGATTATGGCAGGATAAAGGCAGGGACAATGGATGAAAATTGGAGAGACTGGTTTAGGTGGATGAGGCTTTTGTTGCTATTGGGCAGTGGGTTGGCTCTCAACATGTGCACGCATGCGATGTGTGTGATTACATTGTGTGAGGTGATATTGGTAGTGTCTGTGGATGTGTTTACCTTGGTGTTGGGTTGGCTCCATGTAGAAGTCTCCAGGTCCAGGATGTGGATGTGGTTGTTCCAGCCTCGTCCAGAGCTGTCCCACTGCAGCAGCAAACAAATTAAATATATTTAGGTCAAATGTAATCAAATTGACATTAAAGCAACACTAAAGAACTTTTCCCGCTTCGGTCCCCCTACAGGTTGGAAGCGGAATTGTCCATTACATTCTCTAGTGTTGCTTTAAAGGAAATAGACACTCCAGCTGTTTTGTATAACTTGCTATGAAAGATTTCCCTTTAAACTTATACAATTTAGAAATATACAATAATAAAAAGATGTAACACTTGAAAGCAGTGTTTATCACATGAAGAGGATTTTTGTTTACAGACCACAAGTGAAGATGATTCATCATATTCAAAAGTCCCTTGATGAAGTTCTTGAGCAGCGTAGCCATAGCCACCAAAGAATATAAGTCTGTGAAAACAATATATATGATTACATGGCTGGAACTTGATGGCCACATTAACATTTTCTGAAGTGTGCCAGATGTTTAACATTCATGTTTACTTCAACATCAAAATAAAAGGTAGTCATTACTCACTTGTTCTTCTGAACCCAGCACCCAAGCTTGTCCTTGCAGGATGGAGGGAGTCCTTTAAGATCCCTCATTTCCTCCCAAACTAGGCTGGGAGCTCTCAGGGGCAGGCGGTAGATCTGCAAAGCACAGCATACAGGAGTTCTGAAATATAATCGCAGACTGACAAGATTCAGTGTTCTGATTAGCCATAAGGTAATCATTTGAAAATAACAGAGGATGTTAAGTCTCACACACACACACACACACACACACACACACACACACACACACACACACACACACACACACACACACACACACACACACACAGTACCCTATTTGTGTTTCCCCTGGCATGATGACCTCCAAATAAGTAGAGGACTCCATCAACACACACCCCACAGCTGCCTGACATGGATGTGTGCAGGTTACCTCCGGCTAAATGTTTTGTCCTGTGAACATTTAGGTTTTGATTTTAATTTAAATTTAGTGGTGATGACAATGGTATCAAAATGCAACTTAATTTTAACAGCTATTACCATACTCCTGACTCCATGTTGTACGTCCAGATCTCATTTCTTGGCAGATACAAGTCAAAGAAGCCGTGGTTTTGAGCATTCTTGTTCAGAGGGAGAAAAATTATGTAATTCAAATAAATATGTAGACTATAGTAAAAATGTTATGTTTAAGACATGTATCTAGCTAATAAACTCCTTACCTTGTATCCACCCCACACATACATGCTGTTTCTGTCAACCACTGCTATATGACCACTGCGCTCAGCTGGGGTATCTAACTCAAATGATTCAGATGCTTCAGTGTCCAAGGGCTGTTCATCCTCCACCTCCTCTTCCTCATCTTCATCCATATCGTCATTTACCATCCAAGCAAACAGTCGGTCATCTTCTTCTCTGTCGGAGTCATTGTCATCCTCTTCGGCTGGCAGATCTCCAATGTCTTCCTCCATCTCTGCCATTATCTCTGCTATGTCAGTCTCTTCTGTCTGCAGTCATGGCAAGAAGCGAGAATGAGAAAACAAGTTACTAATGACAGGATTATTTAAATAACTTAGCTAGTTTTTACTTTTAATAAAAAATTAGGCTAAGAGAAAAAAAATACCCATATTCAAAACACTGGATGTCAGGAAATTATGTTCAGCTAGTCATATGAAAATAGGCAACATCGACCTGTTTTCTCTGTGTAAGTAAGGTAGAGTTTATACTAACGTAACATCCACACCTTCAACTGTTTGGTCTTCTTTTAGTCAGTCACTGTGTTAGCTTGAATTCTGCTAATGCAGGACAGATAACGATAGCTGGCAGCACGATAACTGCTGACCTACTTTGCTAGCTCATCTATTTAGGTTACTATAACAACGTGCAGTTAGCTTAGTCTTTGTCTTAGAAAGAAGGCGAAGGTCCAGAACAACCGATTTATGTGTTTAAAATACCCCAAACTAACTGGTCACAGCTGTTCGTCAGTTAAATCGGCTAGCTAATGTTACAGAACGTTTGTAAACTTGAAAATACAAAACATGCTCTAAAATTATATTGGTCACGTTAGTGTCCAATACAACTGCAACATGCAATTGCAGTTCTGGGTATAAATGAATTGCAGCCGTCTTTACCATAGACAGTATATAAGGTCTTTACCTTGAGATGTTTGTTTTTCCTGCAAATTTCAAAACGCCATGTATATGAGGTCACGGAAGTATTTTGGGGGCACGACCGGAAGTTGTCGACTTCTTAAATCCGCCATCTTGATAAGGTCGGCATACAGCAGCCCCAAATTCATATTAGTCCAAAATATATTGTAAAGAAAGTAAGAGGCCTTTATTTTATTTTCTAATTTCTTGAAACTTTTCACATTAACAAATTACCTATACAGATATCTAAATTTGATCAACAGGTAGCCTGTCCCTCATTGCTTGGAAATTGTGCTACACACATATCCTTTCCCCATAAAAAAAACATCATATGGAATAATGGTGACATTACTGTTGGAAAAAAAAAACTATCTTTAAGCCAAATTTGGTTGATAAAGGTGTTGTTTATGTAAGCGATCTCTTTGATACCACTGGGTTAATGTTTAGTTATGAACAATTTCTTCTTGTTAAATCCTTTCCTGTAACAAGCAGACAATTGAATGGGTTTATCCCATCTAATTTGCAAAGAAACTCCTTATATATATATATATATATATATATATATATATATATATATATATATATATATATATATATATATATCCAACAAATCTCTCTAAATTCTTAAATATTGAAAACAAATGCAGGCTTTGCAATGATGAACCAGAATCTATAATACATTTATTTTACTTTTCTATACATTCAATTACTTTTTGGACTCGAATTATGCATTATATATTGTGTCAAACCAATAATAATGTCAAAACTGAATGTAAAAATATATATTTTTTATTTTGAACATGAAAAATGTATTAAATATTTATTGTTAACTTTTTGGTTTTATCTTGCAAATTGTACTTACATAAATACAAAACAAATGTTACTCCCAATTTCACAGTTTTTTTTATTCGAATTCAAGGAATATATTAAGTCTCTAAAACTTAAAGACACTAAAAAAAGTAACAAAACATTTATACTGTACGGTGAACTTTTATAGGAATAATGTATTTGGTTTGTCATTTTATATTATTGTTTATTCATCCCCCTCTATATACTTTGTTTTTGTTATTAACACTATTTTTATTCATTTAAAGTCATATTATTGTTTATCTGGATCATTATTTTGATTATGTTTCTGAAATGTTGTATATTTTAATGTATTTTTTCAATAAAGTAGGAGAAAAAAGGTTGGCATACGTAAGCGGAGTACACATGGATGCATTATATAAAGGGAGTACACCATCAGCTCAGCCAAGGTGGTTAAATACCTATTTTTATTTTCTACCTGGTGGTTTTTAACACCTCCTAGGTTGTCACTTCTCATATAAAAACAACTAGTCTTTACTTTGCCCCTTTCATTAACAGTTTAAATACATCAACAGTCCATTGCTTGCAAATATGAAGAATAAAAATCCTAATTTGGCACTCTATGATGAGTGAAATCTAATTCAAAAACTAACTTTGAAGACATGCTCAAAGTAGGTCTGATCATTATGCATGCACAAAGATGTCAGGATGTTCAGTACCAAGAATAAAACCTTTATTATTCATGACAGAACATACATAAGATACATACAAAATAAAACACTACAGCGATTTGATTACCAATCCATTTTAAGCTTACAGTATCATACTCAAGCAATGTACAAGACAATTGAAACGGATCAATTTCCAAATCCATAATTTCCTTTACAATCCTTGAAGTTTGCTGTGAACACACAAGAACACAACCGATTAGCATGAGCATTAGTGATGGTTGAAATTAAAGTTATCTGTATGTGAATGATGAGGAGAGAAAAGTGAAACCTCCCCAGAACACATCCTACCTGTCCTCAACAGTTCTGCTGGATGGGTAGTACACTTTGAATGTGAAGCCACTTCTTGGGAATGAACCCTGTAGAAAAAAAAAAAAAAAAAAAATATATATATATATATATATTAGTGACAAATACAACATGAGTCCATATTGAGAAAATACCATGATATACAGCAAACTTAAAAAAACAACCATTGTTATCATTTTTGCCGATAGATAATTTGAAGTTCCCTCACTGTGGTTTCTGTTTCTTACCGGGTTGACACAGAGGCATTCTGTGTTTTTGATGCTGAATGGGTCGTATTTGTCTGCAAAAACGATGACATCAGGGATTGGGTAAACACGCAGCGAGTAGTCGTACGCCCAGAATACAGGACTGACATACAGAGGCAGTGGAGTCAAGTGACCCTGGGATAGGATAGTTTTAACAAACTGCGGAGAGGAGGATGAAAATGACAAGGTCATTTATTTACAAAAATAAAAAGGACATTTCACATTGTGTTTTGTTAGAAATTAGACTAGACTATGTAGTTTACCAACATCTTTGCAGCCACAACTCCTTGCTTAAGGAGCACTTAGAAAGGATGACAAAACTTGAAATACTATGTACAAAGGCAAGTAAAACCTCTGACAACACAACAGTTTGATGAGAGGACGTTCACTCGGTATGGAGGTTGGCTCAGAGAAGCTGAAACTCACATGGTTTGGAATGTCAAGATTGTTACTGGGCAACCGGACACAGTTCCTGCACATCTTGTTGACCAGGTCTTCCCTGATGACGACGATCTCCTGGCTGCAGTATTGGATCCTGACAGGAAAACAAGGCAGTTCACTTTTAGTTTCTAGAACAAAACAGAAGTACTATGTCAAGACAATGCCATGACTCCAGTTCACTAATTTCTCAAAGGCTTACAAATCAATCTTGTTTACAACAGAACCATAACAAATATTTTGCCATTAATAAAAAATGTTTACCTGCATGGGTTAGTAGTGAACACTGAAAATGGCACCCTCTGTCGGAACTCCTCCGTGATGTGATCTGCCAAAGGAGGCCTAAGAAAAACATATTTATCCACATTTGTCACCGAACAAAACTCACATAATTATGTCAAAAAACAGATGCCTCTTAATGTTTACCGTGGCAGGATCGTGCCTGGACCAGGGTCTTCAGGGCCAGGAACAAACACAAAGCGACAACTGCAGGATAAGAGTGAATACATTTAAATCAACCATATTGAAACTTGAATAATTTAAAAGGTGCCCTGTGGAGTTTTCTTATAAACAAACAAAACTTGTGATAACATTCATTGTTACTCTCCAAATGCAATGTGTGTATCCTTGAGCTTTAACAAACACACTGATTGCATTTCCTTCCTCATAAAACATTTGAATAGCTGATTTATTAAGTTTACATTTAAATCCAGAATTGTTTACATCCATGTCAACTAGCTTGCAGTTTGGTGGCGCATTGCAGCATATCTTGGCATTTTACTGCCACACGTAGATCAGTGGAATAGTGTGAAACCATGGACAGAAATGTGTATTGGGACACCCGTGTGCATGTACATCCTCATGCTTTAAGAATAAACCAGAGCAGACTAGAGTAACAATGCTCTATAATCCTACCTGTTGTGAATGCTGGGGTATGCACATATAGCATCAGCAAGAGCCTTCAATGACTCTGAAAAGAGAAAAATTAGTTCGATTTTGAAATGCTGTCCCATTTATCCCTTTATTACACATCTTATCTTATCTCAAAATCTACAGTATGTTATGAGTGATGAGGACCCAAAAGTCTCACCTTTGAGTGATTTGATCTGGGTTTTTCCATACGGGGCAGAAGAGAAGTTACCACACAAAATGAAACACGTGGGGGGCATCGAAGCATAGCCTGTAGGAAAAATCAAAGCTAAATGTAATTGGTGTCTCATGAAGTGCATATTCTTGGCCTGTAATAAAACTATGGTGCAATACCAGACCTGAGAACATGATGTTGAGCTTTTCCATCACTTCAACGCTGTCCAGCCACACATCAGAAACAATTACAAACATGGCATCCTCATTCTCCTCCTCCAGCTGCTTCAGCTTGGCTGAAGACTTCACCGAAGTGGTGGATGGACCACCAAAGAAGTTCAGATTGCCGTAGTATGCCCTGGCAATAAAGCAAGGATTGTCAGTGACTCACTGTTCTTTTACATAAAGCTGTGTCCTTTATAAACTAAACAATTTCTACAAGAGTTAAGTATCCTGTAAAAGGTAACCTAATGCTAAACTTCAAGCTGAAATACATCATTTTTAAATGGATATATAATATTTTAATTGGATACTCAATACTGACCTTGTGCCTGATGATGGCTCTGTTGGTGGAAACCCGAAGCCATTGACGTGGAAAACCGAGTCCTCATACCAACCTTAATAAATAAAAATACTTTAATAAATATATCAATTATTTCTTATCCACCCATGTACCTGTGCACTTCTCTTGTTATACTTGTTGACTGCTGTCTGTGTTCTTATTGCCAATTTTTGTTGTTCCATCAAATTATATTTTATGTCATTTTAAACTGTATGCATGTCTAATGAATTCTATCTCCTGGCCCTCCTTCCCTTCTCCTAAGTGGCTTTTTTTGCTTGTGAAGGCACCATTGTAAATAATAACTTGTTCTTAATGACTTGCCTGTAAAAATAAAAGGTGAAATAAAAATCTTATTGCATCTTTTTTAAATTTGCTTTACTGCAGTTGTAGTAGTAGGTGTTATCTTACCCTCTGCCAGTACAAAGCAGGACTCTGTGTACAGGCCATTATGAAACTGGTGAGAATCTAGTTAAGGAATACATCGACTTTAAAAGCAACACGATTGTATAATATAAAGTAGTTTTTTTGAGCCGCTTCAACAAATATATGAAAGGATATTGCTTTGGACATGTCGAGCTGTACTGTTCCACTTGGGTCCTCCAAGAAAAATTTACCCTTAAAAAATAAGAAATGTTTCAGAAACTAGATAGAAATATACATTGTACTGAAAAACAGACAGGAAAGAGCTCTTCATCATGAACTCACCTCTTTCATTTGCGTGACCATCCCTAGTACAATCACCTCTCCCAGTTTAGATGTGCTACCAAGCAGTGCTTCAATTGTCTTGAGCTAGAAAAGACAAATCACAAACAAACAAAAAAATCAGTTAGCCAAATGCAAAACAGTAAGATACGTTTAATTTAAATTCATGTTTTAAGATGCGTTACCTGAAATTTGTTTTGACCTTCTTCAACAGCAGCACCTATTGCAGGTGGGGTGAAGAGCTGGTGCCGATGTATACGCTACAAAAAATGTGTCTGTATAAATACAACATAATGCAAGACACACATATTGGGCATAGAGGTAAAGAGAGTGGGTCAGTTCGCCAGTCTGTAAATTTGGTAATGAACTGTGCTCACTCACCTGTTGTAAGATGGTGTAGCGCTCCCTAAATAGTTCAGCTTTGTCTTTGGCCAAACCACACAGACTGGGTGCTGAATGGCTCGTCATACTAATGCTGAATAAAAAAGCCAAAATGAAAACTTTTAAAACTTTGTCTGCAGTACAAGTACGTGTATACACTTGGTCTAACACCAGCAGCAAAAATGTAGCATTTATAATTGAAATAATTCTGGGTTTATTTTAAAACAAACGAGAAAGAAACTGTCCCTTTACTCACGGTACAAATTTCTTCCGCTCCACACTGTAAATGTATCTGGGCACATCAAAAGCTCCAATGATGTTGAAAACATTATCTCTGGAAGAGAGGTAAACAACTTTTAGCTAAAGCTATACAACCTCGCAAAATGTAATTTGTAGTGAAACTGTTGCATTATGATCGATCAAATCAATAGGAAAAACACTTACATGGTTTCATCACAAGACTGAGTGCAATCCTGAACAGCAATCTCCACCACAGACAGCTCTATCATACTAGAGGACACTGTTAGAAAACACAACCTGTGGTCACAACCTGCAAGCACGCTTCAGGAATACACAGAAACACAGTAAGTAGTGCATTCAGCAGATTGCGCACGAAACACAGTGTGATCTGTAGAGACACATAGGACTGTACTTACATGGTTGCTTTTCAACTGCATCCAGGACCTTTTCAATAATATCATCCAGTTCAGAGGCATTGACAGACTCCAGGGCCTCCACAAGGTATCTGCTGGCGTCACTGGAGCACAAAAAAAGGAAACATGCAAATGTTGTTATTGTTTCTTCCCTTTGACTGTTGATATTAGAACATTTAACTTTAGAAATAATATTAACAGCCTACAATGTTTTAAAATGCCAATTGTTTGCTTGTTATATATTATACAACAGTTTCAATTTAAGCTGGAGCACATAAGGATTTGAAGTGTCACCTTAAGTATGAGCATGAAAGGAGGTCAAGGGTCAGTTAAAGTGTAGCCTATTTAATGAATGCAGTTAAGGTTAATCAGGGCTCTAACTTACACAATTCAAGAGTAAGCACTGTTACACACAGACACACAGACAGACAGACACACACACACACACACACACACACACACACACACACACACACACACACAGCGAGAAGGTAATTAGGAATGATCTAAAGAACACACCAAATAAAATACTTCATAGTAGGGCAAGCATGTGTATCCCTATCTATGACTTTTGCTAGGAACTAACTAGAAATGTCTCCAAATTTACCAAGGGCATTAGGCATCATCTGAAGTATATAGAAAATAAAATACTTATAGAGAGGGGATACATTTTGTGGCAGACCAAAAGGAACGTCTTGCTAGAAAACTGAAACTTCTACATATTCACCAAGGTTATTAGGTAAAGTATAGACAAAATAAAATACTTGATGGTAGGGCAGAGACGGTGCATTATAGAGAGGTATGTTTTGTGGCAATCCGAAAATGCAATCTGAAAGAATGTGTATGATCCCTGCAACCAGCTGATGATTCAGTTGAAGTTAAAGTCCTGGAATTGGATATACCGTAGTAAGTTAGTTTAAATGCCTGCAGTAATTCATTTTTAACTAATAACTATTTAAAGCAGTTTAAATATCAATTAGAGTAACGTTAACGTTAGTTAAATGGTCAGTTCAAGTGTAATGTTGAGCGATTAAAGGTACAACAAGGTACCTCCAGGCTTCAGTGGACTACCAAACAATTAAGAAAACATGAAAATCTAAACAGAAACACAGCCTGCGCCATACTATTTCCTGTACTGCGTCCAGACCATCGCTGCCTTTAAAGTGACATAGTGTTAGCTCTCCTGCTCCACGAATGGCAATAACGTTACAACATAAAAATACATTAGAACAACGTTTAACTATTATTAAAATACATACGGTCGTAGTATAAGTCCCCGCATTTTGAATCCAGCGGACACTTTTGTCTTTATTTTGTGAGCAACATCCATGGCTATTACAGTCCAACTCAAGATTTGGCGCTAAATACAAGTCAACTTCCGCCTATGTTTCATCACTTCCGCTGAATAATTTATTTTTTATTGCAGAATATTTTTGTTACAATTTTCAAAAAAAGAGATTGAACTTGTAGAACACAACTCATTTCGTTACAGAACATGTTTTCATAAAGAATAAAAAACAGATAAGAAAGTAAATGAATAAAAAAAAAATAATAAAAAAAAATAATAATACCTATCAATCAATAGATAGACAGTTGAAATACATATCATATAACAAGTAGTCAGTAAAGAAATTATAAACAACAAAAGTAAATAGCCAGAGTATCAGACAGTAAATATCAGTTAAATTAATTATAAAGTTAAATCAGATAAGCATTGCATACATTTTGATGCTAATTTACCCTCTAATCCAGAAAAACAATCTATATCATTTTTTAAGTCAAGTTTAAAAACACTGAAAAGAGGTTTATTTTTCATAAATTTCAATTTATGAATAAAGAATTTTCCAAGCAAAATTATTAGGTTGACTAAATATTGTACAGAGGAGTTTGAGTCAGAAAAGTAAAAGAAGATATCAAAATTAGATAAATGTATGTTTGAGCCAAATTGTCCATTAATGAAACCTTGTATATCATTCCACAAAGAAGAGCTATGTGAACAGCTAAAGAATAAATGGTCTATCGTTTCTGTTTCCATAAAGCAAAAGCTGCATTTTTCGTCTACAGTAGGGATAAATTTAGAGATAATCTTGTTACAGGGGTAAAAATGGTGAAGAATTTTAAATGATATTTCTTTTACTTTGTTTGTAATTAAAAATGTATGTGGGTTGCTCCATGCTCTATTCCAGTTAATACTTTCATATAAGGGGGACCATTTGTATCTGGAGGCAGGGATAGATTTTGTACATAAAAGTTTTTTTATTACTTTGTTGTTGACTTTTCTGTCTAGAAAAGATAGACCATTTATTGAAACACTGCTGGAGAGAGATATATTAAATTGATCCAACTCGGTCTCTTCTCTAAGTAGGGTGATGATCCCATGGGGTATAGCTCTGGTTACAATATCAAATTCTTTTCTTGGAGGATGGAAATTAAATGTATGGGTGAAGTCGCTGAATAATCCTACACACACTCCTCACAGACCCCCAGAAAACGAATCACTTGAATGTACAATTTTTCAACTCTCCTCCTACATGTTATATATTTTTTTCCTTAGGAGCTTTCAACCTGTATTACCCTTTTATCTTTGGGTGTTGTTAATCTAATTCACTAGCATCTTTTACCGTTTTATCATTAGAAAAGCATGTATGTGAGTCCTGCATTTTGCTTTCAGTGAAGATAAAAAATATATTTAACAAAAATCCTCCCTCGGTTAAAAGTTTGGAATGAACAAAATGTATTATTATTATTATTATTATTATTGTTGTTGTTGTTGTTGTTGTTGTTGTTGTTAGGTCAGTAGGCTAGCCTGCATGGCTACATGATGTTATGGGTTTAACAACATACAAATGTAAGTGTATTGTAGCTTGAGTATTTACAGAGCTTATTTTTAGAGAAAATCCCGCACACTGACCATTACGCAAGCAATAATTTATTTAGAAGAAAAATACAACGTTGTATTTTTCACTTTGTGTAATGTACATCAGAGAACCAATAGCACTGTATATCCACATTGCTACTAATCTCAGTGGCCCTGGCAGAAAGCTTTTATTTTGACAAGCAAAAAAGGCCGGAAGTCGTTTTTTTTTAATGCTGTTTTTGACAGCTGAGCTTAGTGGAACGACGATCGCTTCGGTGTTTTGGCGTTCACAACATGAGAAAACAACTATACCACATCTAAAAGCGTACTGCAGCACGCAAGTATGTTTATAATTGTTTTTGTGGGAAATAAATGTTCAAAATATTCCTGTATTGTGGACACCGTTAGTTAGTGGCTGTATCTGCTTTTTTTCAATCCAACCTTTATTTGACAAATTCAGGCCATTACAAACTTCCTTTAACGATTAATACGAGTAGCATACCAAATACAGACAGGTATCCAACTATAACAAAGAGACAATTGAATTATAAAAAAGAAAGGAAAAAAAAAAAGATAAAGAATAAATAAATAAATAGAGGTCTAGTCCACAACCAATACTTGTATGATCTGTAACACATCCACTGCTTGTTTAGTTTTTATACACTTCAAAGATTTCTTATAAATACGTAACTCATTCATGAACACACAAAATAAAGGTCTCACCTTCAAAAATCTCTACATTTGTGGATAAACTGTTTAGCCAAAATAATCAAGGTGTTATACATCTGGTCCCTTTTTTTGTCCTCCATTAACACTCCCAATTTAATGTCCCCATAGCTTAAAGACGGTGCTTCTGAATCCTTTTCAGAAATCCAACTTCTGACCAAATCCCAAAAAGATTTAGTTACACTACACTCAAAAAAGAAATGTTCTAAGGTATCCATATCTGAATTACAAAAAGTACAATTATTCTTGTCAATGTTAAATCTTTGTTTCAGAAACCTATCATTCAACACTTAAAAATGAGTGAGGTACCTTGTTCTTTTTCTCTTTACAATCTCTTCAGGATAGTCTTTAAGTAAGTTCTTTCTTTGCAACGATAAAGGGAATAATCCAGATGTAAGGGCACCCCTTATAAATTTGTTTGTGCATGTTGTCACCTTAAAATCTAGTTTCTCAACAAACAGAGAAGGCATAGGCTATGTGGGACTCCTGCATCATGCATCATGTTCATCTATGTTTATGTTTAAACTGATTAAAACATCAGGGAATTGAAAGCCTGTAGGCTATTGTGTCAGCTCTACTCTGTATTATGTTACCTTCCTTACTATTAAAACTGCAGCTAAGAATTTAGGTGACATTAGAATTTTTTGTAATCATTTTAGGCTCAAGGGCACATTCTTTCACTTTCTTTTTATTAATAGCAACCAGTCATGGATTCTGCATTTGAGAGGCACTGCTCGGAGCTGGTGGCCCGGGAGAGGAGCGGACACACGGCTGTGGTGGAGGAAACCCTGCTGTATGTGTGGGGAGGTTACATGGTGAGAAAAACAAACTAACACACATTACCAAAACAGCTGTTTAACCAGCTTGCTCAAGGCCAATTTCTGTGTCATATATGTAAGGGAAATAAGAAAATTTACTCAAGTTTACTGGCTAAAGTAATCTTGAAGTACTACTCTACACTAACATTTCAAATGAAAATATTGCCCTTTATACTCCACTACATTTATGTTTTTTTTAAACTTTCTGATTAAAATGTTACTGCAAAAATATGATCAGCTTGTGAAATATGATCCATGGTTACAGATAACACTACAAGATGCTGCTTGTTGGTGCATTATTGATAATACGTCAATAATAATACTGTAATAGAATAAATATAATGAAATGGCCCGGGTCATTGTGCATAACAAGTTCTTTTACTTTTGATACTTATGTACAATGCAGATAATACTTCTGTACTTGTACTCTAACATTTTAAATGTAGAACTATTACTTGTCACAGTAGTTTTTACGAGGTGGTGTTACTACTTTTACCTAAGTAAAATATATGACTACTTCCTCCACCACATTTGTGCAATACACATATATACACACACTACGAAAGATACAGGCTACTTATAAGTAAATAAACGAAACTGAGCAAACCATCAGTTAGCATGCTGATGTGGTTTAGAGCACATTTTCAGAATTTTACTTACATGCTTTTGCATTGGTCATAATTATTTTCTTTTGTATTGACAGGCTATATTTCTGTAGCTATGACAGACTTGCGTATTGCTACTACACATTTAAAAAAAAATAATAATAATAGATAATTATGTTGTATTCTCTACAGTCAATTGCTGACAATGAAGTGTTCCTTCCCAATGATGAAATCTGGGTGTATGACTTAGAACGAGGTGTATGGTAAGAATATTAAAAAATTCCAAATGTGCCTGTTTGTGGTCAAAACAAAGAAAAGGAAAATGACAAATGATGTTTTGACAGCTTTTTGGTGATTTCCCCACTAATTTTGACACAGCCCTGTCATGTCACATTTTTCCTATGTTAAGAATGACAAGCACTTGCCAGAAGCTTTCTGCTGAATAGTTGGCATTGTAAAAATAAAGTGTCATTAAATAAGCAAATGTGAGTAGTTTATCCACATTTTCTACACTCTGTTTTTGAAGGGAAGTGTTTCACATGTCAGGGGAAGTCCCTCCCTCTATGTCCGGGACCTGCGGCTGCTCTCTGAATGGACACTTGTACATATTTGGAGGTTGTAATGACAATGGACAGACCAATCAGGTGAGGCTGATAACTGATGCTCCACACATGACACTTTAATTATGGTTTACTTTGCATAAACTACATGCTTTTTAAATTGTTTTTTTCTATGGTTAAATAATAAGTATGAACCCCAAAGTATGTGTAAAATATCCTGTAGGGTGCGAGTACACTGACACAATAAATCAATGTGAACACACAAGGTCACAGCTTAGACTGAGCAGTGTCAACATGAAGAAGTGATCAGTGTTTGACTTCAAACAGATCTATTGTGTCAACCTGACAGACGGTAAATACACGTGGAGGAAGATCATACATGAGACCGGTTCTGCTCCTTCGCCTCGAGACAAACTGTCCTGCTGGGTTTACAATGGAAAGTAAGCACTATGAAAATGTGAATTTTTACTGACTTCTATTTCCAGGACTGTATGACTGTATAATGCACTGCTGGGCAAGTTGTGGTTGTAACTTTATAAACTACTGCTTCATTATTACTGGACAAAACCCAGATTTGGAGGGTTGGACACTGACTTTATGGGAATGGCTAGTTGTGTGCTATAAATTTGGCTTCCGTATCCTTTCTGTTTCTGATGTTTTTTTTTTCAGTTGCATACTGATTGTTTCTATGTGTGGATTTATTTTTGATATAAGAAAAGAAGAGGCTGTCCGCACACTGATATTTTCAAGAGTTTGCCCGATGAAGACCTTGCAGGTCAAAATGTTGCACTAAAAAAACTTGGGAGCATGAACATTTCAGTGTGCGGACAGCTTCTCCTTTTCCTGCTGTTTTGTCCTGCACCTGTACCCAACTGTGGTTGTATGTATATATCATATATTCCATTCCCCCTTTCTTTACATCAGTAAATTAAAAGTCATAAGCTTACATTTTTAATATCCTTGCTAGCGTTTTTAGCTTTGTTCTTTAATCATTGTTGCTGTAATGACTAAACATCCAAATGGTATTTTGTCTGTGCTTGCATGATAGTAATTGTAATCATCTTTGTTTAATGTTCTCCAGGATCATCTACTTTGGAGGATATGGTCACAAACTGCTGACTAACGTCGATAGCAGAAACAGAAGCTTCATTGTAGATGAAGCATCATGGGTAATGTTTTTTATTGACTGTAAGTCTGTCATAGATGTCCATAGATGTTTGCTACAACTACATCCATGGTTTGCTATCCCAATAGTGCAGCATAGGCATTGAATATATTTTCAAAACAACATCAGTTACACATATTCAGTAATTTAGAGTTCTTGTTATTTTTTCCTGCATTTCAATGAGATTTTATTCTAAAATGTGTCAGGCCGGAAAGTGATAAATTTCAGCATCTGGTGACACAATTGTTAAATCACTGGTACTGAAGAAGAATACCCTTAAATTGCTTCATAAAAATATGAATACGTATTTTAAAATTTTGTTTTCAGGTGGAGGATGTCCTCTGGGGATGGAACAACGAGGTTCATATATTTGACCCCATGCAAGTCAGTTGGAGAGAACCACAAACTAATGTGAGTCAGTGTGATTCATGCGTTTATACACTGAATGCAATGCAAAGATTCTTATTAGTGATTTGAGAGACAAGGGAAGTTTCACAGTTTTGGAAATCTGTTACAATTTCAAAATTCTCAGATGATTTTACAGTGACAGTTGTTGTGTGCAGGGCCTTGCTCCAGCCCCCAGGGCCGCCCACGCCAGTGCCACAATGGGATGTAGAGGATACATTTGTGGAGGCAGAGTCATGGTGGGAGCTCTACATGGTTTTCAGTTCTTCTCATATATTCATAAGTAGGCAACAAGAAGTTAAAAGCACAGATACACAAATCAGATACACAAAAAAAGTTGGCCATTAGTAAATTGTGCCCCTTTTTGTTAAATGCAGGAAACCAGGACGAGTGACATTCACTGCCTAGACTTTCAGTCATGGACGTGGTCAGAAATGTACGTATGGGAAGTGTGCCAAAATTACTTCTATTTCAACATTGTCATTGATATTTCAAACTGTTGCCAGGTTTTTCTTTGACAGCATAGTGCAAAATATGTTTTCCAGAATCCCAGTGTCCACCACTCCTGTGGGCAGATCGTGGCATACGCTCACAGCTGTATCAGACGGCACCTTGTTCCTGTTTGGAGGTCTCAGTGTAGACTGCAAACCAATGAGTAAGAGAATGTACCCACTTCTTCACTTTTATTCTCCTTGTTCTTTTGGTCATTTTATGTTCTCACATATTTTTCTCAATCAGGTGATGGGTGGTTGCTTGATGTTGAAACAAAGAAATGGAGAGAAGTCGAGCATCCCTTTAAGAATAAGCCTAGGTAGCAATTAATGAATATTTGCAAACGTAACAGATTGTTACTGTAAATTGTGGATACATTTTAAATAGCATAATTTCTCCTGTCTAAGATTGTGGCACACAGCATGTCCAGGCAAAGACTCTGATGTGATTGTGTTTGGTGGAAGTTGTGACTACATCCTCCTTGTCGACACCGTAAGTATGACAGATACACTTTAGAAGCTGAAAAAGAGATGTGAAACTATTCTAACTTTACAGGCCTGATATCATCACAACAAACTAATACTAACTGCTGAATTCACATTAACACAGGCACAATGGACCTTTACATACCTTTCATGTTTTTTTTTAGGGTCACTGCAATGATGCACTTGTTTTCCAAACACAGCCATATTCTCTATTCAGGTAAAAAAACTGTTATATTTAACAAATCTCAAAAATATAATTTATATATACGATCACAGAAAGAAAATTCAAATAATTGTATAGCTAAATAGATAGAGCTGTACACAACAGACATTCTGTCTTGTCAAACATAGTTAAAATTAATAACATTAATTAACGAGGGCTACAAATTTGAATTTAGCCGTGTTGGTTCCAGAGCTCTGATAATGTGCACACTGGTTAGAGCCATCAGTAATTATATTATTATATTGTTTCACTGGTGCTTCTCCTGTTATTGCAAGTGAAAAATATCTTCTGTTAAAAAGGTCAATTTCTTTATAAGTCATGATATAAATCAAATGTATTGCATCAGGATAAACCCCTTGTGATGTGTCATCTCCTATTCAAGGGTTATATTTACTTTGTTTATGTAATCTTTTTCCCAAAATAGATGAGAAATGACCATATTTTTCTTCTAACAGGATTTGTGAGGATTACATTGCAAAGAATGTGAGAAACTATGAGATGCTAAGAAATCAGCTTTCTCTCCTACCTCCCAAACTACTGACGGCAGTACAGAGGAGGATGTCTTTCTACAGGCCTTCAAAGAAGCAAAAATATTAGTTCAAAGAATGTCTTAATTGCCAAAAACAATGCAGTATTGTACAATTTCTTAATTACATACTGTAGTCCCTTCAGTGTGAACATCTCAGTCACACTGTGCAGTAGTGTTTTTATTTTTTAAATATATTGTGCAAAATAATTTAAGGTGTTATATTTTATTGTTTTAGAGATGCACATTTTATTTTGTACAGTCTGCTTGCTAAAACACACAAACTGTTCTGTGATGATTAAATGGCCCATCAAACTGTTTTTGTCTGATGTGGATTATTAGACTAGACAGGTATTTTAAGTATTGGCCAACTAAGTCGACACACGCATATCGATTCTCCCAGAAACTTCACACATGATGAAATATAAAGCAATAATAATTTTTTATTTGCAATATAAAAGAAAATTGCAAAACTCTTCTTCTACATTTATGGTTGAAATTCACTTTTTGTTAAAACAGTGACACATGCAGTTTGTTGACACATACAGTATTCACGTCAGTGTTCAAGTATGTGTTCATGCACACAACTACTGCGTTCCACCACTAAGTGGCAGCAGGCCTTTAGGTTTGAATGTGGCTGAAACACAGCAGGGTCAAACTGAGCCTGACTGAAAGTCTCTGCTGCCACACATTCCTTCTTCATAAGGGTGGAAAAGTGCAGAAACTGTGGTCAGGAAGGAAACCTTAAATAAACAATCCCAGCTCATACTTTTGCAGGGTTGCCACTCAAGAAAAACTATATTCTACATATACACTGTGCTGCACGCACAAACAGCTGGTGAAAATGTTATTTTATGCATATAGCATGGCCACAAGAATGTGCCTTTACTGCTAGATTTCAGTTTTAGCAACCAGAGAAATGTCAGTGCTCTCTCCTTTTCCTATTAACAGAAAAGTTAAAGTAAAGAACATAATAGGTAACTATAAGTAGGCATTGAGCTCTGCGGGAGCCCAGCAGCGTTGAGGGAGGGACAGTGACACCTTACCACTGCAGATAACAAACCGAGGAGGCTTCTCTCAGTTCACTGACCTGATCTGTGAGGAGAACCTCCTGGCACCCGTTCAAGTTGGTGTTATAACTCTGCGATTACACTGCTTCATGTAGTTAAATAAGACTTGGGTAAATGCAAAGGCTTGAATTGCAACAGTTTAAGTTCAACACAAACCATGTTAAATGTATCCTGAAAATTCTGCTTAATTACAGTGAATGTAGCCTTCCTTAGTGGCAGGAAATTGTCAAAAGTAACCCTGCTTCCCTTTTTTTTTTTTTTTTTTTTTTTTTTTTAAATGTCCTCTGCAAACTGCTGTGTGCCATGAGGACAGCTTTGCTGCAGCACTCTCAGCTAGGGGTCAACTAAACTCTTTCTCAATAGTGTCCATCAGCTCTTCTTCTGACCCATCGTACATGGTGACTGGCATGGGGAGACAGGAGCTATGGCAGCTGCCAAAAGTCCTGGGGAGAGTGGAGAAACATGTCAGCAATATAGTAATAAAGATAACAGGAAATATAAGTGATACTTTATATTTTGATGTTAATTTCACACTAGATGTATTATTCTTTTGAGTAAATCAACCCACAACATCAAACAATCAACTGATGAATTTCCAATTAATATGATGCTCTAAAGGGCCATCAAGGACCAGTGGTGTGAAACATATTCTGCCTAGTTGTGCTAAAGGCATGTTATGGAAATGTTTTTCTTAGTTGTGCTTCCGGTTTTCACACTCAACTCGAACAAAGCTGCAACAACAGACACATGTTCGTGTCTGTCTGACTAATCTGATCTGCCCTGAGAATAATGGGTTGGTAGTTCGATCCCTTTAAGGTTAATTTGATCTGGCTCTGCCGGCTTTTACTACTCCACTGACTCGGAAATCCATTATTTATTAGAGCTGTCTACTTACAATTGTTTTTCTGATGTGGGAACAGCTTCCAACAAAGCCCCTCTTGTCAAAAAGCCCTGAGAGGACTGACATAAACCAGAGATGAGAGAAGAGATATCATGTGTTTCCATCTTAGCACTGAACAATTCAGACTTATTACTATTCAGAAAACCATCCTGCTGTTAATGCTATAATACAATGTTACAAAAACAATCAGAGAAATCATCCAATAATAATGATCAAATAGTAGAAAAATAAATGTCCTTACACTGTGCTGACTGGGGCACGCCGGTGTGCGTTTTTTAGAGTATGTGAAAGCATCATTGCTCATCTTGTTTACATCTCTTGATCCACCTTGTGAGCCACGTGGCTCCTCGGCTCGGGACCGAGGAGCTGAGCTGAAATCCTCTTCATCCTCCTGACTAAAATGGCACAGTCCGTATGTTTTGGATCTGACGACCGTCTTCTTGGGAGGGTTTGTCTTCACGGAAGCTCTCCCTCGCTCCTCGTAATCCGCAAGAACTGTGTCCATCTCTCCATCAATGTCATCGTCCTCCCGAGAAAAGTCAGAGTCGTGCCCCTCGCTGTGGCAGTCCGGTTGCGCACGGTTGCGCGTGTTGCGCAAAATTGCATGGATTTTGAGAGGCTTGAATGGACGGCTGTCCTGTTTGGGTGAAGTGACACCGCCAGTTGTTTTGGTCACGTTCACTTCGCTGACACACGCAGGTGCAACTTTCTTCCCTCGGCTTGTGCCGCTGCCCATGTCCGTCCGTCTGACTGCTTTCAAAATCTAAGTGCAGAGTTTCATTTCCAAATTCCTCTTCAGGTACACCAAGACCTTCCAGAAGTTGAACATTAACCAGCAACGATCCTTGGCAGCCTGTTTAAGGTCAGTTTTCAATTAGGTTTACGGCTGTAAGACAGTTATTTGGCTAAAAACCAGCTCTAGGGGCCGATTTTCTTTAAAATGTTCCGCTACCGATCTGCAGACGAACTGCTGAGATGATCTCCATGTTTGCAGACCCGCTGCCTGTAAACTTTTTAACTGCACATCAGGATGAGAAGCAGTGTATCAGTTACATAACACCAGTTTGGCTCAGGATCCCAGGGAGAAAACTCCGCCTTCTCATAGCGGTAAACACACCCTTTATGTTTCCATTATTTCTACCGGGCAAAAATAACTTCCACTAACTTTAGAACATCTGCCTCTTCAGGTTTTATTATTTATCATAGACTTTAAGCATTTTTTTTATGAAAAATATTTTTTTAAAAGCACAACATTTAACTATATAGCCATTCCCTGGATTGAGAAAGAGATTACATAAGGATTTAGACAGTGGGAACATGAACAGGGGCCAATTAGTTTGATTTATCTGTATCACATCATGATCAGCCTTTTTCCCCTCTGTGTTCAGCTAATAGATTTTATTGAGGCAAGTGAGGTCAGGAGTGAGTGAGTTGCTGTCCGCCCGCCTGGTCCAGGAGGCCCCCAGCTCACCAGCCCCTCCAGTGACTGATTAAGACTGAAGCACTGAGCCACAAGACAAGAGGGGGCATTCCTTTCCGACAGCTTGGGCTTCCCAGAGATTCCTCAATAAGCTTTTGTTTGATCCACTTGGACATACAAAAGACACAGCGGGAGCATCTCCCTGCCAGAGCTGTCCAACAGGAACCTAGAGTTCACCCAAGTAAAGGAGTTGTTTGCTATCTTTCATTAAGTGCCTCTTTCTCTCTTCTCTTGCTTGTGTGTGCACATATGTGTGTGTGTGCCAGACAGCTGTGCAACCTGTTCTCCCTGGAGGATGACCAAGTCAAAGACACCTGCTGTGTAAGCAACTGGCATTTTTCAAACTGTGAATGTGAGAGGGGAACAAATCAGCCTGCAAGTCCCAGATGTGTCATCAAGGAAATTCCTGCTTTACTTTTTTTTGGAGAACATGTCGGGGAAAAGATCTACGCTATTGTTCCTTTACTTAAATGTTACTCAAACAGGATGCTTATGCTTTTGAAGACTACTTTCAGTAGCAGTTATTCTTCATGAAAGGCCCAGTGTGTTATCCTGATTATAACCATTTCAATATGAATACCTATCTCTAACCAATCTCTCCATTTTAATAAAGTCCAAAGATAATAATTTCTTTATGAAAAGGTTTTCTTATAGATTGCCTTATAGGAAAAAGAGCTTCAGAGCAAAACTGGGACATCCTCCAGATTGTGCAATAATAGCATAAATGTATACTATAGTTCTTGCCTCTCCAAAAGTCCAATAAAATCCAGTAGTAGTAGAAGAAGTAGAAGTCCTAATTTTAGATTGTACCCAAAAGTAAAAGCACACAAACAAGCTTCCTTTTCATCCCTGCTTCTCATGGAGTTTTGTTTTTGTAATTTTTTGACCCCCATTTTTGTTATGCTCTGTCTGCAACAGTGTATCATTAAAAGAATCAGGCGGCCACATCTGGAAGAGAACTCAACAGCTTCCAGACGAGGGGGAGGATCTGCCGCAAGACGGAGGCCACAGCCCAGCTCGCTGCATAACTGTGGCTTCTCTGACTTCTCCCAGATTCAAGAATATTCCTCCTCCCATGCCACTTGATAGACTGGGGAACATTCTTGTTCTGGATTCTGCATGTCTTTGTGCATTAAATCCTCCAAAACTATGTGAATTGAAATGATTTTGGGACAATGTGTTCGCTGCTTTAACTGTCACGAATAAAAATGCCCTTTGACCCTCCCAACAGCAGAAAAACGTGAACATTTCTTCTTAGTATGACTCAACTGCTCCATTTGAAGGGCAACAAATTTAACTACTGTCATGTTTGAGTCAAAAACACATTTCTGCCATATGTCTGGCGAAACCTCTGGAGAGTATTTAACAAGCCAGCTGCCTGCTGATAGGCATTCCAGTAAAACTGTCTGGGCCTCTTACCCTGCCAGGTACACAAACATGAACATGACAGTGTCACGAAGAATTACACACCAACATAAACACACCGCATCCTGTAGTACTATTTTTCTGTTTACTAGTACATCATTAGCCTCTACTCAGACCCAAACCTTAAAATGTAAAACTGTGAGGATCTGTACTTCCTAAAAAAAATATCCAAAATGTCCCCTCTCTTTACAGATGTTATGTACAATTTTGAATTTACACAATATACTGTACATGAGACATTTCCTACAGAGGAAGACACAAAATCTTCTTTCGTCCATCGAGCCACTGCACAGACGTAATTAACTGAACAGATGAGCAAAGCTGAGACAGAGGGATATTGTAACTCTGACACGGTGACATAAGGTTGTCAGGGCAACAGTCAGTGCAGCTAGGAGGAGTTCAACTGTAATAAAAGAACCGGGGGCAACCCTGTTTAACTTTGAGCTATCCCTCTTAATCTGCTGCATTACTAAATGTAAGTGAAGGCTCTTGCAGTTGTGTTGACGTTAAAAGTACGTCACAGAGATGAACTTATGACCTCTGGAGGAGGTTTGCGAACAAACCTTTTACTCCCAGTCACCACATTTATAATGACGTACCCAGTATAATTCTCACTGACAGCTGTAAGAGATGAGGCATCAACTTATGTTCTGATTTCATGATTTAGTTCATGTTGCCGAAGCAGCACACGGTGAAAGGAGTGTTGAGGTTAAAACCAGCAGATGGCGGCAGCATTCAAGAAAAGAAAACCACATAACCTCTCCCCTGCTGAGTCTTGCCAGTAGAGAGACTCCAGGGTCCTTGAAAAGGACAATGGTGGCTCGCACTGCATCTGCAAGGACAACTTTACTTTCTAGGTTTAACATGTGACAAAGGCTCTGCTGAGCTCACTAGGGGTCTTACAATTTTAATCAAGAAAAGTAAGCCAAACGGTCAACAAAGAGCTCCATGTACGAGCGTTGTTTGAGCGAGAATATTCTGTATTGATAGTGTTTTTTGGTCAGTATTTTGAATAGTAATGTAAGAGTAACACTTTGTTAAATCATTTGTAATTAATCATGACTTCACTTGGTTAAAGCAATGGACTAATTTATGACAACATGACCTAGGAAGCACACTGTAACCATTAAAATCCACTGAGGAACAACCAATCAATCAATCAATCAATCAATCAATCAATCAATCAATCATCAATCAATCAATCAATCAATCAATCAAGACAAATAAGAGAATGTGTTAATAGAGACAAAAGCCAAAGCACTATACACATTAAAGTGAGACTATGTGACTTTTGTTAAATGGCAGCCATTGTGGCTGGTCGCTCACTGTCTCTGTCTGCTGTTTGGTGCTGAGCAGTACTGTACAGTGGATTTGAAAACAGTTGCCTGCTGCGGCCAAAAATGGTGCTATGAGAGCAGTGTTAGTGAACCAAAACAGTAAAGCTAAACAATGAACTGAAACTTGCAATAGATCTGTAAAGATGAGGGGAGCTGCAGATTCAGGTGATAATTTGCTGTAGGTTCATTACTACGAGCAACAGCTTACACATTGTTTTCACATTGTCATTTGAAAAATATCCATCTTAGCTGCTTTTTTTTATTTAATTTTTTTAGCACAAATACAAGCCTGAGTTTGAGGATGCAGTTACAGTATATACACTGTAAATAAATAGTCTCAACTTTCCACAAGTCTTTGGTCACTATTCTGCAGTGACCCATTTTTCTGTCAAAAGGCCATGTAATCAACAAAAAACAATTACTGCCTCTCGCAGGCTCAAAGCACTCAATGCCAGCATCTGCTCACTTCTTAATTACCTACTAGGTAACAGGCTTCATTTGGAGAGGAACTCACAGCAATCAATCCTTGCATTATACTTGGCTTGTTTGTCAGCATCCTAATCTGTCAGATTGGTAGTGTTAGGTCTGTTCAGTTCTATTACATTTGATTAACTTTACCTATATGCCTTTATTTATTTTCTTGCATTTATTGTTTCTTTTTCCTCTTGTAACTTAATAAACCGTAAACTTGAAAGTATATCCTGGTTGCCCGTTTTACTCCTTAGGCTCATTTCACCTGTTTGCTCATAGGCTCGTGCTAACCTGGTTTCTGCCTCCACAACACATCGTTTCAAATGCATCTCCTTTGTTTAGTGATTTTTTTTTTCCCCTGCTCTGGCAGACAGTGGGTCATGTTAGTTAGAGCAAGTTGCTGTGAAGCATTGGCTCAGTCAAGTCCTGGCTCCAATGTTGATGTGAAAAGAATACACCAAAGTAAAACCGTAGTACAGCTGTTTCTCAGAAATCCCTTATGTTGTCATTGGCTGCATTGTGTGTCTTTGTGCATTTGTAATGATGTTTTCATGTATTGTAGTCCAGCCTACTTCCGTGACCAACGTGCATCACTTTGTAACACACGTTATAATGCTTGCCTAGCTGCTAGCATCGCAATCCCTCATACTCTGCAACTGACAAGCTAGCAGCTTACTGCGCATGTGCAACTCCCAACAAAGATGGTGCTAAAGTGAGATGCCTCACTCTGTAGCTAAAACAGAGAGCTCAACACACAGGGTGAAAAGAGGAGCTGCAGCAATGTGCAGTACAACAAATATATGGTGTTTTCTGAAAATTAAACCACATAAACCTATTCTGGTACAACCTCTAAATACAATTATGAACCTGAAAATGAGCACTTTAAGCAAAGCTAGCATCGCAGCTTTAAAGGACAATTCCGGCGCAAAACGAACCTAGGGGTTATTAACTGATGTGTACCTACTCTGTCGCTCTCTGGGACATGTTTTCATGCTAATCGAATGAGTTTGGAGCTTTGACGAGGCTACCGCGGACCGCTGGTTAGCTTACAATGCTAGTATTTGGGGCATGGGGACACTCAAATTAAATCGTTATTTAATACCACTAAAAAGGCTCGAAATATCACCACACCATAACGTTAGCATAATGAGGGTCCCTAAATGTGAACCGAAGCATTGACAACATTGTAAGTGTACAGATAGTTTATTAAAAAGATAGTTCATGTTTACTTGCGGGAGCCATCTTGGAAACCAGTCAAGACTAGTTGAACGCCGTGCAACGTGGAATCTCCATAGACAGTATGGGAATCTCAGACTCATTTGCACGGCACTCGTTTTTCGACTAGTCATGACTGGTGTCCAAGATGACTCCCACAAGTAAACATGAACACGACTGTCTTTATAATCTATCTTTTTAATAAACTATCTGTACACTTACAATGTTGTCAATGCTTCGGTTCACATTTAGGGACCCTCATTATGCTAACATTATGGTGTGGTGATATTTCGAGCCTTTTTAGTGGTATTACAGTTTTTTCGATTGCTAAACGACAGTGGGCACAACTGGAGTCACATGTGCAAAACTCTAACTCCAGTCTGCACAGCCGCAGTTCATGTGGACCAAACTCTAGTTTGTTTTTCATTGCTTGAACACAGTTTTCAAAACTCTACACACTTATCCCATGACTTTAACCACAACGTGCACAACACTGTAGATTTACAGCACTTTGTTCAAATGCTAACACACTGCTGTCAAAACTGTTAACCACACATTCAAAACAGAATAGATTTCGGTCTGGTACCTATCAAACACTGCTGATTGCAATTTTAGCTGAAAGCCTAAGTAGGTGTCTTATTTTAGACTAGTTAGTGAACATATACGGTATTTATACAGAGAAAGCTCAGAAAGCCTTTTTTTGTATATAAACACCAAATAAGAATGAAACAATTATACATTGTAGTGTTTGAGAGAAACAGTTAAAAGAGCAAAGATACCAATATGTCCAGATAAGATGTCTGAGGTTATATACACGGCTATAAAAAAAAAAAGTGAAAAAGACTATATCTTTACATTAGTAAAACTGCGTTCTTACTGTTTTTCAGAAAGTAATGGAGGTGAAAGCAATAGAAACACCACATTCATTAGTATTTAGAGATGACGCAGACATCCAATGTGATGAAGAAAACTTGCCACATGATACTGGAGAGAGGCAGGATTAGTCACACTATTCTTTGGTACTGTTACGTATGTACCTTTAGTTTTTTTTCCCAGTAATTCCATAAATTACTAGAGACAAAATACTTTATTGAAGAAAACTGCTGATTTTCATTCCTTCTTGTTTACCTTATGTAAAAATTGGTATGCTATACAATCTATATTTTTTCCTTAAATAAACTGTTGAGTAGTGTCAAGTCACTCAAATTGTTCAAACTGTAAAGAAGAGAAAGTTTATAATTTGTGTATTGGTGTTTGACGCTAGTGTTTTTACCCTCAGTGTGCTCTGAGTGACATGTTGTGTTGTCTCAGTGAGGACTGTTCATAGTGTTTGGCTGCACTGAGCCTGTTTTGAGACGTGTGTTAAGAGTTGTGTTGCTTTGAATGAGTTTTGCAGGTGATGTGACCTGTTTAGCTCCTGTGACTGTTGGTAGACTGTAGTAAGAGTTTTGCGCATGTGACTCCAGTTGTGCCCACTATCGTTTAGCAATCGGAAAAAACTGTAAATAACGATTTAATTTGAGTGTCCCCATGCCCCAAATACTAGCATTGTAAGCTAACCAGCAGTCCGCGGTAGCCTCGTCAAAGCTCCAAACTCATTCGATTAGCATGAAAACATGTCCCAGAGAGCGACAGAGTAGGTACACATCAGTTAATAACCCCTAGGTTCGTTTTGCGCCAGAATTGTCCTTTAAGGGAGGCAATGTTGGTTTGTCAGTCCACTATTTTGGTCCAGATGGTCTCAACACCTGTTGGATGGATTGATAAATGTGTTTTGTGCACACATTTATGATCCCCAGAGGATAAATCCTACTGACTTTGATGACGGTTCCTGTAGTGCCACCAGCAGGTTGACATTAGCAGTTTTTAATGGAACTAGCTCAACAACTAATCAAATTTCGTGCTGACATTTAGTCCCCATCATGATCATAACGTGATCACTTTACTTTTCCTGTATCATTATCGTCAGGTCAATATTTAAATTTCCAATACTTTGGTTTATGGCTAAACACCTGCAGAACTTTCCCAGCAGCCTCAGCATTATTTTTTGTTTAATACTCATTAGCAAATGTTAGCATGCTAAATGCTAACCTAAGATTATAAACATTATACCTGCTAGACATCAACATGTTAGCATTGTCATTGTGTGCATACTGCCATGCTGAGGCAGATTCTTAGTCCTGTTTTTGCTGAGCAATCATTTTAATTGGGCTGATGTCTGTATCTGCTAGTGCTCAATCAAGCTTTCAGTAAACTCACTTAGGAACACTACAACTTCCTAAACACACGTGTTTTGTTTTATCCTTCATGGCTTCAGTAGATTTCTCCCAGTGGATGGCATGGTAAATTGCAATCAAAAGCAAGCTTTTAATAACTGTAAACAATTCACAATTCTGATTATCTAGACTAAAAATCTAACTAAAGAATTAATATATAAAGCAAGCAGTTCCACAAAATATGGCAAAAAGCTATGCTGCTAAGATACAGTTTCCACTGTGACAAAAACAGCTGCTGAACAGCAACTCAAACAGTTTTTGTTAGTGATTTCCTGTCCTTTCTCCTTTACTCGCTGTCAGAACAACACAGAGAATATAAAACTTGATCTGATTCCTTCCCTAGGTATTTCAGATCCAAAAACATTTTGAAGGCAGAGGAAAAATACAGAAGGACCAAAGGACGAAGCAACACCAGTGTGATGCTATCCATGGTGCTGACAGGCTACAGATGGCACTGAATGGACAGCTGTACTGAAAACCTTACTATTTAATTGATAAAGTCCCTGGGGTATGTCAAGGATTTCGTGTAGACCTTTTTAAATTCCCAAATCCTTTAAAATGTACGTGGATTACAATAACCTTATATAATTGTCACATTTAGAAACCTTCTACAGCAGCTCTGTGCAACACATTTCTTTCTAACTGATTTGTATTAGGAAAACCTTCACAGGTGGCTAAACAATAAACACCCATGTTTGGTTTTTTTGCAAAGCTGCCAGACAACAAAGCAGGTGGTGGGTTGTAGAAAGTGTATACTTCACTACAAAAACAAGTATGGACATACTGCATGGCATACAGAAACACAGCCCAAAGTTTACTGTGTATCTGAATGTTTGTACCTGCCTGCCAGATATGGGGAAAGTGTGCAGTTGAAAAAGGTGCCATGCATGTGCATACCCCTCTCCATGTTATATAATGGGACTACTGATGGCTGGCATCATTATCGGCCCTGTCTATGCCAGTCTAAAAATATGGTTGAGCACTCCAAAAGTATGTGGCATTAATGTAACTGAGGAGAACAGGAGAGGGGTTTGGATCACAAGCTGTTTCTGTGACAGTCCAGAGCCAATGTGACAGAGAGGGCAGGGCGAGGATAAAAGATCCAGACTGGAGTAAAAAGTGAGCAGGAGGGAGTGTGTGTGTGTGTGTGTGTGTGTGTGTGTGTGTGTGTGTGTGTGTGTGTGTGTGTGTGTGTGTGTGTGTGTGTGTGGAAGGGGGGTGTTGTTGAGAGAGTAGTGGCTGAGGTGCGGAGGAGGTGGAGGTAGGCTACCTCAGCTCCAATATCATGCACATTTTAGATATATACCTGCCAGGGCCACCTGCAAAGTAACATTCACTGGTCTGCAGCATATTTCTTCAAACTGTGGCTCCTCTTCTGCTAAGGTAAAATTATGTTACATAAACAGCCTTCTGCAGTTTAATTTAATAACCCTTAAAGGTTTTATTCCAATAACATTTATGCAATTCATACATACTAACAGCACTCTCAACTGAAAGTGGAATTCAATTCAATTTCAACTTGTAAGTAAAGTTTAACAAATTAAAGGAAGAGTCCTGAATGTTGGTAGAGGACAATGATAAATCTGCATCCAACATGTTTTCTTAATCAGCTTTCATTCTTCTGACTGGTTTGAAGTGGGCAGGGCTTGGAAAAAGGTGATATCACATACCTCTGTGCACCAATCAGAATTGAGCAACATTTGATTCAAACTCTGACAGTTGTGGGGTTTGTTTATGTTGACAGGCCAATAAAAATTACATCTGACAACACCACACCAACACAGTCTTCATGAAGCAGATTAGCTGAGTTCTTGAGAATAAAACTCTTCAATCAGTGCGTTTACATGCAGTTTAAAAAAAACAGATTATATTCCGGTTAAGGCAGTACCACAATCTCTCAAACGCCATGTAAACACCCCACCCCGGTTAAAATCGGAGTTCTCATAACCCGGTTAACAGAGGTAGAACTCCTTCTTAATGGGAACACTGTGCTGTCCTATTAAGTTGTTCAATTTTACTAATTTAGTGATCAGTCTGTGTGTTGTTGACATAGGTCAACCGGAAGAAAAAGCGTTGTGTGTTGGCAGAGCGCCACCTACTGTACCGGAGGTGGAGTTACTCCTATCATTCTCCCCATTCATGTATACGTGGAGAACTGGCATAACCCGGTTAATCACTTAACCGGGGTAAGACCATAGCTTGGTTACTGTTGTGCATGTACCCGCACTGATTGACCGTTCACTAAACCCCTACCCTTAACATAAGGCTTGTTCAAGATGAGCCAGGTCTGCGCAGAATCGATCGCCGGCGATCGGCGCCCAATGCATGTGTAGCGGGTCCCGACTAGGTCTCCGTTGGCAGATATATCCCCTTGACGCCTGAATTTATTCACAATTATATGAACAAAATATTATGTGTGTTTCTGGCTCCAAGCTGATGCTAAATTCAGTTGAGATTGTTAATTTGTCTATAGCATATGGAATAGATATAAATTTAGTAGGGCTGTCAAAATTAACGCGTTAAATTTTGCGTTAATTTTTTTATATTTAACTTGTTAAAAAAAATTAACGAAATTAACGCAGCTGTGTTTGTTTAATTCATGTGGCGGCAGAGAAACGTAATACGTCTACATAACAGCAGGCGGCGCTAATCTGTATTGTTGCCCAAGTAATGAAAACCGGCAGCTGATTGGACGAACGCGTCACATGGGTTTGTTTTCTCCGGATATTGAGAGCCAAACTGTCATGGCGGCCTTTCAGAATACGATCTCATATTGTACTAAAATAGTTCACTGAAACATGTTTCTGAAAACATATTAAGCAAGAAAAAGGCCTTGCAGTTGCTGAATTTGTCTTCATTTCAGCTCAACAAAGGTCAGTTTAGAAGATTTTCGTCAGATTTTGAGAGACTAGCCACCTCATTCCGCTCGCCATTTCCGGGTGAGTCCCAACCATTGACTGCCCTGCCACCGACTGAACATAGGCTCGTTGGAGATGAACTGCGCCTCGCCTGTAAAGTAGACGAGAGCAGGCGACAGCAGCCGGGGATGGTGACAAAAATCTGCTCTCAAGCTCACAGTTTCTAACCGTTTCCAGCAGCCTTCAGCAGGACTAAATAAGCCAAATTGTTGCTGCTGTTGTTCTGAAAGATATTAAACATTCTAAACTTAGCAGAACCTTTCCTTGTTTGTTTTTTTCTTCATATTTGCAAAGTTAAGTGATTTAGCATTTAAATATCCATTATTACAAGCTTCAGTCTCAATTTAAAAAGCGATTAATCGCGATTAATTACAGCAAATTGTGCAATTAATTAGTTAATTTTTTTTTATCGATTGACAGCCCTAAAAGTTAGGTATGATGCAAATTAGCGACAACAGGCATTATGGTAAAATTCTTTACAAAATGGTAAAATTAATAACACACATAGTAGATTTCATTCATGTCACAAAGTTGTTAGAACTTCTAAACTGTAAATGACAAATACATGGATCTTGACAACGGCAAGAAAGAAAACACTCTCCTACTCCCTAACATTTACAGTAGTTTCTTTAGGGTTAGGGGTAGGATTAGGTTTAGGGGTAGGATTAGGTGTAGGGGTAGGGTTAGGGCTAGGGGTAGGGTTAGGGTTAATTTCGCTTCCGTGAACCGGATGTATCTCCCACTCCGACCGGTCCTACGAGAAACCAGTGCATGCAAAAGGTTCCTATCGTTTGTATCGCATGTAAACAAACCGGCATTGGGGGGAATACACACGCTATCTCGCCTGCAGTCGTAATGGAAGGGGTTTGATGCAAATTAGCGACAGTCGGCGTTAAGGGGTTAACTTACCAAAATCTGTATGAAACCAAAAACAAACATTTTCCCGTTAAATCACATTTTTGGTCTATCATCAATCATATCTGCACTTCTTTCTTTAGACATCTGTCATCTTTGTTCTCTTACCAAAAGAGTATTTTTGTAATAACTGTACATTTCAAGTACAAGTACAAGAATACAAGTATTCACTTTATACAACAGAATAATTCTCATTTGCAGTTAAGCTGTATTACATTTACATTACACTATAAGAACACAAACTTCAATAATATATATACATATGCCTCATAACTTGGCGCTCAACTCTATGAACTGAATCTGTATTGATGTAACATTAACGCACGTCCGCCCTTAACCCAGGCCGTAGCCTGCACCCTTAAACCAGGCTGTAGAGGTTTGAAATCTTGAGATATGCAATGGCTTACGCTAATAACTGTCTAACATTGTTCCAAGCAGCTAATCCCTTTTGCGATGTCCATTGCAACCCAGCAACACAGTCCAATAAATCCACGTTGGAAACGTTGAAATAACAGATGAAATCTCCGGTTTTTATTCCTTGGTTTCCGATTTACAAGAGGAAATGTGAGCTGACTAATACACTTATTGTAGTTGCTAATGAAACAAAAAGAAATTCTTAATAGAAATAGCTAGAAGTTAGCAGCTAACACGTAAGAAAACCTGAACATGAAATTGGGTGCTTCTTCTCTAATTTCTCATTAGTAATCAATTATACAAATCAGAATCAAATAAAATACTATTCCAATAGAAGGAAATTAAACAGAAAGTAATAATCTCCACAAAACGTATTTTGTGGGTGTCACACATGCCGGTTAGATTTGTGTCCAACTTGGTCCCGACTTGCTCTGACGTCATGCACACGTTGAGCAACGATAATCTCACGAGATCAAGGCGGCCGCAGTTTTTAGAGCCAGGCGCCGCAGTTGCTCTCCACTCCATATACTGTCTATGTCTCCACCGACTGCAAGACCCCATAGACAGTTTATAATGGACCAATAGACCCTGTTGTTCTGGACGGAGACCAGTGAAGGCTATTAGAAGCACTTTTTCGGTGATGGCCAGCTTTACTGAGCAGCCTCCAACTGAGAGAGACAACGTAAATGTGACGTGAGCAACGCGTCTGAAAATTGTAAGTCTTCTGGTAGCTGTGCCAAGAGAAATCTCAATCATTCCCAATCTTACAGAGATGGAGAGTGTAGGTATATGTAAGAAGATAACATGGGCACACGCTAATTATTGCTAACTAAAATGCTAGTTAACATTCGTAATTAAACCAAAACAGCTCATATAAGTTGAAACTGCCTGCAAGCTTATCGTGTACTATACGGTAATTCTACTATGTGACACAATCGTTAGCCTATTTTTATAAAAACGTCTGCTATGGAGCCATAACGTGAGGTACAAGGTAATAGAGCCTTTTATACATTGTTGTGTTTCTTTAGAACTAAACAATGGACAAATAGAGTCTTTAAACGCTTCAGATGTAAAGTTATTCGCTGTCAAGTGACATCAAAATGAATGCTAGTCAGTGGAATGCTAACGGGAGGTGATGGCTAGGTAGCATCAAAATGGCGCCATAGGAGGTTCGAGTTCTGAAGCGAAGCTTACCCTTAGACAGTATGCTTCACATGCTTATACGCCCATGCAAGACCCAGGCGGACCCAGTGCATGCTGGGAACGCCGGCCTCTCAGCTGATGTAACAGCTGATTGGTTCAGAATCGACTCAACATGATGACGTTTTATATAAACTTTTTATTGATTTTGAATTGGAGGATTTTAACTGCGATTTGTCTGATTTAAAAGCTTATTCTGTACAGAACACATGTTCTGTGACTATAGTTATGTTTAGAAGTCAGAGAGACTAAATCTATTCAGATTACTGATCAACTACAGTGTGTTGTTAATTACAATCAACAACAGATCGCATGTAGAGCATTTTGACAGCTACTCTGTCATAATAAAAACAACTGGAGACTGTGTACAAGCAGATTTATGGGTCTGATAACATTTTATTAAATAGGAATTGGACCACAGTATTTCTGTCACTTCCTGTTCAGCCTGAAGGTTGCTAGAAACGGATGGAAAACTGTCCGACTTGAGAGCGGATTTTTGTCACCGCCCCCGGCTGCTCCCGCCTGCTCTCGTTCACTTTACAGGCGAGGTGCAGTTCATCTCGAACGAGCCTAATGATTGCCAAATCACAGCATAGTAACGATAGCTAGAAACGGCAGGCACGTAAGCTTCTGATTTCTCCACGTTAGTTTTTTTCGATTGCTAAACGACAGTGGGCACAACTGGAGTCACATGTGCAAAACTCAAACCACAGTCTGCACTACCAACAGTCACCTGAGCTAAACAGTTCACGTCACCTGCAAAACTCATTCAAAGCAACACAACTCTTAACACACATCTCAAAACACTATGCACAAGCCTCACTGAGATAACACACACTGTCACTCAGAACACACTGAGTAAAAACACTAGCATCAAACACCAATACAGAAATTACAAACTTTCTCATCTTTACAGTTTGAACAATTTGAGTGACTTGACACTACTCAGTAGTTTATTTAAGGAAAAGACAGATTGAATAATATACCAATTGTTACATAAGGTAAACAAGAAGGAATGAAAATCAGCAGTTTTCTTCAATATAGTATTTTGTCTCTAGTAATTTATGGAATTACTGGGGGAAAAAACTAAAGGTACATACGTAACAGTAACAAAGAATAGTGTGACTAATCCTGCCTAGCTCCAGCATCATGTGGCAAGTTTTCTTCATCACATTGGATGTCTGCATCATCTCTAAATACAGATGAATGTGGTGTTTCCATTGCTTTCACCTCCATTACTTTCTGAAAAACAGTAAGAACGCAGTTTTACTATTGTAAAGATATAGTGTTTTTCACTTTTTTTTTATAGCTGTGTACATAACCTCAGACATCGGACATACTGGTATCTTTGCTCTTTTACCTGTTTTGCTCAATGTATAATTGTTTATTCCTGTTTTACAAAAAAGGCTTTCTGAGCTAAATAAAACCATATATGTTCACAATGTAAAATTGCTTTTGATTGCAATTTGGTGTTTATAGCACCAAAAAAAAACAAGTGGTTAAAAAGTAAGGCATTTGAACAAAGTTCTGTAAATCTAGTGTTTTTAAACATTGTCATGGGATATGTTTTACTCGAACTAGAGTTTGGTCCATAAACCACAATTGTAAGATGCCTACCCACTGTCATTTAGCAATCAAAAAAAAACTGTAAGCATATTTATTTAAGGGATTACTCAGTATCTCAAGACTTGTTAGCAAAAAAGTACTCTATGATTAAACATTGTGTATGTCTACTCTAACATAAACCACAATTGTAAGATGCCTACAGTAAGAGCATATTATTTAGTGGGATTACAAGTTACGTTAGAAAAAGCCTTGTTCAGGGGAAAAATCGAACTTCCAAGTTCCTCTGTAGTAAGCATTCAATAACATTTTAATTGCATTTGCACCACTTTGCCTCTTGATCACCTCACTTGAACAATAAAATAAATAAAACAGTTTTGTGACATTGTAAACATCACAAATAAACCTTTACTATCAGGTAGAAGCATCTGGATGCAGTGAGGTAATTCCTCCTTGTGTAGAGAGAGGCTATCCTTCGTTCCTTCTGCAGCATCTTGTGCTTACAGATCAGATTCCGGGGAGGGAATCTACTCAAGTGTGATTAGAGCAGCATTATTGACTAAACGTTTCCCCTAATTAACATGCAATTAAAGTCAACTATAAGACCTCATTGTCATTTGCAGCATTCATAAGCCCTGCTGGTCCCCTCCTTTCATTTCCAACATCCTTGACAAGCTGGCATACACACTTATACAGTCAAAAGAAATACATTTTTATAGAGATAGGCTATCTGTCATAGCTTTGTATACAGACGAGAAAAGGATTACCTAATACAGTTGTATTAGGTAATGAGCTTTTGATCTACCTCCTAATTGACCTTTTGATTGACTGATTGGAGGAAGAGCAGTTTATGGTGTTGGCATTACAAAATTGCATCTTTTAGAATTTCAAATCTGGTCTTAAACTTTCCACTGACATTTTGATCAAGTTGTTATATATTTATGTTATTATTACTTTCACCATATGCAATATTATCAGTAAACATTGCCACTTGAAATAAGACTTATTGAGCTAATTTTCATTGTCCATTGGCAGGCAGTTGTGGAAGAATTCAGATCCATTGCTTAAGTAAAAGAAGCAATACAACAATATAGTATTCTAGTATTAATTATAATTTTTTATATTTATTTTATATCCACACATATATTTTAATATATTAATATAATTAATAATAAATTACTGATTCATCAATTTAATGTAGCTAGTCAAGGTAAAGCAAGTTTCACATATTTTACTTTTATCTATATGTATCATATTTTATTAGATGATAGGTTTTGTATTTAAATATCAATTTGCAAAGTAACTATAGCTGTCAAATAATTTTGGTAGAGTAAAAAGTACAGTAGTACTGTATCCATACAAAGTAGTATAGAATAGGAATACTCGAGTAAAGTACAAGTACCTGAAAACTGTTCCTAAGTAATTAAGTGAATATACTTGTTCCACCACTGTTGGCAGGTTACAATCTAAAGCATACAGTACATCTTGGAATTTTAGGATTTGTGTGTACACAATTTGTGTGAAGATCCCGAGCATCATGATATAATAACACAAAATATTGGCATGCTATCGTTTTTGTGGCATTGGTTCTGAGTAAAGACACCTTGCATTGTCTTGTCTCTGTCGTGATAACAACTCTGTCATGGCCTGATGTAGAGATGCCACACAGAACAACAAACCTAACGGCTGCACCGGGCCACTGAAGCAGAAGGCTGTGCTCTGTGTGGAATAGAGTTACCCATTCTTGACAAATTACACCTGGTAAGCAAGTCTGAAACATGTTACCTCAGTGTCTGTAAGATGTATAAGCATGTCTGAATACACATCTTATTCACTTGGATCTGGCAGACAAGGCAGAAAGTCCATGATGAAAAAAAAGGAGATTTCAACGTTTTTTTGTGGAGACGTATGCACTTCCCCCGTCATTCAAAAGAGGTTGGAAAAGTTAACAACCTCTGCATATAATAGGAATGCAGTAAACATACTCTGACATATGGCAGGTTATGCTGATCAAAGCCCTCCGATGGAGCTTAGATGAGGGGAAGCAGGAGGGCAGTAAGATTTAAGCATTTCTTCACTTTATGACATTTTTTAAATGTGAATCTGGCGCAAAGCTTGTAATGTCAAACAAATTATATTGTATGTGATTTATGAAATATATGTAAAGATGTTTGTATGATTTTATAAGAAGCTGCCCTACAAAAATGTTGCAAAAATGTTAAATTTTTGAAGCAAATGAGTCCCTCTTGAGCCCATGTAACCTATAAGAATGGCCAGCCATTCAAGACATTTCTTCTTTTCATATATTCTGATTTAAAAAGAGTGAATGGAGCCAACTCAGGGTGCGAGGTATTGCCCATATGAACTGATTTGGCTTTCCGGCTGCCTTGCACAGAGCTCTATACGCTGCTGTTGTTCTGCTTGTGTTATCAGAGCTCAGCGGACTGGCTGAATAATTCAATGCTCCCAGAAGCCCCGCTCTCTCTCTCACTCTTTCTTCGTACTGACCTAGTTTCCAGGTTGGGCAGGGGGCTGGAGACTTACCACCCTGTAGCCTTGGCTATCAACCCTGGTCTGAAAAAAAACCCTCTGTATACAAGATCAGCCTTTGACAGTCTTGTAAATTAAAGTTATAATGTATTATCCTGTGTCACACTGTAGCGCCATTAATGTACATTTTTGGTAATGCCCTCTGTCAGAGTTGGACTAAAAACGACAGTCACAGCGGCACAATTTCAGAAGTCAAATAGGACTTTACTTTGAGCTCCATGCAGAGGCACAGTGTTAGTTCAACCACCTGCCAGGCTGACAAGGAGAAATGTTACGCCTGTTAAACATACCACCAACATCCGAAAGCTCAGCTCAGTGACAAGCCTGATGGTGCTCATAGCTCTCCTTTGACCTGCCAAGACTGTTGAGCCCAAATGAGCTTAAAACGCAGCATGAAACACAGGCTGTCAACACTCATCTGTGAGTGGGAGTCTGCTCGCCACAAGCTCCGGATTGAAGAGTTGTTGAGAGGTGACAGTACAGATCTGTCACGCAAAATCATGTTTTGGAACGTTATTGGAATTGTAAATGCATGTATTACTTAGTGCAGTGCACTTCAGTTTGAGGAAATAGACTTTTCCCATGTTTTGCTTTTTGTTTTTTTAACTAAACTAAGGGTGGAGCAACAGATGCCAAGCACCGGAGTAAAGAGTTAATGAAATTTCTGAGAGAGAGAGAGAGAGAGAGAGAGAGAGAGAGAGAGATGAAAAATCCAACTAAGAAAAATGTAATTGGGCAGACTCAGGTTCAGGGAAGCCAAGGTTAAGGAAATGAAACAAAGCAGTGCAGTGTTTTCATTGAAAATCAATACTGTGCTTTTCATTAATGTCGTCATACTGCTGTGTAGAAGACAGGTCAGATTTTTTAACATGCAGGGAAAACGGACGGAAAGAGAGTGCAGTCTATGTCGGTGTTAGAGGTCCGTGCTTCACCAGTTTTTGCTGTAAATACACTAACAACACAATATGTTGCCATAAAAACAACAGGAGAGAAAAATAAAAGAGTTCTTTTAACTTAAAAGTTTCAACAAACTCCTCTTATGTTTGCAGCACAGTTCCAATTTTCTTTTGACCTCTGGCTGATCTCCCATTAGCAACAGCTATCACTGTCTTACATGAATATCACTGCTTCAGGTCAATATTCAAATCACACCGCAGATATAGAGTGGCATCCCCTGCCAAGTTTCTGTTGATCCATCCTAGGCAAAAATGAAAGAATTATCTCCCCATTTGCCAAAAAAAACCTCTTTCCTAAGACCCTTGCAAGATTTTTTTATGGAACACTGATTAGAAGTGAGAAATTAGAAATCAGGTGGCCCAATATAACTGAAAATGTCTCTTTGAAGATGTTTGATTTCTGGAATACAGATGGTTTTTGTTTTCACTTTCATATAAGAAACATGTTTTCTAAGAGACATTACATTTTCTCTTTTAATTTCCTTTGATGCCATTAGCAATTGATCACTCAATTAGTCCCCTCTTAGTTACAGTTGCTATGCCTGTCAAGTCACTCAATATTCTATAAATGAGTCATTGATTTCCAACCGAGATAAACAAAACTAGGCTTCACATTTCTAATTGGTGACTGTTGATTTTGCCGGTTGAAACAACGGTCACTGGCAGTTTTTAACAGCTGTAGCAAGCCATGACTTGGCTGGAAACGCCATCTCTGGTTGACTTTGAATGTTTTAAGCTGGCTCATTTTAACATTAGAACCCAGTAAAAGGGTCTGAAAGATGCACTTGATGGCTACATACGTGATATAGCGCTAAAAGAGTAAGTCTAAAGATGCATATGTTCCAACATCCTCACCAGTTGATGATCCATATAAAGAAAGAGCATTGGGCCTCATCCACCGATATCTTCCTAAGGTTTTTCTTAAATTTGTTCTGAAGAAAGTTCCTAAGAAAAGTCTACGTCTGATTCATAACGTGTTCTTAAACAGCAGAATTGTTCGCAGGTGTGTTCTAAGTAAACGCCCCATTAATTCCCATAAAAAGGCATGAGATGGCAGGGCCGTGTAGACGTGGTGAAGACGGTGGAGGCCTCGACTCCAAAAGAAAGAAAAACTTTAGTAATTATGAAGTAGAGATACTGCTGCAAGAAGTTAGCGAAAAACAAGACATATTTAGTAGCATCAGCAGTGGATACAAAACAGCAAATAAAACTGCTTGGAATGCAGTTACTCATGCAGTGAACACTGTATCCGAAGAATGGCGCAGAACTGATGAAGTATATAGGCCTAGCACAATTCCTACACAATGGCAATTCAAAGTGCTTTACAAATGAGCAGAAGTGTAAGTGGAGTGTGTATTTATTAAAACAAACAAATATTTCATTATGTGTAAAATAATTAGTTACAAAATTATAAAGGAGAGAAATATTACATTTTAAATTAGAACTGATGAAAACGGCATAACTACTTATTTTTATTATAACTACAAACATGTTAGCTCTCAATTGTGCATAAGAGTACTCTTGAGTGTGTGTAGCTTCTGTTCAAAGAACAAATCCCAGATCCCAGAAGATATCTATAGCTATTCAAACTATTTCGGTTTACAGTAGCAGTCAGTTGCAAGTATGGTTTCATTTATGGCTCAGCAATGACAAAACAATTACAATAGTGATCCGTTTTTTGTCAACTTTTAGCATTTCATGAAGTTTTCTGGTGTGATGTCATTTTCACTGTTGTTTTGCCATAATAACAACATCCCTGCTTCTAACAAACACAGCTGAAGGTCAAGCTACTTCTTGTGCCAGCATCCCAAAACAAAAGACTACATATTACCTCTGTAAGTGGTACCAACAATATGTCACAGTAAATTAAATTCCCCCTAGCACAAAGGCTGGAGCTGCTGCTTGATCCTCTCAGACACTGACCTCTCTTTGCCGGTCAGTGCAGTCATGCAGGAGAATGAAGTGAACGAGCCCCGGCCACAACTCCCTGCTTAGCTCGCGATTTGCACTGCCAGGGCTGACATCAGAGGTGTTATTACCATATAAATGAGATAAGGTCTTCGGTAATTGCTGGCTGAAATTAAAGCCAAATAATAATGCTTTGGAGACAGTTTGTCTGCACGTGGAAGGAAATTGTGATGCCTTACAGTAGATTGACTGGGATTTCTTGATGTAATGTATTTCTTAAAAGACTATAAGATTATACTTGCCCCAGCTATTGTCTTTGTTAAAACAAAGTGTGATAAACAGGTAGAAATCTACTATATCATGGCATCATGGCAGTGTTTACTTAAACTTCTGTCTATTGCAAGATATTCCTAAACAGAAAAATCTGATTTAATACCATAAAGTGATTAAACATATAAGCTAATAGGGAGTTTTTCCTCGCCACTGTCGCTTTGCTTGCTCTTGGGGGAATTATTAGAATTGTTGGGGCTTTGTAAATTATAGTGTGGTCTAGACCTACTCTATCTGTAAAGTGTCTCGAGATAACTCTTGTTATGAATTGATACTATAAATAAAATTGAATTGAATTGAATATAAGAGCAAATGAAAACATTAACATTGATAAACTGCGTAATTTAAAATCCTGTTAATCCCCTTAAAGCTATCTGATTACAAAGAGCAATAAAACACCAATCACATACCAAATTAGTCCCAATGTTAGTGATTAAATTAAATCTTGAAGTGCAGCTAATTACATCTGCTGTGAGGTGTGTGTCATCTGCAGATTTTTACGAGTGCTGTGCCATATTATGTTATGGTGTGTTGGTACTGAGAGAGGGGCAATGGCATTTATTAGTTGATGGAATAGCACACCTGGGATAAGAGCAGCCGTGACATTTCAGCAGTGGAGCAGGGCAATTGCGTCAGCAGCAACAGAGCAAGCTGGCCTTCTGTTGTAGTTCAACTCATCTAGGCTTTGATTTGTACATAGATTTCTCTGGTTGAACATTTAGAGATGAAAAAAACCCAACATCCGCCTTTGTTATTTAGGCCAAAATCTAATGTAGTGTTTTAAAACCAGAGGTTGCAACCTAAATATACCTGAATAAACATTAAACTACATTGATTGAATGCCATACAAGAAAAGGTTTATTCCAGAATCAGGCAATTTTAAAATGTCATAATGACCCAAAAGAAAAAGAAAGAAAACTACACCTGGGGTTTTTAACCCGGGTTTGTTGTACCACAACGTTGGCGCGCTTGTTGGAGCTCATTTGAAATCCTCAAGGAAAATATGGCCTGTACTCACTGTTCCTTGGCAACTCAGAAAGCTGCATGATGAAGAAACCTATCCTGAGTCTTTGTTCGTGTGCATAACGCTCTTCTGCCATGCAGCGGCAAGTCCTGAGGACCTCTACTGTAGCATCACGTGTGGCAGCATCTGACGTAACCTACACTATCCAGAAATTCACAAACACTAATGAGCCTACTAAGCTTAACTATAAATGTCCATATCATTATCGTTATCAATGTACATACTCAATCAGAAACTTGGTGGAAAATGGGTTTCAGCTGATTGAAACAGCTACAAACCACAGTTTACGCTCCAGTTTCAGCAGGGTTACACACTGACATAAATCCCCCGGTCTTAACTTTAATGAACATTAATTTAACCGAATATATGTATGTACTGAACTTACAACCAACTCTTCGCGTTTCTCTGACTGTTCGCCGATTCTCTGGCTCTTTTTATTTTTTTTTGTCTGTTTCTTGTTCCGTTAAGTCCCGCCCCCTAAAAAGAACCCGGTACCAATTCTTTAACCCCTAACCCTAACCCTAACCCTAACCCTTGATCCCACTATGGCCACGCCAAGACCTGCCCTTCAATAGCGTTCACACACTACTATTGGCCAGGCGTCCATACTTACATGTACAGGTCCTATCCCCTGACCAATCCCCTAACCCTAACCTTAACCACTCGAGGTGAAAAGCCTAACCCCAACCAATCAAGCTGCTTCGTAGGGCGGGTCTTGGTGTGGCCATAGTGGGATTCGTAATTTTGTGACCTGGTAGGTTAAGACTCCTCTCTGATTGGCTATTAACAATATTGACACCTGACCGCACCCAATACAGAAGAAAAGCACCTGAGAGGTTCATGGGCTACTTACAAAAGAGGACATTTCAGTATCTTACCAAACTATGTGTTTCTCTATATTTATGCAAAAATTATTATATACCAGGAATAATTGAACCAGCCCATATATATAAACTAAAATATAGAACAATATATAAACAAATTTAGCAGGGTTCTACATTAGTTTAGATCAGAAATGGGACAATAGGTTTACACAGTTTATTCAAAAGATGTTTTTGAAACATTTACTCCTGTCTCATAACTGGCTGCAAACTATTCCTCTTTTGCGGAGCTGTCTTCACTCTGACAGAGGAGGTTTAATAAAAGTGAATAGTGCAACACAGCTAATAAGCTATGACAGCTTCCTTTTCTTTATTTTGGGCTCTCTGTCACCTCAAAGGTCAGTATTGTCAAGACAGCTTGTTATTGGTCAATGGTCGAGCTTGCGGTTCAAAGTTCACCAAAGTTGAACTTGACACCAAATGTTTGCATGGATTTAATTCGTCCCAGCAAGTAAATCGCAGCAATTCCACTGGAATGAATTGAAATTACCACAAACCTTCACCACTTTAAATCCTAGCATAACCAGCCCCAGGTGTATGGGGAAAATAGGTTGTTTGCATGGTCTCCGTGTCTTGTATTTCATCTGGCCACAAGAAAAATGTCCTTCCTGTCAAAACAATCAAAGTTGTAGTTGAAAGTTCAAGTTGAAGTGGTGATGAAATAATAGCGGCATTATATAAAAACAGACCTTGGAAAAAAGAACGTTTTAAAGTAACAGATTCTCATTAAATAAATAATAAATTATATAACATTTATTAATATTGAATTATTGGATTTTTTTGCAGTTTCATGTTCAAATGTTTTATTCATATTTCATGAAGTCTATATTTTATCTATGTTTTAATATTGAACACTTTCGGTCTCATACATGAAAACCTCACTAAAATGACCACATTCTCTCACATTGGTAGATTCCTGAATGCATATTCACACTTTAATTTGAGCTTTTAAAGGACTAACTTACTACTTACTAAACTATATAACTAAATTATCACAGTTTGAATAATTTGTTGTCATTACTTTTTTTCTGCTTTTAGAAAAATGAAAAGGGTTCTGTCTACATCTGCAAAGTTGTTTATCCATCTGAAAGACACTAACCTTACTGTAGTGTAACTTTACTTCACCTTATTTTATAGTGTGTGCCTGTGGACAATTTTTTTGAATTTAAAAACATGAGGGGAGTAAAGCCAGTGTATTCAGACTACTTGATTATCTCTTGATAAGGAGCAAGCTGTGAACTATTGATCCTCTTAACTGTGATAACATCAGGGTTGAAAAACCATCTGCCGCGATAATTCAAGTGAAAATGGATGATTTCCTGTAACTACATTTCTTCTATGTCATTAAATAAAAAAAAAACCTGTTTCATTGACGACTACATTTAACTTAGATCATTCTTTTGCAGTCTTTGCCACCTGTGATATATACAGTAGATGCTACAGCTGTGCAAGATACAAGATCAAAATGACAACCTTGGATTTCTTGTGACCTTTCACTATCATGAAGTCACAAATAAAAACCTCCACTAATCACAGCACTGTATTTCAATTACCCCCATACCGCTACTCTCCTTTTCCCAGAATGCCACTGCCTGAAGGTCATGGCAGCCTTTTAGTATTGCATGCTGTCTAGGACTTTTCGTGGTTGACCTTTCGCTGTGTGTCGCTTCACAGGATAACACCAATCACCATGCAAGGATTTGATTGCAGGGTTACATCATGAGGTCCCGGTACATGTTTTGTACAGTATATTAGTCATGCAGTTTGTGGTCATTGTTGAGACGTCATCCTGTCTGTTGTGTTGAAAAAAGACACAGAATGACCGACTAGAATGAAAGAGTTGTTAATATGCAGTGGTGGAAGAAATATTCAGATCCTTTACTTAAAGGAACACGCCGACTTATTAGGAATTTAGCTTATTCACAGTAACCCCCAGAGTAAGACAAGTCGATACATACCCTTCTCATCTCCGTGCGTGCTGTAACGCTGCCTGACGGTTCCAGCATTAGCTTAGCCCAGCACAGATCCTGCAGGTAACTGGTTCCAACTAGCCTACTGCTCCAAATTGTGACAAAAGTGACAAAATAACGCCAACATGTTCCTATTTACATGTTGTGATTTGTAAGTCTGGCGTGTACAAAAAACAGCGTAACATGAGACACAGCCATCTTCTAACAGTAAACAAACCGGGAACTATATTCTCAGACAGGCTTGCTGCGAGCATATCACTCCACCCAAGTACTATATTCTTCCGCCTGAGAATAAAGTTCCCGGTTTGTTTACAGTTAGAAGACGGCTGTGTCTCATGTTACATTGTTTTTGTACACGCCAGACTTATAAATCACAACATGTAAATAGGAACATGTTGGCGTTATTTTGTCACTTATTCGGAGCAGTAGGATTGCTGGAACCATTCACCTGCATGTTCTGTGCTGGCCTGAAGCCGTCAGACAGCATTACAGCACGCACGGAGATGAGAAGGGTATGTATGGACTTGTCTAACTCTGGGGGTTACGGTGAATAAGCTAAATTCCCAATAAGTCGGTGTGTTCCTTTAAAGCAACACTATGTAACTTTTAGCTACAGCTGTAGTTCCAATGAGACAACCTGTAGGGGGACTGAAGTGGACCAACTGCCACTTTGCTTGTTTGAAAGCCATGATGTCTCTTTCTCATGGGTGGGCCAAATTCTCTGGGCCGGCAAAGCAGAGAAAGGGGAGGTAACCTTGCTCCTTATGACCTCATAAGGAGCAAGATTCCAGATCGGCCCATCTGAGCTTTCATTCATTTTCTCAAAGACAGAGCAGGATACCCAGGGCTCGGTTTACACCTATCGCCATTTCTAGCCACTGGGGGACCATAGGCAGGCTGGGGGAACTCATATTAATGTTAAAAAACCTCATAAAGTGAAATTGTCATGCCATGGGACCTTTAAGTAAAAGTACTAATACCACACTGTAAAAGTAAAAGTCCTGCATTAAAAATATTACTTAAGTAAAAGTAGGTAAGTATCATCAGGAAAATGTATTAAAAGTAAAAGTATATACATTTTAGAAACTGGAAACGACAAAACAGTTCTGTTGATCAACTAAGTGTTTAATCGGCTAATCATTTCAATTGTACTTGTAGGCATGTATATTGTTGATCAGTTTATCATAAAACATCGTATTTTATAAACTACATGTGTTTTGTGTGTAAAAATCTTAATTTGTAAAGTAAAGAAGTAGAAAGTGGCATGAAAAGAAAAGACTCAAGTAAAGTACAAGTACCTCAAATTTGTACTTAAGAACAGTACTTGAGTGAATGTACTTAGTTACATTCCACCACAAGCAGGATGTAAAAAAAGAAAAGACAGACCAATTCTGCCTGTGATGAATGAGCTTAAACTTGACTGATTTGTTACCGACAGGGTCCTGTCATTAATCTTTTACATCTCATTGATAGTTATCATTACTAAGAAAACCGTCAGGCTCTCTCCCCTTATATTGACAGAGAAAATTACTTTCATCTTCACTATACGAACAGGGGGGGTTATTGTTGTTTACCAGCTTCCCACCCACCTGTGAAATTCTGCAGTGTTTAGCAAGTCATCCACTGAGAGACACGTCTGATGGGCACCTCCCTTTCTATTTTCGTGTTAAGAAAATGTGAACCACAGCTTTTATTGCTTGATTGCACCAAGTGATAATGCAATGTTTAGTCTGTGCTGTGAAAAATCTCTATTAAAAAAAAGAAAATCACATTTTCTTAATCGTAACACAAGTAAATAATAAATCTCCACTACAAAAACATCAGTCACTTAAAAATTCTATTTTTTGTTGCATGATGTTCAGGTACACATGCAGCCAGTGACGAGAGGTCACAAGCTTTGTTGTGAGGGATCACAAGTGTAGAAATATATTGGGTTTAAAATAAGAATGTCCTGTAGTCTGGGATGGCCTCGCTGTCTCCTCCTGTCTGGCATGTGTAAGATAAGACGGGTTCAAATTTAGTGGAGCAAAAGTGCTCCTGATTTGTTTAATAAACAATTGGAACAGAATGCACCTAATAAAATCTCTTAAAGGAACAGACAATCTCTAGCGCGCAACTTCTCTATCTTCTCGGAGACAGAAAGTCTCACACAGCCAAACACCATGTATTGTAAGTCTTCTAGAAATAGCAACACATACCATGCCATTCATGTCATTCATTCACTGAAATTCCATTCACAAATTCAGAGCACAGTCACAATTTATGTTTGTACATTGAGCATGTCAGGCCTGCTAATCATTCACAGCCCACTTTGGGCATTATGAATATTCAGAGTGGTAGCCAAATGTCACCAAGCTATCCCGTAACAATAATGGAGCTTGAAGTCTGCCGATAAGTGGGCAAGAAACTGAGGTGAGCTAATGAATGTAGCTGCTTTGCCTTGATTAGTTTGGATGACAAATGTTTTGATAGAGACGGCTCTCAGAGGCTTCATCTGCATCACATAATTTTCTTCTTAATGCTGTGTGACAACACTGGGTTCAACAAGAGGCAACATGTGAACCAGGGAGTTAATGTTTTACCTCTTGAAACAAAGACCAAAGATTTCACACCCTGCTTTTGCTTATAATAGTAAAACACAAAAAAAGGCATTAAGTACAAATGCTGCACATATACAAACAAAAACATAACAATTAGAAACAAGACACAACATAAAAGGACAGAAAAAGACAAATAGAAAGCTACTCCTATTAATATCTAAAACAAAATGAAGTCACTGACTAAAGAGGTATGGCTCCTAGTAATGGATAAATGTCCACAAGTGGGCCAAAAACCACCAAATAACAAAAAAACATCAATTTCTTTGTCAATGCTGCATGTTGCACTATGGGACAGGAAAGACTAAATTATGTTGTAACGTGGCCCACATAGCTGAGTTTATTTGTAAATATAATTTATACCTGACACTCTTTGACACTTTTTCACATGGAATCTCATAGCTGAGCTGGCGTCAGCCTAATTACTTGGGAATAGTGCCTGTCAGGAATTTAGGGCAGGACCTGCAATATGGCACAGACATTAACATAAAAGATGTTGAAAAAGATTTAATGGGATTTTCAGCTTTCAGGTGAACAAAATGATGGCAAAACAGTTGTCCATACAAGAAAATGCAGATGTACCACAGTTATTCTGACAACAAATCAGCTGACTATTTTATAGGCGACCGTAAAGCCTAAGACATGCTAATTCACTCTTGTGAATATACACAGACTTACACAAGTACACACACACACACACACACACACACACACACACACACACACACACACACACACACACACACACACACACACACATTGTATACCCTACAGAAAGTAGTAATGTAGAGTTTTAACTGCTGAATATGTCAACACTGATATTTACAAATGTCACGTTTTTGTAAGCAGACATCTACTGTTGCAATAAGCCTCCACGGGGAGTTCTACTTCGATGGGAACAATCGTTTTGAAAGAATAAACGATGCTTTGTATGATGGTGGATATTTGGAAAGTAACTCTTTATGTCACTAATTAGTGTATTTGGCTGTCCTGTGATTGCATGCTGTAGTAAACTCAGATCCAGCTGAGGTCCTTCATGTGTCCACATAGAAGACCAGATGGGATCCACAGTGATTCTTTGCTTTCTGCACAGCTCCACTGGCCCTGATCTGGGTCATCGGTGCTTTTCACTGGACCGCTGTTGGCCAAGAAAGAAAAAAAACTCTAAAAACCAACACAATTTGTAATTTGAATGTGAAACAGCTGTTAACCTCACCAGAACTACTTTATATCGACTTCTCATGTGACGCAATTTTTTATAAGAGTCCAGTTTCAAACAACATTGCATTTAATTGGGGGTTCTTTGTATAAGGATATGATGGGATTGCCAAGGTTTGCTCCAGGAGTCAGAGGAAATCATTAAATATTAAAACACCACAGCCTGCTATGGGGCGAAGCTATGCTCATGCAACAACAAGAAGGCTGCTTACTTATCCTCATCTTGCAGTTGAGTGCTTCATTTTTCCGTTAATACTTTTGATCATAGAGGTTTGGAAAAAGTGGGACACTCTTATTGAAAAGGATCTGATTACTTCTGCCACCACTGTTAACTGTTCACTGTCTTAATGTACCGATTTTGAGCTTTGAATGGCATTAAGGAGACAGCTTAAGTGTAAACACATTTCTATCTTCTGTTTTGTAGACTAAATATTACACTATTAATCAAAACATGCTGTAAATACTCCTGATGGTGGATCTGTTTTTGCTTTAACATGTGAGACATCTATCAACTGGTACAAGAGTTGGTAAATGCATACTAGAGCAAATTCAAAACCATTCAATGAAACCCAAGAAAAAGTAAAGTATAAATAGCCATAGGGGCTGCAGCAAATATGAATTCCTTTTGGGATATAAAACAGAGGGTCAGCTGTTGTGTTATGCATCAACAGTTCTGGATACCAATGAAAATAGATTTCTACATCAAAGAGGATTTTACATTGCACCTAAATGGATTCCCCTACAGGGACAGACAGGAGGTGCTAAATTGCATTTTCCCTGTTTCGAGTGTAGCATTAATTAGACATAGTGAATAATGAGCTGAATGTATAAAATATTTCCTTGGTGCCATTGTGATACTGACCAAAGGAAAAAATAAATGTGAGCAGGAAGACAGTAAAAAGAAATGGACTACAAGAAGAAAAGGTTGTGATGCATGTGTAGTAGAAACCTTGTGTACATGGAAGCAGCATTAGGGGTCAAAAGTTAACTTGCATGTATAACCTTTGCGATAACCTTTTCTCATTAGTCACAGTGATGAGCTTCTGTATTTGAGCTTTTAGTAAAGTCAGCTTTATTCTATAACCAGGATCACCATCTGCCAGTGTGTCAAAAATAAATGCAAGATCATTTAACGGCATCCTGCCTCGGACTTAATGACATTTGAGTAAAACTGGATAAAGAGATAGAAAGATAGAAACATGACTTTTGGGGGCTGCAGAGTTGGTGAACCCACCAGAGACAGAAATACAATAACTTTATCCATCCATCCATCTTCGTCCGCTTATCCGTGTGTCGGGTTGGGGAGCAGCTCCAGCAGGGGACCCCAAACTTCCCTTTCCCGAGCAACACGAGATGTTCCCAGGCCAGGTTGAGATATAATCCCCTCCACCTAGCATTGCTAGCTTCTCAATTTCTAAGGGAGATTAAATGGTTTTTATGAATTCATTCACCAATCCCCCTCCATTGTCCCCTCACTGCATGAAAAACCCCAAGGTACTTGACAGACACTTTTTTTATTAAAGAACATTTTCCCTGGTGTTGTTGCTTGGGGCCATAGTGAATAAATGATATCCTGTCCATAAATATTACAAACAGGATTGAATGTATGAGAACCCGGAAAATACCCCATACTCCCGCAGCACCTCCCACAGTATCTTTAGGTGTGATACTGACCAAAGGAAAAATAATGTAGAGCAGGAATTCCCAGTATCCAGGAAAAGAAATATACTACAAGATTCCTTTCCAGCTTTTTTGTGATCACACCCTCTGGTCCCCCTTTAAAAAGAGGAACCACCATCATGTTAGTAGAAACCTTCATCAATCCCCGGGCTTTGCCACTGTGTAGTTGTACATGGAAGCAGCATTCAACAGTCCCTGTTTCCTGAGGTGCTTATGTATAGAAACACTTTGGTGCCGACCGAAATTTCCAAAACATAAAGAATGGATAAAATATCCCAGGATGTCACAGTGATAAGTGCTTCTGTATTTAAATTTTATGAAAAAGTGGGCTTACCAGGTCAGTCTTCCCCACCCCTGACCCAACTCACCACCAAATTCCATACGGCCTCAGATCAGATGAACCAGGAACACCATCTGCAAACAGTGTGTCCCAATCAAAAAATGAACAACGGGAGCCCCATGCAGGACTCCAGTTTCCAAGAAGGCCGAATACTCCGAACTCCTGTTTGGTGCATATGACAGTTTTTGGTAGGGGCTGCGGGTAAAGTCAGCCGGGGCTTAATGACATTCCGAGAAGAGTCCCGCACCAAGGTGACGCTCCACGCCCCCAGAGCCAGCGCCTGCCGCCCGGGTCTGGTCCGCCGAGGCCCCTGACCTTCACTAAAGATGATTAGAAACATGACTTTTTGGGGCTGCAATTCCAGTTGGTGAACCCACCAGAGACAGGTGATGGTTCACGGAGAAGACAATAACTTTATGATTTATGAATTCATTCACCAATTACATTTTTTATTAGCCAGGCTGGTGTTGTTGCTCTGGGGCTGTTAAGTTGGTCCGTTGATCCACCACTTTGGTCCAGAATGAAATATGTCAACAACTATATTCATGTCCCACTCAGGATGAATTATAATAATATATAATATATAATAATGTTTGTGATTTTGTAACTTTTCATCTACCATCAATCAGATCAACATTTTAATTCTTCCGTTACTTCAGTGTAAGACCTAATACCTGCAAAATGAAGTGTCATTCCCATCAACTGTACTTTGTGCATAGTGCTTATTACTAAATGTTAGCACGCTCGTACGCTAAATTAAGACATTGTTAAACATGATACCTGCCAAACAGCATGTTAGCATTATCACTGTGAGCATGTGAGCATGCTGATGTTTGCATTTAGTTCAAAGCACCAAGGTGCCTACAGTAAGTACAGCCTCACAGAGCTGCTAGTGTGGCTGCAGACTTGTTTACTCGTAAAGACAATTTCAAACTACACACTGATTCTAACCAGGTTCTGAGTATGTCGTGTGTTTAATTCAATTCAGTTCAATTCAATTCAAATAACTTTATTTATCCGTTAGGAACTTCATTTGTGTTGAGCATCAGTGCATGTACAGTACCACGAACACAGCATAATCTAACACACACACACACACACACACACACACACACACACGGTTCCATATAGACAAATAGTAAATAGTTACCAATAAATAGTAACATAAATAGTAAAACATAACATAAACTAAAATAAATTGTGGGTGGTTGTGAAACAGCTCCCAAAAAATCTCAAAAACCCCCCAAAAATAAGTATTTCATTTTAGGAAATTAGCGTTTAAGTGGCATTATCTCCTCAAAGTTGCAGTTTGATTGACATCCAATGTCATACATCGGCTGTTAGTATAAAGTATGTTGACATTTTTGTATACTAACTGCTATCAGTTTACTATAGGATACTACGTCGATTAGCATGTAGTACATACTGTATAACATTAGTATGTTGTATTGACATAGTGCATGTCTTGTTCAAGCATAATTTGGGTAGGGTAGAAAGGATGTCAAAAGATGATTTGCTCCTTTGCTCCTTTTGGAAACCTAATACTTATGGGTCCTTAAAAGCACTGCTGGTGCTGTCGGGGTGTAAAGAGTTACAGCTTTGCCCTATGAGAACCTTGAAGCTCTCTTAACTAAATGTGTTTGTATTTTTTATGTCTCGGTGCCAACCTCTATTAGTATCATGTCACTAAGTGTCCTTGACTCCAGTCAAGCAGCGCTGTGCCTGTTGGTGAGGTCCGGGTTGCATTTACAATCTACGCCCCCAAACCACAGCTCTGCACAACGCAGGGCAGATGAAGGATACTAGCTCCTCCATGACTAAATGAATGATGTTTAGTTATTCAAGCTGGGTTGACGTGAAGGAGAAAGTGAAGTACTCACCAACCTAACCACAATTTTTTTTGTAGCTTTTACAGTAAGACAGTGAATGTCTATAGGTCGCCTTCCTACTTTAATGGTAAATGTCATACAGCCTACAGTATAATACCCTATGGTACATTGCACTAATATTGGTAAGACTGTATAAAATACTGTTATTATATCTTGTGTGATGACAGCTCTATTTTACTTAGAGGGCTGCCCATAATTCTTTATAGCGTTACATTAGCTGCTCAGTGAAAGTGATGTGTGGGCGGCTGAATCACACAGGGATTATATGTGCAGGTTCATTAAACTATTCAGCCATACTTTTATGTCATTAAGTTTCACGACTTCACTTGAGAGTGAAAGGTACCCCCCAAATATTTTCACAGCAGTAGGGAGGTCTGCTCTTTCCTTCCCAGGTGGTTTAATGGGAATTTTCTAAAATATTAGCATGAAATGATTGCATCTGACAGAAAATATTAGTGTTTAAATGCTTTAAATTATGTTTTATGTTAGATTATTATATTCAATGAAGACCGCTGATTTACAGTGCCAATATTGCATTCAAAAACTACAGTAACTGTGTAGCTGAGTTGAGATTGTTGGTAAATGCTATTGTGTTTATATGTTATCAGATATAAAACTGCATCATAACACTTGATGTATCTTAGGTACAATAGTTTAAAGTTAATTTACAGTGCATAATCAATACCTATGAGCATTACACAGTGGTAATATTACTCAAGTACATTTACTCAAGTATTGTACTGTACTATATCTGACAGACAAATTCATTTTCAAATGAAGATTTTACATAAAAAAACACAAGCTTTCAAAAAGAATACATATATTTCCCCTCTCACATTGACATATAAGGTGTGTTGATTGATTCATGACGTCAACTCATGCATTGAGTAACATGCTAGAAAACATTCCACCTGAAAGGTTTGGTAGCTGCAGGCGGTAGCCTTTGAACAGCACAGTAAATTAAATAATTTTTTTCTTAGTCTATAGCTAGCTAACTGTTAACTAGTAAAGATGAAAAGGCAGCAAAACATTCTTTCGTTTTATAGTTATAGTTAACTATGTAATGTATGTAAACCTGCCATCTTAGGAACAGTGGTTACACATCCTTCAAAATGAGTTTCAACTTTACTGTGCAAAGGTGCGCTCCAGTACTTTAACGAATAGCACTACACCCCTGCTCATGACACCTCAGATTTATCTTGTGATCCTTTAAGGGGTCCTGTGCCTTAGTTTGGATACCAACTCAACCAGCTGTAAAACTGAACATTACGCAATATTGCATTAGTATCAACAATCTAATAATCACTGTATTTTGCAACTTATGTACTTCTGAGTACTTCTACCAGCATTGCCAATACAAAGTCAATACAATATTTTCCTACAGAATCACAAAAGAAAAAAGAGCAGTAGGTTCATGTGTGTCAGCTGCTACTTAATGATTTGTGTCTGCACTTCACTTGAGTCTCCCCCCCCGACTGAGCTCTGCCTGGAGCTGTACAAAACAGACGAGAAATGCTGTGGCATCCAAACACAGAAAACCTTGCCTGTTGGACCCAGAAAGACGTCTTGTACTTGGGTCAGCAATCCTTCTACCCCTAAAAAGTGCAGCCGGAGCCTCTCTAGAAAGATTAATGACCATTGATCCCCAGCAGTAGCCACTAGGGCAGCAGACCACTGTTTTTCTCCGGTCCCCATGAGCAGTAAAATCCTCATTACACACTTTCTGAGTCTTTAGGTCTCTCTCTGCCCAGCCTGAACCAAGCCCAAGGACGGTTATTGGTGTTTGTTTTGTTCAGCGAAGTGTGTTGACGTTTGCTTATTGGTGCATTTTAGTAGTGCGCTTTATTGTGATTTATATGTCTGAATTTCATGTTAACGCCATATTTCTAAGTAAACAATGTAGATGAAAAGGAGCAAAGCATTGATGACCAATGTGATTCAGATAAAACTGCACATCCTGAACTACATTTTTTCAAAGAGACATGTACTTTGTAGATGAAACAGGAAGCTGGTATAATGATCTGTATGTTTCCTGATCAGATGAGCATTTCTAAAGCACAAGGGGCAGAGGGTCACTGCCAATATGGGGCTGAAACAGCAAATTACCATTCGGTGGGAATAATCCTCCTGTAAATCAGCTCAAACTCTATTCCAATCTTTATTTAACTGTCTGACTTCTGCCCCAAACACTGTCTTTGATGTTGGGAGAAGGCTTGAAGAAGAGTGATTAAAATATAACAGCATGTAACGCTGCAAGCAGGTTTCTATGCAGGAATAATTTGTCTTTTTTTAAACCGTTTATTTTGAAGCTAACTGACTGCTTTCATTGATAATTAATATCTGACTAACAAACAGCATAACATGGGTTGATCGTGACTAATAAATTATATTTTTGCATATTGGATACTAATGATTTCTCAGTTTCCTCACGTTGTGAAACATAGTTCACAGTTTTGATGATATCAAACCCAGCAGGGAATCTGCAAAATTATCTTGATAAAAGTGCGTTAGTGTCAAACTCTATCCCTATCTACCTTCCATGCCAGACATTAAAAAGTAAAAGATACATGAAAGCTGTAAAAGCTGTTTATATCTGTTAAATGAGCACAGACATTTAAATGAAAATACCTGAGTATTTTACAGTTTTAGCTCATTAAATACTGTCTATGTTTGGTTTCCATTTTTAGTCTTCTATTGCTGTTTTGAGCTCTTTCCAAAAGAGTTGGCAACACTGTCGACTTTGTGTCAAACGATAGACAGTTACACATTTGATATTAATACAGATTTGTGAAAAATGTGTTTCCAAAAGTCCAAAGCACTTGCTGTAGTAATCCATCCATCCATCCATCCATCTTCGTCCGCTTATCCGGTGTCGGGTCGCGGGGGGAGCAGCTCCAGCAGGGGACCCCAAACTTCCCTTTCCCGAGCAACATTAACCAGCTCCGACTGGGGATCGAGGCGTTCCCAGGCCAGGTTGGAGATATAATCCCTCCACCTAGTCCTGGGTCTTCCCCGAGGCCTCCTCCCAGCTGGACGTGCCTGGAACACCTCCCTAGGGAGGCGCCCAGGGGGCATCCTTACCAGATGCCCGAACCACCTCAGCTGGCTCCTTTCGACGCAAAGGAGCAGCGGCTCTACTCCGAGCTCCTCACGGATGACTGAGCTTCTCACCCTATCTCTAAGGGAGACACCAGCCACCCTCATGAGGAAACCCATTTCAGCCGCTTGTACCCTGGATCTCGTTCTTTCGGTCATGACCCAGCCTTCATGACCATAGGTGAGGGTAGGAACGAAAACTGACCGGTAGATCGAGAGCTTTGCCTTCTGGCTAAGCTCTCTTTTCGTCACAACGGTGCGATAGATTGAATGCAATACCGCACCCGCTGCGCCGATTCTCCGACCAATCTCTAGTATATCTAGTCTAGCTTGTATAACAGTGTAAATGTGCAGTCCCCTCAAAATAACTCAACATACAGCCATTAATGTCTAAACCGCTGGCAACAAAAGTGAGTCCACCCCATTGTTAAATTCCCATAGAGGCAGGCAGATGTTTATTTTTAAAGGCCAGTTATTTCATGGATCCAGGATACTATGCATCCTGATAAAGTTCCTTTGGCCTTTGGAATTAAAAGAGCCCCACATCATCACATAGCCTTCACCATACCTAGAGATTGGCATGGGGTAACTTTCCATAAAATCATGTCTCAATGCAAATCAAACTAGCTTTTAGGCTAACTGACATAAAACCATGCCAATCTCTAGGTATGGTGAAGGGTATGTGATGATGTGGGGCTATTTTAATTCCAAAGACCAAGGAAACTTTATCAGGATGCATAGTATCCTGGATATTATGCATCCTGATAAAGAGATGATAGAGAGATGATTTTATGGAATCTACCCCATGCCAATCTCTAGGTGTGGTGAAGGGCATGTGATGATGTGGGGCTATTTTAATTCCAAAGGCCAAGGGAACTTTATCAGGATGCATAGTATCCTGGATCCATGAAATAACCAGCCTTTAAAAATAAAAATCTGCCTGCCTCTATGGGAATTTAACATAGGGGTGTACTGACTTTTGTTGCCAGCGGTTTAGACGTTAATGGCTGTATGTTGAGTTATTTTGAGGGGACTGCACAAAAAAATATATTTTTTTCTCTTTTCTTTCTTTCTTTTCTCTGCTGTTTATTGTGAGGCTGGTTGTCTCATGTTGTCTCTAAATGGGGCTGATGTGACAAGAAGATTTGGTAGCAAGAGTTTTATCCAAAGAATGAAAATTAGAGCCAAAGTTGATTGTGGTACTTTTGCTAGCCTGCAGCTTTAACATTTTAAAAACAATATGTCAATCCTCGAGAGATATTTTGCTATTTTCCTTCATTTCCTGTTTCAACTTAACATGGCTGAAATTGCATGCTCTTTAAGTGTAAACTTAACTTAAAATTCAAAGGTTTTATTTTTTTTGGTATTTTGCCAATTCCCTTCAGAAGCCTAGCAGGATTATATGTGACTCATACCCATTCAGTCACTGAGAATATCAGAGATGAATTTACTGCCAATCTCTCCAAATATACTGGAGAAATATCAATATAAAAAATCAGTGCAGTCCTTGAAAAATACTGGCTGCTGCTAACCTATAAGCTTGCATGAAAAGAGGATTGTGTGATGGTTCGGGGAGACACTTGTCTAACAGATTAGCTCTGCCTTAAAGCGTTTGACCCAGCATCTCCCTTGGCCCGGCCCTGGGAGTTCAACTATAACTGACCTTTGATTTCCTCCGTGTGTACTAAGAGTAGGTCAACTGTGCACTTTCTAAACCTAGTTAAAAATATGTACTGTATATTTCTGACATTTTTTTTTGGACTGACTGGTAAGATAAATCTGTTTTCTGTCAGGTAAAACACAAGTTGTACATCTACTGATGTTGCTGAATTAATGTTGTTCTCTGTGCATCGACATGAGTTGATTATACTCCACTGCACATAATAAATTGACCTACAGTGCTGACATCAGTGATCTGGAACTGGTAATGGTGTGTGGATAAGTTGCCCATAAAACCCAGCATGAGGAAACACGCTGTCACAGCAGCCCGATCATTAGGACACCAAACAAGGAAATGCTCTGATGGACACTAATCATTCAAGATCAAATGCATTTCAAGTAACCAATAACATCTGTTCACACAGCCATTCTGGTGGTTCGCCATATGTTTCACAACCTTAAAATAGCGATGTGGAGAGATGGATGTCTGACGATCTGTTGCCAAAATTAAGAAACCTAATACGTAGAGAAGATTAAAATCCATGAATTCAGATTTTTTTTCAGCCATTGTCTTGAACATATGTGACTGGAAAAAGACAGATCCTCGAATGTGACTTTGAAAGGCCCAAACTGTACTGTGAGTTAGAACGAAATTACATCTTCATCTTTATCATACGGTTTAACAGGAACTGATGGCTGCACAGTCAGGGAGATACTTGGATGAGCTGAAACATAACTCACAATCTGTTTTACAATACTGATACCTGAGGGTTTACCTTGTACAGATGGGCTAAAAATAACAGGTAAACAAACATAGAATTTTCAATATCTTCTCTGTGAATCAAGGCATTGACAGTTCAACACATCAACACATCATGTAATATCACAAACAAATCAGATTCAATCATTTAAATAACTGCATTTGTTCCTGTTTTTGTCCCAAGTTAATTAGCAAACATTTTAGCTTAGAGAAAAAAAAAATCTGCTTTTATTAAAGTGATGGTTCGGAGTAATTTACCCTAGGGTCCTTTGCACCATGACCTCGAGCCAAACACCCCCCAGAAGCTTTTTTTTTTTTCACCTGGGTCTAACATTGGGCGAGTTAGTGTAGAGTAGCGTTAGCCGCTGAATAGCTTAGCGCAGGGGCTAATGGACCTATATATACCTATGGATAAAACGATGGATTGGAAAGTTTGTAAGTACAGCAGAAGTTTATGTAAATAACACTTGCCTGCTGGCTTCTGCTCTCTGCTGTTGTTGTTGCTGCTGTGAGACGAGTGCTTAGGGACGTCTACAAATTACAACACCGAAAAGAGATGCAACAAAAATATTTTTTAATTTAACTAAGTGCTGTAATATAACTAGCAGGAGACAAGTAATAATTGAGGTAAGTTTGGAGACATTACCTTATTTAATCATTAAATTAATAAATATTTTTGTTGTATCTCTTTTCGGTGTAGTAATTTGTAGACAGCCCTAAGCACTCGTCTAACTGCAGGTAGCAGCAGCAGCAGCAACAGAGAGAAGAAGAGAGCAGGCAAGTGTTCATAAACTTCTGGTGTACTTACAAACTTTCCAATCCATCGTTTTATGAGTGCATAACCTATATGTACTAGTGTAGACCTTTGGTATCATTTTGGGCATTATTAGTGGGGTCATTTACGAGATACAAACGTGGGTCCATTAGCCCCTGCGCTAATCTATTCAGCTGCTAACGCTACTCCACGCTAACTCGCCCAATGTTAGACCCAGGTGAAAAAAGCTTCTGGGGGGGTGTTTGGCTCGAGGTCATGGTGCAAAGAACCCTAGGGTAAATTACTCCGAACCATCACTTTAAGTGGGATAAACAGGGGCTGTCAGCACATCTTTACAAGCCTTATGTGTAATATAAATAAGCGTGGCTGCTTGTAGGTGCCTAGCTCCAAGTGGGTTTTCACCCATAGCTGAACAATTTTCTACTCCTGTGGGATCCTTTGCATCAATTCAATTTATTTCAGTAAATGGACCAATTCATCAGGGAAATTTGGTATGTCATTTGTGTTTTTCATCAAGCGATACCTTCCTCCGCTATTTCCCTCTCGAACACAAATGGATTAAACACTTTCTGTGCAGACATCTTGGACCTACAGTATATCGGAAGTTATTGTGTGCTGGCAGTATAAAGGAGAAAAAAATGAGGGCATGTATATGGAGACATTGTAATATTAATATAATCAGGTGGTGTTTACCACTCATTCACTGTGAGCTAATATTGATTGTTAAGTTAGGAGAGAAAACACATGTTTTGACATTGCATGATAAATTGGTTTGACTTTTAATCAGTAAAGAGATCACTCACAAAATCCAGACTCAGGGAGCATACTTTGCCAGTGTAAAAAATGGTTAAAAAAAATGAAGTTACATAAAATCCAACAGAAACCAGCTCAGGTAATATTAACTTCTTTCCTTGAAAAGGCAGCGAGCGGCTGGTGCTCTATATCCTTCCAGATGTCTGTGTGCGATACGCTCCTCCCCGCTGGCCCACACTGACAAGCCCATGTCATCCCTGTGACATTTCCAGAGCCTTCACATTTCATCAGAACGGTAATTAATCATTTCCGAAACAATGTGGTTGCTTGGAACACCGGGGCTGCCACGGTGCCGAGGAGGAGAGCTAGTGCTGCCAGGGGCCTCCTTGGTGTGCGACAGGGAAAGCGTTGCCATGGTGAAACCTTGGCAGCATCGGGGACCATCATCCCACTGTGACTGTGACACTGTTGGCATCACAGGCTGAAGCTCAAACCTACGAGCAGGATTCAGATACTCAGGCTGCTCCATGTCTACACATATGGCAATGACCAGATCTGGAAAACACTTTTCCAAACACACTCACTCAAGAAATCCATAACTGTGACAAGGACAGCTTGCAAAAATAAAGCTTGTAAAGATATTTTAATTATATATATTAACATACCATTATTGTCATGTGAAACCTTGATACTTCTCACATGTTTCAACCTCCTGAATTCTACAAATCTTATCCCTATGAAAGCATTTTCCAAGAAACCCACATGCAGTTTACCAATTTCATGTAGCACGACTTAATGCTATTAAAGTTTTAAAAAGTAGTTATCCATCTTTGCAGTTTGGAGACTTGTGTGCAAATTTCCCAGTCTTAAAAGTAGTGGAATCTAATTCAGAAGAGATTTTCGGTAAATGTTATTATAATGCCAATTCTTAAAGTGTGAGAAGCCCTGTGGAAGTGACTCTTGAAACCAATGCAATCAACTTTTTCTTCTGGGTGGATCCAGCTAATGAAAGCTACCCTCATAAAAAATATTTGCAGAGAATTACAATACTATAATTTTATTAAAGCTGTGGTAGGCAATTTATTTGTGGTATCGTCAGGCAAAAATTCTATTATTATCTTTTAGCATATTGTACGTCAAGTGTTCTGCGCGAAAACTAGTCATCTTGACTAGACTTCATCTTTGCTTGCCTCTGTTTTCAGGATTAAGAAAATCTAGTCCGTGACAGGACACTTTGGCCAATCACAGGTCATTTCAGAGAGAGAGAGAGAGAGAGAGAGAGAGAGAGAGAGAGAGAGAGAGAGCGTTCCTATTGGCTGTTCTGCACATGCATATGCCCATGTGACAGAGGGGAGAGCTGCAGGGAGAGGTCTTACTCTACTTCAAATTCTGGCGTATTTTTTGCTTTCTTTCCACTGCAGCTTTAAATGTTATAAATTCATTGGTTATAAAATCCACTTTGGCATAAAGTAAAGTAAATGGTAAACAAAATGTCCCCTTACATTTGGTATTTAAAAAATGTCAGTTTAACAGCATTGTCTATGTCCACAAAGCTAGATACCCGCATGCTGAAACCTGTATTGCACTTCACCAGCAATTGTAATCAACAGCTTTCTTAACCCATTCAGTGCATTGGCCAATTAAAGTCTCAATACAACAATAAAGAAATACTCTTTAGGCTATATGCTCATTATGAAGTATTATTCTTTTAATATAAATTAAAAGTGCATGAAGTCAACTGCAAAAACAATACTGAGGAATTGCATAGTTTATTTTCTTTTCAAATCTAATGATGGAAAAGTAGAAAGTGTCACAAAAACAAAATACTCTAGTAAAGTACCTCGATATTTAAGGTACAGTACTCGAGTAAATGTATTTGCCACCTCTTGTGCCTTGTCAGGGCAGTAAAACGTAGTGTACAAGGCATGATAAGGAACACAGCCTGAAGGCAGGAATAAAGGCTGAAAGAGAGCCAGATGTGGCCCGGACTTTCAGGGTGTGTTAAGTGTAAGAGTACAGATAACCTACTTCATGTCTGTCAGCTGTACACACATTCCCTGAAACGCCACTATGAATAAATCAAAAGCATAAGCAACTTTTCTCTCTATAGTGTCATTATTATTTATGAAAATTACATGTTATAATGTATAGAGCCTTTAGGAGTTTTTCCAACCATATTTTGCATTAAATTGATAGAAAATCCAGGTTATTTGGCTTTTATTTTTGCCAAAGTTCACAGTTAACACCAGGTTGTCACCATGTCACGGTGACCTTTTACGTGTTGTTCCTGTGTGTTTATTAGGGAACTATAATAAAAATAGAGGTGCCATCTCTTGCCAGCTTTTAATGTTGATTGGCAGGGATTTGTGAAAAAAAATGGCCTCAGTCCAGGACAAAGCTGCTTCAGGCGACACTGCATTAGACGAGTTGTTGTCACAAAATAACCTTTGTAAAATAAAGGAGGGTTAAGGCAGCAAGATGATACTCACTCCCACTTTGCGGTGTTCACACAGCATACAGAATGAAAATCAAAACTCCCCAAGTCAACCAAACAGGTGAGGTCAGATTATTATCAAAGCTGCTGAACCAGAAAGTTGATACAGTGTGCTGTATGTGCTCGAGGGGGAAGACACTGACAGTTCAAGGCCTTTGAGTCTGCAAGAAAACAGGGAGCTTGGTAGAAATGCATCCGCAAGCACTGGAATTATTAACATTGAGGTATGCTTACAAGACAGTATTAAATCAAAGTAAGCACAAAAAAGCAGTGCTGTGTAGATGGACGCTCACAGCCACAATTTTTTTTCACCCATTTACAATTCATGTCAAGTCACGACCACCAAACTGCACCCTGCTGCTCCACTCCCTTCTGCCTTTTGGAGAGGGGGAGATGGTGTCAGAAGAATAAGTAGAAAATGAAGCAAGGCGAAAGGAGCCTATGGGCACATGCACATCTTCAAACTGACCTTCGCATGGAGTCGATCATCAAGCAGACTGTTTTTGACAGGTTTTTGAAACCACTAAAGAACATGTTTTGAACATCTCAACAGAGCTGATGGTGAGAGTCAAACAAAGACTGGACAATGATCCAATTAACTGCGTTGTTTTATCATTGCTCTGTGAGACTTTGCTTCCAGGATAAACAACAGTTTCCGTTGATAATGATCAGACGAAAGCTGGACCTTGAGTTGAGATATTATTTTCACAGACAACATTGTCCGTTTGTTCAAATTCTTAAAACTATCTACATTTACATTTAGCTCAGTGGCCGTGTGAATTATGACTTTTGTTTGTTTTTTGTTGTTATAAAGGCTTAGAAAAGGTTGGAGGTGGATGGATGTGGGTGGGAGACAGCTATTCATATCCCGTTTCCTAGCAGATTTCATTTAGCGTGTTACCTTACGCTTTCTTTGTGTTGTAAACTCTGGTCGATTTATGAGCACTATGGTTAACTGCTCCTCAGATCTCTGCAGGGTATCCAGATACCAGGTAATCCAGACAGCTAGCTAGATGATCTGTCCACTCTGAGTTTTCTGTTGCATGACTAAAACAACTTTTGAACGTACCAAAACAAGTTCCTTCCTGAGGCGATTTTGCAGTGGCGATTTTGCAGTGGCGATTTTGCAGCGGCTATTTTGCAGCGGCACCTGGGCTCCATGACAATTGTGATTGGTTTAAAGACATGCCAATAAACCAGAGCACATTTCTCTCCCATCCCGGATTGCTGTGTGGACTGTCAGGACCCTTCTTCGCAGCGCTGTGGAGGAAGGTCTGGCAATGCAAGACTACTAGGACCACAATCTTTTCCCAACCTTAAATCTGCATCAATAAATTTTTTGACACATTCATTATCACATACAGCGGGCATGGTAGCAGCAATTTATTATATATATATTATATTAATAATTATTTTATTTACACATTACACATCCAGCAGTTACGGAGCAACACTAGCATTCATTTAGTGTTTCTAACCACCAGCTAGCTGCTGCAGCAAACAGCTTCGGAATGGACGTATCAATGAGAAGTGTTCAGTTAAAATTGCCTTGCTGCACACCTGAACGTTATTAGTCAGCTGATAGCCACACAGCTGCTGAATGAGCCAATGATTATGAAGCATTATGTAAGATGTAATGAAACAGCTGCTGCCAAACAAGTAATGCAAGCACAGTTTTAGTGCTCTGAACTTATGGCGTTGTTCTTTTATGACATCCTAAACACTGGACCAGTTGACATTGTCTATTAATGTAATACATTACTTTATATTTCATTTCCCCCAAATTGTACTGATTCTCCAGTTTATCACCAAAATGTTTACACCTTACAGGATCATAATATATGTTCATGTCCAGTTTTATAACCTGGATCCATATTGATTTCAGATTGGTTTTTATTGTTTACTGTGTTTGCTTTGACAAGCAGTTGACATTTCATTTGCTATTTCTCTCTGTAGCTTTGCAACAGAATCAGATCCACAAACCCTCAGTCTTGAAGGCTCAAGGTTTTGTTTTATTCTACCAGCCTGCCTTGATTTTCCTTGAGAATCTCCCGGCAGATGGTACAGTGGCAGCTGAGGATCTGAGTGAGTTAGACAATATCCCTATCCCTCCAATCCTTCAAGGCAGTCCGCTGGCCTGATGGATGAGAATTGAAAGGCGAATCAATAGAGATCACAGCTTAAATGAAGAGTGATTTTAATTGGCTTACTGCTATTGACATGTGCTTCCCTCAGCTCCTTGGACTTGCTCCGGGGCCACACGAGGGCCTGTGCTGTCGCTCCAGCAAGTGAAGATTTGCTGATACTCAGCTGTTTGCTGAATGAAATGACGACTAACGAGGGGTGACAATAGCAATTCAGATAAATGTTTATCAGGGGAATTTTGGTATGCCCGCGTCTGTCCATGGTACATCTATTTTCAGGGGATGTTAATATATTAAAGGAGAATTCCGGTCGATTTCAACCCGTAGCTCTGTTGTTTGTAAATCAGGAGTACTGTCAGTAGCGAGAAAAACAAAAACAAACGGTGCCGCCTACACCGAGTTATCCTCCTGCTAGATTTTGAACCCAACAGTCTTAAACAAGGCTTAAACAGGGCAAGTTTTAAACGTGTTTTTAGCCTCTAAACATGTTCGAAATGCCATTACTAGTGCTTAGCCATGTGCAGTTATTCTTTACGAGGGAACACAGCGAATTTGACGGCAGTAGATGTGACAGAAAGGCATAAAAGTTGTGTTAATCCTTACCTCTGTTTATGTACTGCTTTCCGGTCAAGTCCTCAACAATCGAGTGCCGATCTCATACAATCCAATATTCCAAAATGTATTTTTTCCACAAAAAAACGATTTGCCGAGGTCCTGTTCATAGTAATGAGCATGTATCAACAGGCTGTAACCTGACACCGCAGTGAAGCAGAGCTGACCTACAGTTCAAAAGTTCAGGAGCTCATTTGCATAGGTAACCTAGCAACAGTGGAGCCTGACTGTCGGCAGAAGCAGGGAGGAGCTCACAGAGCTGGCAGACGGAGCTTGGAGTTAGATCAGGACTAATATGAGAAAATGGTTCGAGTTTGTGCCTTTCCAAAATTACGGCAACCAAATGAAGAGATATTTGAGCTTGAGCTTTCACCGTCTACAACCTCCACAGCGGGGAGATTTTACCGTTATGGCTGGTTGCACTTCAGCTCCCTTGATAACATTAGCTACATGAGAGAGATTACCGTGTTTGCAGCGAACATTGACTTCACCAAAAAGAGCGTCAAGTCCCGGTATCTGAAGGAAAATGCCATTCCTAAAGCGAAAAGACCAGCTGCTGACAAATTGGAGGTAATGTCTTTATGATTTATACTTTCCAAGGCTATTGTAATTCTCACTTTTTTTTCTGTAAAGAAATGTTTCACGGTGTTGGTGAATTCTTGAAAAAAAAAAAAAAACACAAAATGTTGTAACTCCCGTTACTGAGACCCGTGTATGATATTACCGACATGTAATTAGTAATGAGTTATATTACTGCATTACAGCCAAAATGTATATATTACTGTAATTGCCTTACACCCAACACTGATTATGATAGATGCATCCTCAATGTTACTGTTTTGGCCATTGAGTCTGCCTACAATGCTCTTTCTCCTTCTTACTTATTTAGGGGACACCATCCAGTGACATAAAGACAGAATTAGCTGCAGTGCCACAGTCAACTCCCAAGAAGGCGTCAAGCTGGTCATCCAGCCAGTTTCAAAATAGTTCTTTCAAGTCCACAGAAGAAAAAAAAAACCCTTACCCCGTCATGGACATAGAAGAAGGCGACTGCTTTGTAACATAGCCCCAGTTCCTCTGCTGGATAAGAGTGAACTGGTTGCTCAAGCCAGGTCACATTATAAGAGCATGTTCTAGGCCTAGGAAAAGAGTACTGAACAATTTTTTCTTTGTACACTTCAGACTATGCTGCAGCATGATTATGTATAAAACCACACACTGTACTGTACATACTTTACATTAATTCTGTCTAGATTGTGATATTGTTATTTCCTTTTTGTTGAAGTAAAGACCCAAAAGCACAAATGTAATGTGTATTTTTATATTATAAAACCACTGTAACAGACAGGTGCAGTATAGAACTGTACAATGTACTTATTCTTACAATTTATTTATTCTTACAATTTACTTATTCAACTTTACTTGTACAATATACATATTCTTACGTTTTCCTAATATAACTGTGCAATTGCTTTGTTTATTCCTAGTAATGGCCATACCAAGTATTACTAGAAATCATAGTTTTTGACTCAGAAAATGTCCTCTGCCTCTTTGAATCCTGTGTAACTTCCAGTTGGGGAGGGGTACTCTTGTCTGGTCGCTGCTATAACACAGGTAGGCAATGTTCTTCTGGTGCCACGGCCAAGGCGCTCTCCTCTCAGAACCCACTCCAGAATCACCCGGTAGGCCACGAGTCTGCATTGGCTGGGGGGGCATTTATTTATAATAAATAATAATACATTTCATTTATAGAGGGCTTTTCATCATACTCAAAGACACTTTACAGTAAAAACCAGCACATATATCACATTAAAAACAGATAAGCAATAAAACCAACACATACAACAAGCATATTTAGAAGCAATTAAAAACAATAAAAAAGTAACTATCAGGTGAGAAATGTAAGATTATTGTATGTGGAAAGCTAATCTGAAGAGGTGTGTTTTGATTAGTGTTTTGAATGTGTATTTACAACTAAAAACAAATGTACCTAAGCTAGACAGAGTCACAAAAGCCTGTTGTCTCATTAGACAGCTGGCCATCAGGTCTGTCCGGTTAGATCATCCTTATAGATCAGATGGGGAAACCTCTCTGTATGGGCGAAACAATGTCCGTTGACCCGTCCAGACCAGGCTGTATCCTTACAGCCTAGGCTTTCTTCCTCGGTGGTCATTGCGATACAGTATCCACATGAGCACCACCATGTACCCACATCCAGTGCAACCAGCCATAACGGTAAAATCTCCCCGCTGCGGAGGTTGTAGACGGTGAAAGCTCAAGCTCAAATATCTCTTCATTTGGTTGCCGTAATTTTGGAAAGGCACAAACTCGAACCATTTTCTCATATTAGTCCTGATCTAACTCCAAGCTCCGTCTGCCAGCTCTGTGAGCTCCTGCTTCTGCCGACAGGCAGGCTCCGCCGTTGCTAGGTTACCTATGCAAATGAGCTCCTGAACTCTTGAACTGCAGGTCAGCTCTGCTTCACTGCGGTGTCAGGTTACAGCCTGTTGATACATGCTCATTACTATGGACAGGACCTCAGCAAATCGTTTTTTTGTGGAAAAAATACATTTTGGAATATTGGATTGTATGAGATCGGCACTCGATTGCTGAGGACTTGACCGGAAAGCAGTACATAAACAGAGGTAAGGATTAACACAACTTTTATGCCTTTCTGTCACATCTACTGCAGTCAAATTCGCTGTGTTCCCTCATAAGGAATAACTGCACATGGCTAAGCACTAGTAATGGCATTTCGAACATGTTTAGAGGCTAAAAACACGTTTAAAACTTGCCCTGTTTAAGCCTTGTTTAAGACTGTTGGGTGCAAAATCTAGCAGGATAACTCGGTGTAGGCGGCACCATTTGTTTTCGTTTTCCTCGCTACTGACAGCACTCCTGATTTACAAACAACAGAGCTATGGGTTGAAATCGACCGGAATTCTCCTTTAATGATCACACTTGAGTTGACAAACAAAGTCTGATTCTCACAAATCAAAATGTGGACTTCTGAGTTTTAAGTAAGCTTCCCTTGTCTGCCTGTGAAAACACAATTTTCCATCCATAACAGTAAATACTTTAAAGCAAGCAGTCATAGAAATATGTTGTTCCTATTAAAATTAAGTGTGATATAAATCAAGGTAAAAGCTGAAAACATTCCTCTTATGTGGTTTTATGAAATTGTTGGAGATAGCTTTGACAGTCAAAGTTTCTCATGGATCCTAATAAATTGTCTAAATGTGCTGATGAAATCTCTTTTGCATAAAGAGGTGGGATATTTAACACTCAAAAACTTAACACAAGAGGGAGAGAAGATGCAGAGTGCAATTTTAATTTTACATTTACTGTCTGACACTACTGTAGATGTTATAAAACTTGTGGGGTAGTTTATAGATTTTTTAATTCTAATGTTTATAAAACTGTATCTCAATTATTACAGATTGATACAAATCAAAAATTGAAACAAAATGTATTTCCTGTTGCTCGTGAGTTTAGAAATTAGCATATTATTGCACAACTATGTGGACATTCATCCAATCCCTAGTCTAAGTGACTGTTGTAACATTAGATGTAACTGCCATCCATTTTTTGTAGATCCCCTACCATATTTTCAAACATGAAAAGATGAATTTGTCACTTAAGTATCTTTTCTGATATCTATGTATGGATGTAAAAGAAATCCAAATAGAGTGTCAGGATCCCCCCTCTTCTGACATCTTCAGTAAAATATGCAAACGCAGCACATGATTATGAAATAAGACATGAAACATAGCCACTAACTTTTGATACACGCACAGTCAGCAGCAGGGAGCGTGGAGGACCCCTCTCCTTATTGCGTTAGGGATGTCTGAACAGGCCGTTTTAATAATGCATACTCACTCATGGATATTCTGCTCGCTGTGTCAAGTACAGGAGAATTAAACTAGTTTATCAACTAAAAAATGACATGTTCCATATCAGCCTTTTTCACTGAGCGGCCAACGAATGGCGAGCTCACTTTTTGCCTATCATGAAGATGCTGAAATAAGACAGCTATCAGCAGTCGTCAAAAATTTATAATTTCCTATTGGGGCCAATATCTTCAGTTCAGAGATTAATAACTAAGGAACAGTTTTAATGCTGGGGGAGGTTTAGTGGTGGGGAACTGGTCCTCTGAGGCTACAGGGAATGGATGTGTGTTCAGAACAACATGACACTGTCCTCATTATGGAATCGACATGACAAAAACAGACACAAAAATGAGTGCAACAAGTATAGAATTGCATATATGACAAATTGTATCAATGAAATTAGGACCATTCCTTTATTTAGTGACACGTCTTGATTTGTAATGTAATGTACTGCACTGACACAAATACTGTTATCTAAAATGTCTCTTAACAAAGAAGAAAAAGGGAGGTGTATTTGTGTGTTTTGAAATATTGAATAAAATCACACCACAAAGCCAGCAATAAATCCTAAAGTAATTTTCTTTTAATTTTTAATGGTGCTAAGAAATTATAGTTGTGGCCACAGCAGTATCTATACTTTATGAACGACAAGCCAGCACCAAAGAGGTGTATCAAAACAAGAATTGGTAGAAGTTTCAGATTTCATCAGATTTTTAGAAACATCTGAATTTGGGACAAATTCAATAGAACAAAAACTGTAAAAATGGCAAAAGAAAACATCCATAACTATTTTTAAAATTATTTAACCAGTTTAAGGTCTTTCAGGTAAAAAGCCAATCTTAAATCATATAGAAATAAAAGTGCAGTATAGTTTGATTACATTTTATTTATGGTGCCAAATCATAACAGAAGTTATCTCAGGACACTGTACAGATTAGAGACATTACAGTGTAGGACTAGACCACACTCTATAATTTACAGTGACCCAACAATTCCCCTAAGAGTATACATTTGGTGTGACTGTAGTCTTTGTAGAAAAGTGCTCTTATTTAAAATACTGATTCTAATACTTTGATTTTCAAATAATTTGATGTGCCAAACATGGCAAATGATCTACAGTAACTGGGAGTTTGACTGAAGTGGTGTCTGTAATGGTCTAGTTCAGTTGCTCCCAACCTTTCAGGCTTGTGGTCCCTTCTTTCAAACCCTTATTACCAGTTGACCACTTCAAACAAAGAGTGATTTTTTACTTGTTTTACTGAATAATTTGAGTCCCAAAGAAATTAAATTATCAAGTTATTTGCAAAACAAAGCAACAATTAGAGCGACATCTGAGGAATTATAGTCATAACTTTGCTTATTTCTTTCTCTGTGCAAGTGACAGAGACTCATTCTATTGAGTAATTTACAAACCGTGAAACCAACACTCAGATTGTCCATCGAACCCTTCAGCAAAACCCAGCAAATGCTGAGCTCTACTGTTGTATCGATAAAAAATAACTTCTCAGCAAGAGGCTTGAATTCAGTCCAAAGGTGCAACCAATAATCTCTCATGTCTGAGTGAGAACTGGTGTTTCTTTGTGTGCATGTGAGTGAAAAAAAGAGAATGGTCAGAGAGAGGAAGACTTATCGTCCCGCAGGATCAGTACTATTGTTAAACCTCCTATATCACCTGCAGTGAGCGGAGCAGAACAGAGCTGCGTGTTGCTGCGAGCTTTCTTATTTCATTTTTAATACCTCCAGATCGGTTCCATCCAGGATGGTGTTGCTGTAATCCCTTGGCTCGATATCCCCCATATTCAATATGTTAATATCTCCCACCAAATGGATCATTCGTCAGACAGACTTGGCAGATGGGCTTGTAACCGTTTCAGAAAAGACAGATGTATCAACACCCCTTTTTAAAACCTCTGTGTGCTTTTCAACACTTGAATCACCATCAACACAATAAACACGTGTATTTGTGCCTATATCGGAAGAGCAGAGATTGCATTTTAAGCAGGAGCAGTGAGTTACCCCAGATAATTTTTTCCAGGCATTTAAAAGATGGTGCACAGCGGCAGATAAAGATTACATTGTCACTACCCAGAAGACCGAACATAAAAAGGTTTTTGTATGTTTGAATTGCCAGAATCATTTCTCAACACATTATTTTTCAAGCCTGATAATGATCTATTTTTCTGTTCCACAGTGTCCTACTTAACCTACTTATCTAAGTTGGAGAGAAAAATAATGATTTGATGTGGAGGATGCTTCATAGCCTTGCTAATGCTGTTCTGTCCTTGATTATTATCCTTATTATTTAACAGCTTAAGGCTAATTTCTTTTTTTATTGCGATTATATATATGCCAGATGCTATATTGAGCGAGGACAACACTGTGCATTTGTTGACTTGAATAAAGTGCAATGATAATGGTGGAGAAAGAGCTGAGGCAAAAATCCACCGGAATATCAAATCGATGTTTTGCAAAAATTGTTTTCAAAGAGACGCAGACTGAAGGCTGTTCTTTGATTCAGGCCTCAGCATCTCAATATTGAATAACCTGTGGGCTATTATGATACTTTTGTATGCAACGCATGATTTATTACTGCACCTTCTGTTGTACCGTGAGAGCCTCAGAAGACAGCGGGCTGTTAGAGAAACTCTCCTCAGCAAACTCAAAATGCTTTTGGTTCTATTTTTTTTTTCTATTAAACAACTGTTTAAAATGATGGGACTGATTAATTTGCAGCCTATTTTCTACCTGCAGCTGCTGGCAATGTGAAATTGTATCATCTTGATGCACTCACCCATTCATTCATGTCATTTATACTCAAAAACCAACACACACACCACAAGATATATATATTATTATATATTTATATACACAGTCCACATTAATTTGTATTGTGTGAGTAAATGTGTGCAATAGAGGCATTTTCCCACAAAGCCAGATGTTGTTTACTGTATCTATTGAGTGTAGATGCGTCATATTCCTGCTGGAAAACAAAGATGGACCCCATTACTGACTTTGAAAGTTGACAGTAATATTGAACGAGCTCAACATCAAAGCTGATTGCCTCATGCCGTTTTATCACAACTATGAGCCTGATTGATGATGAGGTTTTATCTGTGGTGCAGAAGTTCAGACTTTATAGTTTACGTTGAAGGAGGGATGTAAACGGGAATACATTTACATGTATTGCTTTTGGAAGAAAACACTTATAAAGCGTATATGTGCTGACCCACAGACGTCTCAGGATGGGATACCACATACGCTCCTCTGTAGAATGTTTGGAAGATAAAAATTAAAGCTGCGTCGAGTGTTCCAGTCGGACGACTAGCAGCTCTCAGAAAACAGGCTTTCATGTGCTTAGACTGACAGGCTTTTGATGTAAGTAGCAGAGTCTGAGATTAGTCTTGGAAGATATCAGGCTGGCCTTTAGAGAAAGAGAAGAGGAGGAGAGACAGACAGAGAAGATGAGAAAGGTGTGCGTGATTAAGATCTTTAAGATCTATAACCAATATGTTGAGATGTGTAGTTTTATAAACAGCTTCTCGGCCACAGATATTGAAAAGAAAAATTAAACACTTCGGGTTAAAAGTCTTAAAGCTCTCATTAGTATTCTTGCCAACTGTTTTTTGGCTCTTCCCTAGACATAGACAATAGAGAGAAGAGAGAGAGAGAGAGAGAGAGAGAGAGAGAGAGAGAGAGAGAGAGAGAGAGAGAGTCTGAGCATCTTAGAAGCTTCATTCTCAGAGAGAAAAGACTCATATGCTCAAGCCATGTCATCCTCTCTATTCTCACCTGACCGAAATATCATATTGTTCATACGGACCTTCAAAATAGTCAACAATTTCAACTGGATGACTAGTGCTGCAACTGTTATTGGTAGATTGTATTAGCTGTTGATAGCTAGCCAATTAATCTAACATTAGCTCCAAGAGTTGGTTCAAAACATGTTCTTTGGCAGATTTTTTGAGCCAATTATGAATTAATGGTGCATTCACGTGCTCTCAGATCACCAGCTGGAAGTGGGGGGCTTTAGGGGCTGCAATCCCCCCTCGTGCTGGCTGCAGCTTTCACTTGGCAATAACCTTAAACATGTAAACAATCTCACCGGGGACAGGACAGCATCGGAACAGCACAGCTGTTAGCTTTTAGAGGACGAAGACGTTAAGGAGCCGCCGTTTACCGATGTGAGGTTATTAAATCATCAATAAACTACGCATTTGTTACCATATATGAGAAGCTCGGTCTCAGAGGGTTTAAGCGCATGCACATATATAATAAGGGGACCAGATGGTTCAAAGAGTTCTTTTATATCTGAATTCAGTGATCTTTTGTCCTCTATAATTGGGTTGGAAAAAGTGGTTATGGTTGGTGATTTTGATATTCATGTCAATGATATTTCTTGCACCTTTGCTGCGGATTTTCTTAATGTCACTGACATTTTTTAATTTTATCCAACATGTGTCTGGTCCTACACATGTTAGGGTTCATACTTTGGACCTTATTTTTACACTTGGTCTTAATCTTGACTCTATTTGCTCTGAGGAGCTGCATGTTACTGACCATGACTGCATTTTATTCAGCCTGTCTTTTAATTTAGATTTACGGCCCAGTAAACGTATAAGCTGTTCTCGCATCTTAAATCGCTTCTCAGCTGAAAGGTTTTCTACAGCTTTTGACCAAAGTGCAGCGTTGTCTTCTAATGCTGACATTAATTGTCTGGTCCACTCCTTCAACACATATTGTTTATCAGTTTTAGATAATGTGGCTCCAAGTAAAATGCAACTTGTTCCCTCTGTTAACTCATCTCCATGGTTAAATAACTCCACTCGCTGTTTTCGGCGTATATGTTGGAGGGGTGAATGACACCAAGCTTCATGTTCACCGGATCTATCACAAAGAACTATTATCTGAATATAATAATATGGTTAAGGAGGCGAGGACATCTTACTTTTCTAACCTTATTTCTTCCAGCAAGCGTAACCCCAAAATCCTTTTTGACATCGTCAACAACATTGTCAATCCTGCTCCTCCTGAAGTGCCAGTGTTTTCAAATAAGGACTGCAATGACTTTCTATTTTTCTTTGAAAATAAGATAAGAGATGTCAGGAATAGCATCATCTCTTCTGCTACTGCATGTTCTGTTCATTCCACTCGGCCATCAATTTTAGATCATTTTGCTCTTTTTTCACTGCAAGATCTCACTGACTTGGTGAGCAGTATGACATCTTCCTCGAGCCCGGTAGATGTTATACCAACTTCCTTATTTAAAAATGTCCTTGGGTCTGTGAGTACTTGTGTGCTCTCTATAATCAACAGCTCTCTGCAAACTGGTTGTGTCCCATCATATTTTAAACATGTGGGTGTTCAGCCACTATTCATCAACTCCCACAAACTATAGGCCTATCTCCAAAATGCCTTTTATTTCTAAAGTTTTAGAAAAAGTTGTTGCCAAACAGCTCTCTGCTGTTTTGGCCACACACAACATTCTAGACAAATTTCAATCTGGCTTCCGTCAGAAACACTCTACAGAAACCGCTCTTCTTAGAGTGTCCAATGATTTAATGATGTCTTCTGATGCGGGTAAATGTTCTGTTTTGGTGCTGCTGGACCTTAGAGCAGCTTTCGATACTGTGGATCACGCCATCTTGCTTGAAAGACTTAAGCACAGGATTGGTATCTCTGGGAGCGCTCTGGACTGATTCTCCTCTTATCTTTCAGATAGAAGTTTTTCTGTGTCTCTTGGTCCCTATTTCTCTGAAACTGCTGCCCTTTCTTGTGGGGTGCCTCAGGGCTCTGTGTTAGGTCCAATTTTATTTATGTTGTATGTGCTTCCCACAGGCCACATAATTAGGCAATTTGGAGATATCAGTTATCATTTTTATGCTGATGATATGCGGCTGTATGCTTTTTTTAATCCGTAAGAGACTAACAAAGTGTCAGTACTGCTCAAATTTTTGTCTTCCATAAAGGACAGGATGGCGAACAATTTCTTGCAGCTTAATGAAGATAAGACCGAAGTCCTTATTGTTGCTCTGGATACTAAAGCCTCCAAGGTTGTTCAGTTTTTGGGGTCCCTTTCTTCAGCTGGACAGTCCAAACTCCGAAATGTTGGGGTTATATTTGAATAATATGTTTCTTGACCAACATAACAAATCACTAACCTGCACATGTTTCTTTTTCAACTGAGAAACATTGCTAAACTTAGAGCCGTGGTTTCGCAATGTGAACTTGAGATGATCATTCAAGGTTTTATATCATCCCGGCTTGATTACTGCAACTCTGTTTTCACCTGTCTCAGCAAATCTTCCCAGAACCGTCTACAACTGGTCCAGAACTCTGCTGCAAGGCTGTTGACCAGGTACAGCAGGATGTCGCACATCACTCCTGTTTTATCCTTGTTCCATTGGCTTCTGCTCAAGTTCAGGATCCAATTTAAAGTTATTTTTCTTACATATAAAGCATTGCATGGTCAGGCGCCTGTTTATATCTCTGACCTGCTCCATCCGTACACTACTAACAGGTCTCTCAGGTCTTCTAACCAGGGATTACTGGTGGTCCCACGCACTTGTTTGAAAACTAAAGGTGCCTGTTCCTTTGAAGTGGTAGCTCCGACTCTGTGGAATGCCCTTCCTATTAACTTATGTTCTGCAGTCTCGGCTGACATTTTAGAAAGCAGCTGAAGACACACTAGTTTCAACTCCTTTTTGTCTCATGTTTGTAATTTTGGGATTTTAGTCTTTTAATCTTTTACCTTCATTGGTACAGTATTGTATTTGTTCTTTTTTGTTTATTTTCTGTTTTGGATTCTACTGTATTTTAACAAATATTTATTATTATTTATTTATTATGTCTGTAAAAGGTGCTATATCAAATAAATTATTATTTCTACAATATAAACTGGGGAGAATTTGAGTTTAGCGCCCAATATTAAAATAGGCCTATCCGATGTTCTTAAATATTAAAGAAAAAAGGGGGACAATTTCAGTTTGAATTGGGTAATTGGGTACTAACCTAACTAATTATTTTGGATTACGTTATAAAACTAAGGCCTAAAAACTTACATTTTATAAGAAAGTGACTAATGTACTGTAAACCATACAGTATGTAGCCTAATATTAGATGTAGTACTACACAAAATGGAAAGACAAAGATCATGTTTATAAAAGCTGCTCTAAAACGTTAGGCCTACAATTTTACCTATCCTGGCTGCAAAGCAGCACAAAGCAGAATTCCTACAATTAAGCGGGACGGTGAAGCATTCTCATGGATGTGTATGGCCGATCATAGACTTTATAAAAAGGGCGATCAAGAAAAGAGAGCGAGCGGCAAACAAGCACAAAAATAACAAGGCTTCCAATGTGTTTTTAATGCACATTTAAAAATGGGGACAGGTCACCAAAAATGGCCTATTATAAGCTGTTCGTTAGTTGTGTACCAATGTTTTTGCCGACTTTCCAAGTTATTGTTTTGATCTGAGGGTTCGTTCATGTGAATTTTCCCAATTGGAAATTCATTTTTTTTTTATCAAAAATTGCATGTTAAACAAGTCCCAACCATGCCCCTATACCTATCTATCAAAAAATTGCCTCATTTGAATATGTAAAGAGCAGCTAAGTAAATGCAGTATATGGGAGCCTTCCAGTTTAAACATGAATATTTAATTCATTTTGAAATATTACATTCCTAATCACAATATGAGCACTAATTTATCTTCCGTTCATCATATCAAATGGAATACATAAATCTACATCCAATTCAAAGCCATAGGAAGACATAAAAATCTTGAAGTAGGGGTCAAATCAGACTTCCAATGAACATATAGTATCTTATTTGATTATGAAGCTCCACAATGAAATAATTGAATGAAAATACCAATAGGAAGCCAAGTCTTATGTTGGCCTGCAGCAGGCTTTAACCAATCAAGCCTAAAAGCATTACAACTATTTCTAAGTGATTTAGCTTTTTCTGTAGGTCAAGTGTTTTTTCATTTTTTCATTCTATCAGACTTTAAGCCACCTGAGCACCGAAGCAGAAAATAACCCATCATAAAACTTTCAAATCAATCTTTAATGGCTTTTCTTGTTGTTTTACATTCTTAAGCCCACACAGCACCAATTTGAGGCTACTACAGGATCAACAGGAATGCTTTTACATTGTCCACCTTCTGCTTATCACCCATCCATCTTTCCCAGAGAGAATGAAGGAATAAAACATCCTTCAGAGTTTGAATTTTTATTTCCCTTGCCTTGGCATCTCTACGTATTAGTGACAGGAACAGGATTGGAAGAGCAGCCGTCTGGCTCTCTGACTGTAGGACACCCATATGCTGCTGTCATGTTCTCTGCTAATTAGGATTAATGGCAGCCATGACACTGGCTTACTCCTTAGCCTCATATAACCATTCTTAGGATTCCCTGAACCTTTAGCCATGTCTGTCTTCCCCAACAAAAAAAGAAAAAATGCCTGTGGAGATTAAAGTCCTGTGAAGATTTCTGGACAGCTTTCTTTCAAAACCAACACTTTGTGGTTTCTCAGACCTTCAGACAGTGTTTGAAGTTTCTTCAAGGTTTCCTGAAGCCATTAAAAAGGTTTAGCGGACTACACTTCATACATTTCTTCTGAAATCAGCAGACGTCCGGGCCCTTGATGCCGATATCCAGCGTGTTGAGCGCAGTGTTTGTTGTAAACTTTGTTTGTAAAGGGCACAACTCTCTGGCTTCTCAATAATTAATGAGGGGGCATTACTGAGCAGTGTTTTCTGAAGGACAAATTAGAAAGCACGGCTTGAACAAGTGAATACAAACACTAAACAGAGCACATGTAATGAGGAAAACCAGAGGCATTAATTGCTGATTACTTCTCTGCTAATTTGAATTGTGAAGACCCTCAGATTCCATTAGCGTTACCCTTGAATCTCAAACAAAACATTAATACCTGGAGTTTGTGTGGATGAGATATACTCTTACACTAATTTGCAACAAGGCCTTTGTGTCCTCAGATCTACCTCATGGAAGGTGTGCTGGAGTAGCTTACCCTGTGAAATTAATTAAAATAAATTTAAGGCTTTCAGAGTTAGAAATCTGACATCCCCTCTGTTTTTTTTTTTTTTTTTTTTTTTTTTTTTTACACCTTACTTTACATGAAAGATATTTCAGTAATACCCTCTGCCAAGTTTACCTGTAGTTGTGTTTTGTTCTGCTAGAACATTGAAACCAATTCATTCATACAGTATACAAGTGCCTGAGCCTGTCCTGAGACTGATGTTGGCTTGTTTGAATGGAAATTTATGTTATGTGGTTATTGGATGACAAGAACAAATTCAATGGACACCCTGATTAATTGTTATAAATGCTCGTGCAAGCAGCGACAGTCCAAGTTAGTTAATCTTGAGGCAGAGAGGGATGGGAAGTCGGCAATAAAATTATGCACACTGGTGGTTTCAGTTTGGAGGGAATGTTTTCTTTACATTTCCATTTTTATTGCTGTCCATTCCAGGTCATTTCATGCGCAAAGCAACATCAAGCCTAAACTAATTTGTTGGCAGCTGTTTCACATTCTAAACATTTCCATTACCAACCGGACCCATCCACATAATGAAATATTGTTCAAAGGGAAATGTATTTCCAAACTGTTTTATTTAATTTCACAACCTTAGATTCTGAATTTTCACCAGCATTGCTGAAATACAAATTGTATCACTCTGCATCTAAATATGACATGTAACTACTTTTGGTAATATTTCTTCAAGAATCAGTGAAATGGAAAATGCTGAAAGAAACACAGGAAGCTAAAACATCTTTACTGTCCGTGGTAATGAAAACACAAGCAAGCTGGAACCCCAAAAGTCATACCAAACGATATTAAGATGCAGCATTTATTCTGTCCTCTTTAGTGAAAAGATATATCCCTTGTAGAAAACCAAAGGCCCAATTGTGAATTGATGAATAACTATAAATATTCAAGTAGTGAAACAGCTTTTTTCTTTAAATGAGAAATGGGTGAGTCATTTCTTCTAAAAGACAGAGAGATAAGTCTCTCTGCTGCAGTTCAAACACTGAAAGTGTCCTTCCCTCTGGCAGAGGTGAAGTGAGAACACAGAATTGGAGGGAGAGGACTGAGACGGGGACGGGACAGTTGACTCATGGGAGGGTTCGTTCTGGTGTCGGATTGCACAGTAACTGTCCCTGAGGTTATTTACGTTTGATCAATATATATATATATATTATGTGCTCCAGTCGCTAACACTGATGTGTCATATTTCCGAGGGTGAGATAGGGAACTTCTGTAATGTAAATGAATGTGCATGATGAGGAAATTGAGTGTTTGTGAAAAGAAATGTAAAAAGGTGAAACACACATCAATCAAACATCTTTTCACTCTTATGCACACATGACTTGTAACCACACCAAGTACCTTTCTTTTTCCACACATACGACAGTCAGAACAGATGGCTGTTCTCTGACTTACATACACACACTTGTACTTTAAGCTAGGCTGACACTGTACATTTGTATTAATCTTTTACATGTGTTAACTCACACTACACGTTTTAATCGGCCATTTAGTCTCTGCGAAGCCCCCAAACTGAAATGACAGCTGAGGGCAGAAATTCAGCCCGATTCAGAAATTAGATGGGTTTTAAAGGTCCAATATGTAATATTTTTACTGTAACAAATCCAAAAATGACACCAATGCCTCATCAGATATTAATGAACATGTTAAACTGAAATACTATCTTTTCTGAAAAAAATGCTAATTTCAGTATTTTTTCTTTTTGAAATTTACATTCCGTGACGGAATTTATGTTTATGTTTTGGTCTGTGTGTTGTTATCGACGGCCCAGTTTGACAGGCAGGCCGGGTTGCCAGATATACCTGTAAAAACGTAAACCCAGCACGCTACAGCTGTAACGGTAGTACAGCCATGAAAGCAGCAAACAAACGAACAGGATCAACGGAGATAGATTCTACCTGACATAAAAAAAAGAAAACAGCATGTTTCTAACAGTTGCGTGACCAGAGACGTAACAACCCCCTGGTAAATATTGGAGATGTATTTGAAAGATGGAGACAGCTTAGAGCCCAAAAGGACGCAGAGTTGGCTTATTTTCTCCTGAACAGGTAAGCATTAGCTTCATGCTAATTTATCACAGCTACTAGGGACGTGCATTTTTTGTCATTTCAACATTTGTGTACTCACATTGAATTATATAGCTAGAGTAACCGAGTTGGTTACTCGCAAAAACAATTGAGACATAGCCAGTAAAGTGATCCCGACTGGTCCTGGCTAACGCCGCCATAATAACCCTGCTAACTGTTGTCATGGCTGTTTACAGCGTATAGCCTCTTCAGCGGCTGGAGCCGACAACAATTATTTTAAACCACGAGAGGGGGGCTGTAAATCGGAAAGAGAGGACTGTGAGTTTGCAGTGTGTTTAGCGATTGTTGCCGTAATTCTAAGCCAATGAAGTGTGTTCCGTCGGCAAGGTAGTTGTATTTTTAGCGTTTTGTATTGTAATTCTAAGCCGAGGAAGTGTGCCTGACTGGCGTGTGGAGAGGACAGTGAGGTTGTTGTGTTTTTAGCGGTTCATACTGTAATTTTAAGCCGAAAAAGTGTGTCTGTCAGTTGGTTACAGAGCTCCGCGTGAGCACGGGCTTTTATGACTGTCAATATAGCCAGCATCTAACGTTAGCTACTCTGCTGTGCTGTGGAGTAATGTCTGGCTATGTGAGACTAGCATCTAACATTAGCTACTCTGCTGTGCTGTGGAGTAATATCTGGCTATGTGAGACTAGCATCTAACGTCAGCTACTCTGCTGTGCTGTGGAGTAATGTCTGGCTATGTGAGACTAGCATCTAACGTTAGCTACTCCGCTGTGCTGTGGAGTAATGTCTGGCTATGTGAGACTAGCATCTAACGTTAGCTACTCCGCTGTGCTGTGGAGTAATGTCTGGCTATGTGAGACTAGCATCTAACGTCAGCTACTCCGCTGTGCTGTGGAGTAATGTCTGGCTATGTGAGACTAGCATCTAATGTTAGCTACTCTGCTGTGCTGTGGAGTAACGTCTGGCTATGTGAGAAAAGTGTTTAGCAACATTGTTGTGAATACTGCGGTCTCAGCCTGGCAACCCCCGTGAACTTCGAGTCTGGGCAGGAGGGGGCGGGGGAGACGACTCTTCAGTATTTTGAATTGGTAGTGCAGTAACTATTTTAACCGCTAGCTGCCAGTATTACACACAATATTACATATTGCACCTTTAAGGTCTGACAACACGAGAAAGTGGTATGGCAAAATGAATCTGCACATCTTTGCTAAATATTTGTTTTTAGAAGCTTGGTGATGTAGTGACTACACTCACAGTTGTTGAACTGCTAACTCTGCTAACTCGGTAGCCAGCCAGGCTAGCACTAGTCAGTTACAATAGTACTCTAAGCTTCTCTATAGTTTCTCTTTACTGCCTGTTTTCTCCCCCCTGACATTTTGTTCATCATTGTACACCATTTTGTTCAATAAAAGTGACTAAATAGAGAAAATAAAGTTCTCCACTCAAATGTTGGTCCCTAAGGGGATAATAAGTTCAAACAGATTATTCAAAAGGCATATTGTAACATTTACTCCTGCCTCATAACTGTCTGCAAATCATTGCTTTTTTGTGAGATATGTTTTTACTCTGAAAGAGATGAGTAACTAAAAAGTGAATGGTGCAACACAGCCAATGAGCTGCGATAGCTTCCTCCATTTTGGACTCTCCGGCTCTCCGTCCCTGCAAAGGTCAACGCCGTCAAGACAGCTTTTTATTTGTCAATGGCATGGATTTTGCAGGTCAAATTTCTTCTTCTTTACTGTTTACTTCTACTGTTAACCATGCCCCCATAAGCGAATCCACTGCTCACAGCCATTTCAATTGAATGAAATGAATTTGCTTCGGTTGTCCAACTTTGACTGGAGTGTGCATCAACACAAACACAGAAACACACAGGCTGGCTGGTCAGCTTGGCATTTTTTAAGATCAATTTTTTATTGGTTTTATATTTTTAAACATACAGAACAGACAGACACAATTGAACAAGAACAACCCTCTCCCACCCTCTGCAGTCTTGAGGAAAACAAAACAAAGAAATAAACCAAAACAAAAACAGAAAGCGCTGAGCTATCATTTTCTTGGTTGCGGTTGAGCCGGCTAGCCAGATTTTCTTCTGTCTCCCAAGTATGTGTAATTTAGAGTCATCATTAAGTAACAAAACAATCAGGTCAGTAGGAATTCGACAAATTGGCATTTTTTAAACGAACACACACATATATATATGCAAACACAAATTCTTCACAAAAACATAATAGAAGAGAACCTCGCCTCTCATCCTGGCCTCTGTCACAAATGCCTCTTGTCGTCAGGCTATGTGTGACTCCCCTGAGTCGGTTGCCAGGCAACCATGGGTACATTAACATGCGCAGGAGAGAGGGAGCAGGGGATACCTCTTGCCTGTGGAGCAAAAGCAACCACGACAGCGTCAGTGTGAGGCGACGGGTTCCTTCACAGCAACCCCCCCCCTTCTCTCTCTCTCTTATAGCCGTCCAGCGTTCACGCTCGGCTCAGTTAGTTAGGGATACACGCTCAGCCACTGAAGCACAAGAAAAAGGTATATTAGGTTACACATCAAGTAGAGCAAGCAGGGGCTTCCACCACTTCAGCAAGGGTTCCTTTTTTCCTTTTTTATTTCAGCATGAAACATTTAAAAGCCAAGACATCAGCTAAACGTGTTTTACATTGCTGAGCAGTATAAAAGTTTGATAGAGGAGATGAGCCTTTAATAATATGGCTTCATAGGGGTGTCTTGGCAGAAGAGACAAGGCTGAAATCTCTTTTTTTTTAAAGCTTCGCGGAATAAAGACAGAGGAGGATTTAAATGTTCACATGAAACAGCTTTGTTACCCTGCCTCCCCCATCTGCCCATCAACTCCATTCTTCAACTTGACATCATCCTTCCTCACAGACAAGAAGAAGAAGAGGAGGAGAAGAGAGAAGCAGAGGTGGGGAGGATAACAAAACAGAGAGAGAAAGAGGAGGCGAGAGGAGGTGGGCAGCTTCAGTTTCAGCTCTCACAAGGCTGAGGAGGAGAAAGTGACGGCAGCTAGAACTTGGCCAGTAGTGAGATGAAATTCGGGGAGGAGACGCTGAAGAGCTGCAGGTTACCACATCCAACGAGAGCCCTGAAATTGGACCGCCTGGAAGACGAGCCTGCCCTCTCTGGATCCTGTACCCCTCCACAGCCGAAGGATGAGAGGGGTCGACTTTCACCTTAGTTGCCAGGGATGTCTGTGCACTACAGAAAGGCGTCCCCCTCCAGCAATGCTATGTTATTCCTGATGCTCTGCAAGGTAGGTCTTTAAAGTACAGTACCACTGTCAGCCCACACTCAGAGATATTTTAAATGTAATAAACTCATCGCCATGTGCAGAGCAGCGACAACAACTATTGAATCTTTTTAAACGTCACAACAGTGTGTAGCTACATGTATGAATTTGTTATGCATCATGATATATTCTTTATAAATGTGGGTTATTTCTAGGCTCAGTCATCTTTGTATAAATCATTAACGTAGCAAATACAAGCTGAATGTTGCCATGCTTTGTTTTACTCCAAGAGATACTATTAGCTGCATTTGTCCAAAAAAACACATTCACATGGCCCTCTGGGAGTTGCTCCTCATGCATGTTGCTAAAAAGTTTAAATGTTTCTTAAGTAAAAGCAGGACAATCTTAAATGAAAGTCTCTCTTTAGCTTTTTGTATACCGAACGATTCATTTGTACCTCAACCCATTTTCTCAAATGTAATGTAGTTAAAATGAATTCCAAACAAAGCTTCCATAAACCTGCTTCTGGAAGGACTTGCTACACTTTCATGTGGAAACAATAATTTTTTTGTAATACTTTTTAATATGCAAGCCTTCTTTTTTGTCAAATTTAAATGCTGTGTCTGTCAATTCAAGCTGTAGATTCCTGCATTTCTGAACTTTTCTGTGGGGTCTTTATCAGGATCTTTTTGATCAATAAAAAAGTTCTCTGCAAATGCAGTTCTTATTCCCATCCAAAATAGATCTGTCACTTTACCTCTCACTCACAGAACAATGAGGACAATGAGTAGGTTATGGAAAATGGGTCACATTCACTTTTGGCAGTATCTCATTTCACTTTAAATCTCATGACTTCTCTTCCTCTTCAAATTTATTTACATATATGCAGACAGTATGTTTCTGTATGTGATGCTCTGACTGTGTGTGTCTGTGTCAGTGGGTGATGGCCGTCAACCTCCATGTGTGTGTGTGTGTGTGTGTGTGTGTGTGTGTGTGTGTGTGCACTTGGGAGTGAGCTGTTTGCTTTAATTCCATTTTACAACAATGCCAAAAGCGACTCCTGCCTGTCAGACTATGTTAGCATCTGGAGTCGTTTGACATGCTCAGAATTATTCAAGTGGCAAAAGGTTTTACTCTCCACTGATCCGATCTAAGGGATGTTAGCTTCTGTTAGGTGTAGCAAGGTTGTCTGGATTTGTTGTCCCAGGTATGGCATCACACCCTTTTCTCCCTCTTTTTCTCCCTCTCTCATTGTCTCTCCGTCTTCTCTTTTTGTCCAATACGCTTCTGGCTTCCACTGTACGCGTGAAGAGCCAGGTGTGAGCTCTTGCCTTGTGAAAGAAAAACTCTCAAGGAGATGCTTTTCATTTTAAATGAGAAATTGTTGTTCCAGATGCTACATCACGTATCATATTTGAATCATGAGTGGCCCTGACAGAGACAGACCTGCTCAGATTAATTACAGGGGGGAAAGTTAAAATGTAGATGTGTTGGAATTGTGGGAAAGGAGCTCTTGAGTGACAACAGGAATCAATACTGAGATAACTAAATCCTACCTTGGAATAGCACACAGTCAAATGCCTAATCAATAAGAGGTGGAGAAGTGGAGACCGTGTACTGTATCTTGACTGGATTAATAATCCTTTCATTTAAAATGCCACGCTATGTGAATATATTTCAGTGGCTTTCCTTTCTAGCTTATCCTGAGAGTTAAACAGACACAGGGAGTCATTATCTGTGGTTAATGATGGCACATCGCAGGATGCCAGCACTGGCTGCCACTTGAAACCAAATTTCTGTTGAACACTGGAGACACTGGCTGAGGAAGGCATCCAGAAGGTTTGCTGTGTGACGCACAGCTCTACTCTGTGGTAAAGCTGTTTTCTCAGCACTCAGGTTTTGGCAGAGCCTTAACCCTCCTTCACCACCATCCCTCCTTCTCCTCAATGGTGGGAAAAGTATCTAGATCCTTTACTTAAGTACCAATACGGTAATGCAAACATACTCCATTACAAGTGAAAGTCCTGCATTTAAAATCCTACTCTTAAGTTTTATCAGTAAAATGTAGTTGAAGTATCAAAGTAAAAGTACTGGTTCTGCAAGTAAAATGTCCCCTGTGACACATATTATTACAGTATATATGGCATTATTAGAGATGTTAATACGGATGCATCAATAGGTAAATAGTATTTTACAGCATATATTTAGTTAGTTAAGTCCAGTGGTTGCAAACCTACACAGCCATTAGATATTCAGAGGAGTCGTGAGCTGATTCATGGGAGAGGAAAGTGGTAGAAACTAGTCTTTGTTTTTTTGTGAAAAACTGGAAACCATTTGAAAAGTTTAGAGGGGAAATGTATCTTTGGTGGAACTAACTAACAACATATAGACATATGACAAGGGACCCCAAATAGACACAGTTTGTTTTTGTAAGAAGTCCCAAGCCAAAGAGGTTGGGGACCACTGGTTTTATCTTGAACAGTGAGCTGGACGGCCTCTGCCTGCGTCAGTTTCCAGCGGGATGTCAGGAGCTATGGTGTCCTTTCGCTGAGACTTGGCTGGATCCTGTAGTGCCAGTGCTATTCAACCAGGTGGCTTTTTTTCCCTGTGTGCCGATCTGACTATCGGCACACGATGAATCATGCACAAGTTTAAAGAGCTGATGGGATAGCATTTCACTGGAATTTTACCTTGTACAATTTCATATGACAACTAAAAAAACTGATTGATTGATTGTATTTTATAAGCTTATTATTTTTGTTTTATCTCAATCTCAAATCTCATTTTGTAAAGTAACTTGTAACTATAGCTGTCAGGTTTCTGTAGTGTATTAGAAGTATAAAGTGGCATAAAATGAGAATACTCAAGTAAAGTACAAGTACTTCAAAATTGTACTGAGTAAATATACTTAGTTACTTTGCACCATTCCTTGTCCTCCTCCATCTCTCTCAACATCCTTGGGCACATTTTCCCCCCTTGTGTTTTTTTATTTTTTTGCTGAGCGCTTGTTTATATCAGCAGCGAGCAGGCATCTTCATGCATGAGAGCACATCCAGCGCGCCACACAAAGATCTCCATTCATGTTGAGGGAAGCCCCGTTTATAGTGCTCCCCAGGAGAGGCAATCAAAGCCCATTGTTGCAGATCAGAGAAGGACGGCACACTTTGACACAGAAACAGAACCTGATGGGGTTTTTATGTGCATCAAGAACACAATACATGCCGATGATTGGACAGTGCTATCATTCAGAGTCACCATGTGGGATGTTAGCCTTTCAGTGAGGACAACCAGTTTCATGCTCTTAACCTTATATTAACAGGACCGAACAAAAGGCCTTTGACTTCAACAGTATAAAAAGGCCTTTTATATAAACTTATAGGTAATCCATAAACACAAAAGCCATTGCTTGATGGTGATCCTTCTATAATTGAATTAGGCTATATTATAATGAATTCTTTATGATTCCTATGATTGACTTGCAAAATCTAACATTTGAAATGCAGCACTAGTCTGTCAAACTTATTAGAATGACTTTCTCTATCTTATTGTGATCAGCTCAGTCAGTTTCATTTCCCTTTTCTGCCAATAGCCTTTTCCCTATGCCAAACTGTCCTGGAACACAATCCGGAAGAAAATGAAAAGGGAGGCGAAGCTGCACTGGTGACGTACAAATCATTTGAATTATTGCAAAGGACGGCCTGCAAATGAACCTTAAAACTGTGATCTTTGCAAGGTAAACAACTGAAAAAAGAAATGTTAGGAAGGCATGTTGAATCTTGAATTTGTGATCCTGTGAGTGGACAACATCACGTTTTCTGATAGATGATTCCTTTTCAGGTGTCTAAACAGAAAGCAATACAGATGCCAAGGCAACTGAATAGTGAATATCATTGTAGCAGGGTATTCTTGGTCCAGCTGAGATCCCATGAAGTGTCACTACAAAAAAGTATTAAAAGATAACGCAGGATTGTTTTTATTAGTGCAAGTCAGTTCCCTCTCTCATATTCCCTCAGCCAAAAAGGCACGATGTGTACCCAGGTAGTAAATGTTTTTGTAAACTCTTGCTGGAAGTCAAAAATGTGTTGTTATTCTTTTATCTAGCTTTTAATCTAAGAGGGGCAGCTCCCTGTGGGCTGAAAACACACAACTAGTTTCTAATACTCCACCCCAGGCTACACCAATCAACACACACATACTCACACTTTTGAAAACTCACACATACGTGCTGGCACACTCAGAACCTGTATCAGAACACAGTTGAAGAAGTAACACAGCTGAATGGAGTCTAGTGCAGTGCTTTTTTCACTCACCGCAACTCAGGGAGCTATTCGTCTGATGTCCAGCATGTCAATCAAGAGGAATGTCTGTTTTTAGAAGTAAACTGTTATCATAATTTAAATCATTCATTTTGTCACCAAAGTTCACTTCAAGTGTTTCCTCAACAAGATGTTTACATGACAGTATTTCCATGTGAAGTAAAATCCTGTCACATCAAACTATATAACATCTTCATAATAACTGAAAAATAGATGAATGTGTTTATAAAAGTGTTAAACCTGTGTTATTTGTGTCACAGGAGCTTTTTTATTTGTATCACTGTCAATGTGGTAATGACCATTTCTAAGATAATTATTCCTAATTGTTAAAGGAAAAGTAATTGGGGGAATCACACCAGCCTGCGTTTTTCAAACACTCTAGTGCTTTTCATAGTTTAGTTTCCCATTTGTAGTAAAGAAAAACACACACAAACATAAGACTTACAATTTGCAGGAAGCCGTCAGAATCCAGACACACAGTTGTAGTAAAAATAGATCAACCAACGTTCGGTTGGCCGTTATCGATCTATTTGATCGATAACGGCCAACATTCCTGGCTAATCATTGAATTCACTGTCCTCTTAACAAGAGTGCACTGCATGAAAACTGGATTAAAGCACACATTTATCATGAATGCATTTTAAACCAATAATATATTACATGTTGCATCTGAATGCAAATTGAATCATCCATTAAATCATCCAGTAGTTGGATTCTTCATTTTACATTAATAAAACAGTTAAAGCTGTGCAACACCAGATTCGAAATCTTGTGTGTTCACCGATTTCCTTTAAAAAAAAAATCACATCTAAACTCAGGAGATTACTTTATTTTATTGAAGGAACAAAGAAAATACATTTACTTTTGATAGAAAATCTTTCCCATTTTCTTGAATAAAACATAGCTTTACAAAGGCTTATAGGCAACTCAGTGCAACATGCAGACAACAGCAGTACAGTAGACCCTGCACATTTCTTTTTTTGGTTTTAGTTCTAGGATCTAATGTGTATGTGGAAGTGTGTTGAGGTGGTTATGGGCCACCTCTTATCAATCCTCTGTCCAAAGGTTAACTCACTCACTCAGACAAACATTTTTGATTGATGTGATCCATAACAAATTTAGTTACAGAATTTTACATACAAACCCAGATATTTGTATTTGTATTTATATTTTGGAACTATGACATGGAAGTACCACATACTAACTTTGTTTTGAAGCATTTTTTTCCTGTCTTTCACACAGAAACAGTAAATGCTTCCTCTGAACTTGGCAAAGAGCAGCAAGCATCACACACCCCTGCTGTTGTTTTTTTCATCCCAGGCACTGGCGCTTAAATGTGCTAATCTGTTCCACGGACCAGATTAGTTTCCTATATTTTCTTGCATTTATTGACAAAACAGTCAAAAAAACAATGTGGCTATCTCAGATAATAATGCATTCTCATCATTAAAAACACATTTAACTTTCACAGTATTTTATTAAAACACATATTAGCATGTTGATCAATGAAGAAAAAATACCACTTTGTTAATTACTTTTTAAATAATTTTAATTGCCTCTTCAACCATCTCCCCAAAACATAACTTTTCTTTTTGTTTTGTTGTGATTATCGCTGTCCACCATACACTGTGCAAAGACCATCTTCAGAGCACAAATTAACCAGTTGCAGTAACTAACACACGGATTGTGTTTCTCGTTTCTCTTATCTGCTTGCTCCAGATTGGTCTGAGACGAAAACTGCAGACTTTTCCAGGGAAAATGGTAAACACTCTCCACAGTGATGAGGAAAAGGGAATCCAAGACAAGGAAAGCAAGGAGGAGAGCATCTTGGCCATGTTGGGCATCATCGGGACCATTCTCAACCTAGTAGTCATCATCTTTGTCTACATCTACACCACATTGTAGGTCTTGGCCTCTTGTTGTACTTGTTGAGCTCATCTGTGCCGTTGCAGCTACAGTATGTGGACTGATTTGGAGCTGAAGATGGGAGGAGCAAGGAAGAGGCTGAACTTCCCCAGTGGTAAACTGGATCTAAGACTATGCGATCGCCATATGGCATCCATCCTGCATCACTTCAAACAACTAAGACTATGGGAAACTGGCTCGTTCCTCTCCCCTTTAAAGGTAGAATTATCCAGAATGCCTGGTAACATTTGACTTGTACATAAATGCATGAGGCTGACAAGAGATGCTCAAAAGATGCCGCTTTCACCATCACATGGACATGAAAGACTGCAGAGGGAGCGTGGAAACTTTTGGAAAAATATTTTTCAGATGTTCTTATTAACTAAAATATGGAACTTATCCATGGGATAATAGATAAAGATGTACAGAGAAGGTAAACACAAGTATCTGCATTGCTTAATTGTTCTGAAGGATTATCTCAGTAAAACACAACATACATCCGTTTATATAAGATAGAAACAGACATATTAAAGAAAATTGTTATGCAGCTTGTTTGTTTTCTGAAAACAACATTACTTTGGATGGCATTTTGTTTCACTGGAGTCTATATTAACTGAAAATAGGTTACATTCAAACATTTAAAAGTTGTTTAACTTGCATTAAAGAAATGGTGTCTTTAAATGGCATTAAGTCAGTTAAAAGTGCTGTAATGGGTGCACTTGACATTGTGCTTGACATAAAATGGTGGGAGATCAAACAAATTAGTGCAAAAAGGCTTGATTATCATGTATTATTCAAGTTTAAAATACATCACTTCAGGGTCATCAACACTGAGATAAGTGCATCCATTTGTGTGAAAATGATTTTAACATTTGTCAGAGTCTCAGCTCTGGTAGCTGAGGAGCATCCTCTCAATTGAACTGAGAAAAAAAGACGTTTTAGGCTACTCGTTGGCCAGAATGCAGCTACTAAGGTTGACACTGAGTTCTACCATGAATTTCAGTCTGCAGGAATATGCCAACATGCACATTTAAAAACAGATAATTGGGACATTATTACAGAGTAACCTGTTCACCCATAAGTGTACATAGAATTTAGCATTTTGCATTTCTCAGTTTGTGCATCACTGACTTAAAACTTAGACTTGTGCATAATGACTGTATGCCTTAAAACATGAGGACATTTCCATGATGTATTAAATTATCAGGTTATTACTACTTTGAAGAAGGTTTCACTTATTGTATATACGTATATGTATATAATCAACCCGTTCTCACTCCAAACTTGTAAAATACGGACGCTTGGGCAGTGGCTGTCAGCGTCAGATACGACGCAAAAAGCACCCTTCGGCGTGTGTGTAGAATACACCGGGGAGAGCAGCAACTACACGGCGCTTGAAGATGACGTAGCATTAAGAGCAACAACTGTAGCGCAGTAGTATGAAAGCCCGAAAATCCACATAGGGAGGTTAGTTGGGTTGTTGGATGGGTCAAACAACACAGGACTTTCACCCAGGAGACTGGGATTGTGTCCCACGTGTCACGTTTCCTAAACCCAGCTGTTGCTTTCTTCTTTAACTAAACCCAACTGTCCCGTTCTTCTTTTCCTGAACCCAACTGTCCTGTTCTTCTTTTCCTAAACCCAACTATCCTGTTCTTGTCCCGCGTGTCATGGAAACGTAAGCAAACCCACTATCTTTTCCTTAAACTAACTGTGTCAAAAGTTTAGGATTTAGATATGACTTTTAGCGTCAATAACAACGCCAAAGGCACCTGACCAAGCATCCGTATTTTACGAGATGGGAGTGAGAATGTGTTGATATAATGCAATGCCAATGTCATATTGTTTTTATTGATGTAAAGTCATTTATTGGGTCATTTTTATAAAGTACCCTACTTTTGTCTTAAACAACATGCAAAATCTTTTCGTGAAGGAATAGTTCAACATTTTGGGACCAAAATACCATTACCACTATTTTTAGGGGCATTTTGTATTTTGCTTTTAGTTATTTTTTTCTTGTTTTTAGTCTTTATGCTAAGCTAATGGTCATGGCTGTAGCTTCACATTTAATGGACAGATATAAGATTGAAATGGATCTTCTCATCTTAGCAAGAAAGTGAAAAAGCGCATTTCCCCAAATGTCAAACTATTTCTTTTAAAAAAGAAGCTATAATAGATGAGAAAAGGTTTATAAATAATGATGTACAGTGTGTAGAGAATGTAAGGCTATAGACAGGCTACATTATGTGTAAAATGTTACACTTGTGTTCATCAGTTGACAACCTCATGATTTCAGAAAGTGCCTGAGATCAAAGTGTCTCAACCTCACCAGTCGAGAGGTGAAGGAGAGGAAAACACAAACCAGTGATAAGGCCATCCGTCACACAGCCAGAAAAGTGGAAAAAAGTTTGCAGGAAAAAACTTATCCTGCACATATCCTCCACTACATTCATAATAGGACTGGATTTCTATAGCTTAGTTCATTTTTGTTTTGGGTGTGCTACTAAGGAAAATGAAAGCTTTGTAAGCACATGGACTGGAAGTCTTACGATTGTATTCATATTTGATGTAAAAGTTAATTATTCCTATTATCCTTATTGTTTACTTATCTTTCCTAAAGCTATGTAATCTGAATTTATTATATTTTATTTATGTGTATGCTAGAATATATTTAAGCTCATTGAATAGTCTGTTGTGGGTGATAAATGGAAGGGTTAAAAGTTTTTCAGCCTGCGGTTTGGTTAAAAAAAAATAAATGAATACATCTTCAAACTGATCATTGGGATGTGTTGTCTTGGTTTGTAAGGATGGAGATCAATGGTAATGGATTCAGTTGTATGCAACATAACTCATAACTCATTCATTAAATGAAATATACATACATTTTGAAAGACTCTTTCAGCATCATGAAGTCCGAGATAAAAAGCGTTTAGCACAAGTGGAAACTGTTAGCACTGAGAAACAAATCTTTGAAAATCTATATTCTCCAGCATCTGACAGCTGTGTGAGATTACAACAGAGCCTTGAAGAAGAAGATGGAGGAAGAAACCAAACCTTAAAGAGTCTGCAGCGTTACATCCTGCAAGACATATTTCTCTGTCTTGCCGAAAATCAATCTGAAAGATGGATGAAAACGGACTGAGCACAAAGCTAGCAGGACAAAGACACAGAAACCAAATCGCCCTTTACAAATTTATTTTTATTCCATTTCCTTTTGCTTTTAGGTCACATATGTGTCAGGATAATTTCCCACTACATCAAGAGTGCTCTGTGACTGGTAACATACTGGAATAATCCTGTTGGAGGGCTCGTCTCCTTAAATATAATGGATTAGGCAATGAACCAAGAATAAACAGCATTGTTTGAGGAACCCCAGCTGCTTAAATTCACATATGCCCAGAAGCTTGCTTTGAGCTATTGTTTCACCTGGATTCAAGAACCAGCCAGCACAGCCTTTGGAAATCATTCCCTCTTTTAAAAGCTGAAAGATGCTTGGTGAACAATGTGCAAGAGATTGTGGTGCATGGCAGATGGATGATTCATGCGAGCAGATTGTCCGCGCAGACGTTCCATCTCTATCTAGCTGAGCTGACATCGTTTTGATGGTTTCACAGAAAAGCTGTGCGGGCGATTAATCCATCTACTGTACAAGCCACACCCAATCAACAAGACATTCTCATGGCTGGCAACGTCAGGCTGCTTCTGTTGGAATTCAAAGGCAATTCAACCTGTGGCACATTCAAATTGTAATGCCACATTGCAAATCATGGTTTCCAGTAGGACACACACGCACAGGCTTTGTTTTCCAGTAATCATATCAACAGAATACAAAATATTTCATTACAAAACACCACCCTTGATCACACCCAGTGTGAAAATAATTCCACTTGACTGGAAAAAGGGTCAAATGTGTAATCAGTTTTTGGCAATAACAGGTTTTGCTTTAATTAAATCAGAACAGCGAGTTCAGAGTGAGAATCTAAAAAACAATTTGATAGCATTTGGATTCTTTTAAAACACTGCCTACAGATAAATTATCATGTATGTACTAAATGCTTGCTCTTGCGGGAATTACTGGAATTGTTGGGTCTTTGTAATTTATAGAGTCTGTAAAGTGTCTAGAGATAACTCTTGTTATAGTTTGACATTATGAATAAAATTGAATTTACAAACATGGATCCAATGACAGATGAATAATGTAATGTGCTTTTATGGCTGCAGCTTTATACTATATAAGCTAAAAAGAGAGCTGATCCAGGATAATTTTATTTGATCTGATGTGATCAGTCTCTCTCTCTCTCTCTCTCTCTCTCTCTCTCTCTCTCACACACACACACACAGTACCAAAAAGAATTAAACATTAGAGTGTGACGTAATCTGCCTGTCTGCGTTTGGGTAGCAAGGTATTACATGTTATTCATGCCAACATGAGGGATACATTGCACCTTCTATCTTTTTGATTTTGTTACATTTTATATAGTAGGTTAACCTTTTTTTTGCGAGATTACTAAAAGATTAGTTTGAAAAATATGCTTATTCTCTTTCTTTTTTTCCAAGACAAGGCTAGCTATTTTCACCTGTTTCCAGTCTGTGGTAGAAATAGTTTGTATTCCTTGAGATAACTAGTCATAAACCATGAGCTATTTCCACCAGTGGAAAAAAACATCAAGTTTATGGTCAGAATCTTTTTCCAAATAGACCAGGATGTGTTTGTTATTCTTGACAGGGAGAACTCATCTCCTTGCTCCTAATATCACTGTTGTTTTCTTTTCCTAGACACATATAGGCCCAAAAGCTGGCTGCACACAATTGCACATTCTCTGGGGTTGTCAAAAGGCATTCTGGGATACGTAGGAAACCAATAACTGAAACTGAAGCAGGTTGAGGAGAGAGGAAACGGCATGAAGGTAAAATACAAAATACAGATAACAAAAAAAAGTGAGTGGGGCATCTAGGGGTGAAATCCCAGGTGGGGATCTTGACAGGACACATCTTAGATTATTATGACAATTCCTCTGACACACTCAAATACAAACTGAGATAAGAGAAAAGTAGATTAGGGTCATGCCGATTTCAAATAACCTTATGTGCTCTTGGTCAAAGGTGAAGTTCAAAAGTTCGAAGAAAATCAGGAAAGAAAGCAACACTTTTTCTGCCAAACCAGGTCACAGTTCACTCCGGAGCATTGATGTCGTGACTTCCCTGAATCCAAAGTCCTGCCTCAATTAGAGATCTGAGAGGATTTCCCCAACATATGTGTCCTACATAGATTTCCTGTCACAAAGGGTGCACATATCCAGCTGCCTTTCTTCACATTTTATTCATGCAGAGAAATAAATCCTGTGATCAAAATCAGGGAACGGGCTTGAAAGCCCTGACAAATCCTGATATAAATGTAAAACTTGAGGGAGGAATGTGTCAAAGTGTCAGGTTCAGCTTGACTGTTAGAGAATTACAAATCTTTTTTTGCATAGGAAATGTTTTCAGTTGTGTTATGCTGCAGATCAATCTGTCGGCCAAGAAAGCTGCTTAAGACCACAAATGTTTGGGGTCCTCACTGGAGATATTATTGTACTGGTGTGAGTTGAGAAGGATTAGCAAGGTACAGAAGGTGCACCAAAGATACTTTTCAAAAGAATTGAGCAGGATGGTAGTAGAAGGTTTCCTCTGTCTTAAAGTCAAACTGAAAAAAAAATCTATTATAGCTTGGAAATCAGTATTTAGTATCAGTATTTGATCAAAGTTGTAGTACAGGATGTTTGTTATTGACTGACTATATTGGTACTGTAATTGGATTAGCGCAATATACTGTATGTGTAGACAGGCACTAAATAAAGTTCATAATACATTACCACATAAATTCCAATGGCAACATACTGTAAGCATTTCCCAGTTTGGGGCACCAGCATTGTTAGCTTATAGTGCTCTATTTTAACACTCCTTATCGTAAATCCATGTTAGTTCACAAGATAGGCTAACTTCCACTTACCACTTACCAAGCGGAAGCGCATCAAACCATGTAGTTTTCTAAGCATAGCAATTTTTTTGACTGTTTTGTCTGTTGTTGGTACATTCAGTTTAGAACACAACTAGACCTACTAGCAATTTTAAGGTTAAATGATTTTTGAATTGTTCATGATTGTTTCTGTAGCTCGTAAGTAAGAAAGTAAAAGAGTAATGTACTCTGAATCATGGCAGAGCCGCCAGTGGTACGCTCAGTCACCAGTTCAGGGAGCTCCACTGCATCAGGGCTATATGCTTCAGTTAGTAGCGTAGTAGATGGCGTAGAAAACACCCACCCTAAGGCCTGAAAGTTTGACACCATTTCCACAATTATGTCCAATGTGTTTTATTTTATTTTGAAAAAAAGAAGTATCATTATAGTTTATATTTCCTTACACAAAATGGAGAATATACATTTCAGTACAACTTTGATGTGAGTAATTTACCTGTCTGCCATCTTTGCACAATTTGAAAAACTAGGAGCTAAAACCTGACCAGCGGAAACTAATGAGAAAAAAGTCATTAGTTTTCCCCACACTGTTTTCCGCCAAACTGTTCTCTATCATCATGCTTGCATTTAGATCATAAAACACATGCAAACAACACACCCACAAATCCATCTTTCCCTAAAACACACACACACACACACACACACACACACACACACACACACACACACACACACACACACACACACACACACACACACACACACACACACACACACACACACACACACTCTCACACTGCTTTATAAGCAGTAGACAAGACAAGGAAGAGAAAGTCATTAGAAGGAGAAGATGCTTCAAAGCAGTTTGTCTTGCATTTAGGATGCAAGCCAAGGATACTCACTTGACAGAGCAAACATCCTTTGTAGTCATCTTTACCTTAGAAAGGGGGTCATCAGTATCAACACAGTGAACAAAAAATGAAACTTGACAAGCCTCAGTTTGGCAAGACACTGTATTTTTCAATACAAATGTATTTTTCAGTCATTCATAAGTATTTAGAAAATGTTAATTTGTTGATTTTTAGAAACTATTAAATGCTCATTCCAGCCACAAATTATGAAAATACTGAGTAGTGGAACTATCAAGTAAATGAAACTTACAAAGAGATTACACCATCTGTGTTTAAAGTAAACTGAAATTTGCTTTAATACATTCTTCTCCATTAATGAGGCGGGGGGGGGGGTTGAAATCACCCTAAGAATACTGTTTACATTAATTTCAGTGCAGCTCTTTTACCACAAGTGATGTGCTGCTGACTATGATTAATTTTGTTAATATTTATTTAGGGTCTGGTGTTACAGAGTGGCATGATTAAGTAGCTCTCTTGTCAACTGTCAGCTAACTTTTGTTTTAGCTTTTTTTTAATCCAGGCTAATCTCTCTAAGTGTTGTGTTAGGGGACTGGAAAGTCTTACAGTAAATTGTAAGATTTTCAATTGTGGTTTGGAGATCACGTTACATCTCAGATTCACTGTGTTACAAGTTTAAGGGTTTAGACTTACAGGATATACAATAGATGTCATTGTTTATAAGCTAATAATCAAACACAACTAATAAAATATAGAAAATCTTTGTTTACTGAGTCATGTCAGTGAATGATTTTATACCGTGAAATAATATATATGATGCCTGAATTTAAACTTTGGGGTGAAAATAAAGAAATGGATGCCTGCATGGGAAAGATCAGATCACAGCAAGCAGTTTTTCTAATAGGCAGAGGAGAAGTAAAGTGTAGGGTGGGACAGCTGTGGTGTCTCAGGCTGAGACTGGACGACTCAGCTCCCAGTATTTGTCACTGTTGTCTAAACAAAGACTGCTGAGCTGATCGATAGAGTGCAGACCAGGGGCTTTTGCAAAACTGACTATTATGGGAAAAGGTCTGTTTATGAGCACAGTGTGCATGAAAATTCAAATAAAATCTCCTTTGCTTTTTTTGCATTGGAATTTTAGCATTAAACTGCGGAAAGTACAAGATAGATTTGATCTGGTGTGAAATCACTGCTCGCTAACTACTTAGACTGTAGTGGATAAGCTCAGCAGAATGGGTTTTGCTCTTACTGTACTTCTCACTTTGAGTCTGATTTGTACCCAGAGGAGAGGGATGGATGACTCCCTTGGCAAATGATTAAGGTTGGGTAGAGGCGAGGTTTAAGCAGACACAGTTGTACTGAAGGGCTGAAACACCCCAGTGCACTTCAATCAGTCCAGTTGTTGAGGTGGCACGCACGCCGTGCAGTTGCTGAATGTACATTTACCCATTACTGCTGTTTGAAGCACATATCTGGTATATCCCAAAAACAAAATTGTGCCTGTATGATTTTTGCACTGGTGCAATGTATTCACATGAAAATGACAACATGTGGGCACACTTACTATGACATTACTGTATTTAGTCTACTTTGGGGAAACAGTTTAGCTTTTCAAAACATGTACAATTGCCAGATTATACAGAATGTTTTGACATACTGAAGGAGATTCTTTCCTGGCACAATTGCCAATAGCCATTAGTTACAACTTATAACCCCTTTATAAAGAGTGCTTTATAACATGATACCAGTGAAAACTTGAAGCTTTCAGCTTTTCATCCAGTGGGGTTTGAGGTTTTAAAAACAAATTATAAAAACGATCAAGTGGATCAACGATAATTTTTCTCAACTGACATTGGTTTATGCAGTATAATGTTTTAATAAAAGTGAAAACTGAAAAATCAGCTGAATTTGGGTGACAAAATATGCATATATTGCCTTGAAAAATGACAGAAATCCACACAGGGAAAATCAAAAGGACACAGGCTGATGTAAGCCTTACTTTAAGAACTATTAACACTCCTCCTACAAAGGGATGCATTACATAAGAAAGTGAATCATGTTTTGACTTGTAAATGTGGTAAAGTCAGCATTAAATGTGTCAAAACTAAATCATAAGATTTGTCTTGAAGTTTCTGTGCAGGGTTTTTCACAGCAGCAAGAAGGATAACAAGGCTCCTCACCACAGAAAGCCACAGCACGTCATGCTCACCGGCTAATGTTAAGGTGAAAAAACAGTAAACCTTTTCCTTTCATCAGCTCAAGTTCTGTATGTTTTAGTTTAGCTGAATTGCAAATAATTGTCACATAACCTGGCTTGAAATGCTTAAACTGTAAAGATACATTCAAGCCTATATACAATACACAATACATGCAATTGTAACAAAAACAGACCGAATTCCTCGTCATGGTTCCAAACTAATAGTGTGAAATACAAAGAAAAATACACTATATTGATGAGTTACAACATGAGTAATTATCACCAAGTCTTTATCAGTGCTTGCAATACGTCCAGAGTTGAGTCCCCTTATCAGGTGTTTGAGCAGCAGCAGCAGTCTGCAGTCCAGCTTTTGGCACAAAGTCACATTTAAATGGGGTTACAATCATCACAGTCACTGTCTGCTTGTTGGACTTGAGTACTTTCATCTGTCAGGCTGAAAATACAGAGCTACTGTTGCTTTGTTTGACATTAAATGGTGATGTAAGGACAGGCGTAGGATTCAGAGGCAGACAAAACAAGTATGCAGATGACTGCCAAGGAACAGAGGGGATGTCTTAATTTGAGCCACCAGAGTAATTTCACAGCTCCGAAGACAAGTCTGTAATAGAGGAGAAAAGGAGAGAAGACACACACTGCCCTCTGCTGATCGATACTGAGAGGGGGAAGTCAATCAGTTTTTCAGAATATGCTGTACATGTACTGTTCAAGATGCATACTTAAAGCTGAAAACAATCATTTTATTAAGTGTATTCCATACATTAATTAAGGCTCAATCAATCAAGTGTTCAATCAATGCAATTGTCATCAATTGTCATTGTAATCAACCAAAGCACAGTGAATGCTGTATAATCAATATGAGCTTCAACAAAAGCCTATGAAATTAAACATTCTCAACTATAAAGACAGAACACCATCCATTCGCCGTATTGTTTTTAGATTGGTTTGCATTCGATTGTAAAGTGCTAGTATTTCTGATATTTTGTCCAACCCCCGGCATACTGTATGACATGCAGTATAAGATATGAGGTCAACCCAACATTTCATGGTGGTCTGCTCAAATATGCGACCCCACCAAAATCTGTCAGCTGCTGACATCTAGTTGACACAGAAGGTAACAACAAAGACAAACAGTCAGAACATACAATATGACAAGACACCAATAATGTAAATGCATGAGGATTTGGTTACTTTGCTGATCTGTATTCAGTCTGTTGCATATGGTGTCCACTCCACTTGGCCATTGATATTCAACAGGGGGTGTGTCTTGATTTATGCGGGCAGTGCTCTACTCAGAACAAACTCTTTTTTCTGAGTCTGTATTCTAATATTAAAGTTCAGGCAGGGATTTGAAAAATCACACAAACACACTACAATGACACCCAAGTGTCTCTATTCACTGGGATGTGGCATCATGCTGAGGGAAAAAAAACATTAAACTATGATTTTACTGAGGTTCCAGCATTGTTTAACACTAGTAGAGTGTAGTTGTCCATCTTCGCAGGCGATCATGTCAAGACACTGGCTTACTCAGCCGCCCCCTGCTGAACTCATCCTGCAGGTAATCAGGTTTTTTTTTAATTTATTTTTTTAGAAACAACTCACACAGAAACAAGAGAAGAATGCAATGAGTGTGAAAAGAGCTTGGACAGAACCTGCACTGCGAGGGGTGATTATTTGTTTTACTGATTCAGTGAGTTGTATGAAGAACCAACCACAGTGCAACCTACCACCAGCTGCAGCTTAGTGTGGGGTGATTATTTGTTCTACTGATTCAGTGAGTTGTATGAAGAACCAACCACAGTGCAACCTAGCACTAGCTGCAGCTTAGTGTTGTTAAATAAATGTTTTTATGAATTAATTTTACTTATTTAAATGGTGTCAAAAAATGAAGGGATTAAAAGACACATAGCATTTATGTAAAGCTAAATTAAGCTGTTAAACACACTTAAGACTAACACACATGTCAAAAAATAATTTAAAAGGCCGTTCCCAACTTAATACCACTTAATGCTTTGCAGGGTACAAATGAAAATAAAGGCATCAACATTCATGAGCTTCATGAGATTTACGCATTAACACTGATAATAAATATGTCATCAATACAGACCTGACCAATTTTTTTACAAGTCTACAGGCGGACATGACCTTGTAATCGTCCTACTTCCTCTTTAAATGTCTGGTAAAATATGAGCCCAACATGAAATACGACCGCTGGAGCCGGCAATTTTCAAGTGTCTGTTCATTTGACTCCACTGACAAAATAAGAGGAGACAATTATTCCATTAGCTTGGGCTGAGAATGTGTCACCTTCTGAGGTTGAATGGCTAATGTATTGCAGCTTCTTGTAGACATGAATAATTCATAATCATTAATTGCACCCATTGCACAACCTTATCCAACCCTTGAAAAGAAACCACATTATTACACATTCAATCTTTTGGATTTGGGAACAGAACTTGGAATAAGGAGGAAATAAAAATGTTCTCCTCATATAAGCAGCTGTAAAACAGAACAGGAATAACAAAGCAGTTCTTTTTGAGAAAACTTAGATCATTCAACATCAGCACAGCAGTTTTTAAATGTTTTTTATCAAGGGATTTTGGCTAGTGTTCTTTTTTATGCTTTACTGTGCTGGGGGGGCAGTATATCTGTTGAGGACAAAAATAGGATAAACAAGTTAATCAAGAGAGCTGGTTCAGTTATTGGTCTTACTGGAGGTTACTGTAGAGAAGAGGATTAGTTCAAAACTAAAAATTGTCCTGCTTTTTGAAGGCCATCCACTACACAATTTGTTCAAAGGACTCAGAAGCTCTTTCAGTGAGCGATTGGTAATGCCTCGGTGCTCTAGTGAGCGCATGAGAAGGTCTTTTGTGTTTCTTTATCAGGGTCTATTAGTCTCCTAATGCAGAATTATTTATTTATTTATTTGTCTGTTAGTTGTGTATTGTGTTCGATTGCTGTATGGTTGGTGGCAAACCAGTTTCCCTATCGGTATTAATAAAGTTTTTCAATTCAATTCAATTCAAAGGCCCCAGAGTACTATAAAGAAGTGATATTTTGTGACATCCTTTCCATTTTGGAGACATTTTTGGAGCAAAAACGCTGTTCAATTAGGATTTTGTTTTGGAACTGCCATACATTTCTTGTCTTCCAATCAGTCTGGTGCCATGTTTAAATTGTGCTTTTTAAGTTAAACTACTTTAAAAGGTGTCCTGCCATACAAAACCATTTTTACTTTCATTTTTTTGAAATATGTTAGGTCCATATGTGTTTGTGTTATGTTGAAAATGTGAAAATGAACTGCTACCTCCTTTGTCAACTCTAGCCACTGAAAAGAAATAAGCAGAGAAATCAGGCCAATTACAAAAGCTGGTCAGTTGGACATCATGTTGCCTGAGCTCATTAGCTCGCCCAGTTGGGCTGGGTAAAGGATTCTGACAGCCAGGCTCTCATTGGCTAGCTGTTAGCCAATCAGATTCAAAAAGCTTAGCTAGTTGAATATTAATGAGAACTGGCAGAAATCGACCTGCGTCTTCCTGTAGGCTTTCTATACCACGCTAGAATGGCTTGAAACAAGGTAACCAAGGCATTTCTTCCACAACAAATGTTACAGAGTCCATGGTAGAACTTCAACCATTACCACAAAGTAATGAAATATGTGTGGCAGGGCACCTTTAAAGTGCCCATATTATGAAAAAAAAACACTTTTTCTGGGATTTGGGGTGTTCTTTTGTGTCTCTGGTGCTTCCACACACATACAAACTTTGAAAAAAATCCATCCATGCTGTTTTGAGTGAGATACGGTTTCTGAATGTGTCCTGCCTTCAGTCTCCTAGTGAGCTGTTCAAAATCGGCTCGGACTGTGACGTCACAGTCCGACGTCACAAATGAGCTGGCTAACCACAACCGTTAGCTCGTAGTGTTAGCGTTAGCATGCTACATCGTTCTTAATAGCAAAGCACTGCTACAACACACACAAGTTCACCATAATCTACAAAAGAACTACTTACATGTGTGCCCTCATTTAGAAGTCTCCCAGCTAATCCTGCCTTGTAACTGACCAAAGTTGGAGAAACAGGCTCTCTTTTACTGTCTCTAGAGTTAGCTAGCTGACATGCTCTACATCTGAGCTACTGAGCATGTGTGAGTGCAATCAAAGATAGTACAGAAGAAGAAGAAAAGAGGTCTCACTCTGTAGCTAAAGCAAAGACCAGGTGAAAAGAGGATCTACAGCAGTGAGAGAGAGCTGTGCAGTACAACAAAAATATGGTGTTTTTTGAAAATTAAACCATGTAAACCTATTCTGGTACAACCTTAAAATACAGTTATGAACCTGAAAATGAGCATAATATGGGCGCTTTAACTTCTTTAAGCAGTATTTGTCCCGCAACCCGGGTCACTATTGGTCAAACTAGCAATGGAGTTTTTCTGATTCATCTAAGCAAAAACTCTGTTGCTCTACAAGATGATTAAAGGAGCAATTTCTTTTATAAAGTTGAATTAAAATAGTTTTTCAACAAATAAGAGAATGTAGGGGGTGCTATCACTGCAGTTAAATGGTCCTCTTGTGATGAGGACAGTTCAGAATATAACCTCAAGAGTCCTTCAAAGTAATTAAAAAGCTAATACTTTCACTGCAAATGGAAATGTGTACATTTCAATTTTACTAACATTTCTTTGCATTATTGATCTTCTGAAAATCAATTTCACACTGTTTTTAACATTCAGAAATGCCAAAAACAAAGAACCTAGATAATTTTTTAGACTTAGACTTTTAAACTAAATCATACTGATAAATCAGTAATAAAGAGGAAAATAATGCAGATAACTACAATAAATTGGATAACTCACACATTTTGCAAGTGCAAGATGGTAAAGTGGTAATGTATACATTACACTTCCTGATACAATATGTGATAAAATTAGGAAAATGATTAGCAATATTTTTCAGAGCTTTAAAGTACTGAATACTGGATGTTTTTGAGAGATAACAGTTGACAAGACGGCTGCACTTTGTAATATTTGAGATTTTAAGAATTGAGTAAACTGCAAACAGACATCTGTTATTGTCATCTGTCATTCAGAAGCAAAGCACCTCATTGTCCATCTAACCAGCTAAATAAAGCTAACATATTTGAAATTATTAGCATGATTTCTGAGCTAATTTACTTGACCGAGCAACATTGGTCTCTATGTCTACATCTCTCAATGTTGTGTTTCACACACTGCTCGTCTTCCTTGCTTGGGGGAATGACGGGGAAGGAATAGCTATGTGTGTGTGTGTGTGTGTGTGTGTGTGTGTGTGTGTGTGTGTGTGTGTGTGTGTGTGTTTGTGTGTGTCCATGCGTGCATGCGTGCGTGCGTGCATGTGAACAGACAGGGTTGGTGACCTTTTCAGAAAGCTATCATGTAATAAACACTGACAGCCTTTTAGAGACCACTTACCATTCATCTGGTCTACAAGATTAGGCCCTGCAGTGAAACTACACAGTGATCGAATCATTGTCTCCAGATGGCATAGTGACAGCAAGAAAACACAAAATCAATATTTCTGTGGTGAGGAATCATATTTTAGTAAATCCGGGCACCAACGTCCAACACATTTCTCAATCCATCCATCCATCCGTCCATTTTATGTACCTGGTTAACTATGCAGGAAACCAATGTATTTGGCAAGAGGTGGGGTTCATTTTGGACAGGACAGCAGATGAGTTGTGTCCCATTTCAGAGCATGAACCTGCACCTCCTCTCCAAGTGAGACACCTTCCCCCACATAGACCAGAACTAATGGTGCATTCAGACAGCCAACAACTTGCAAGTTAGACATTTAAAAGTTTAAGATACAACGTTGCATTATGGAAAGGGTAGAACATAGTCTTCTGGGAGCTTGACTCAAACGTTCAAAGTTTTGAATCTGCTGTTCTGCACCTCAAAATCTCACTGATTACCGCAATGTACCATGCACAAACAAAAAAGACAATTTGTGATTTTAAGGGGAGTTGCATGCTCTGGCTATTTCAGCAAACAACAGCTGGGCGCAGCAAGAGAGAGGTTAACATGCAGACTCCACACAGAAAGTTCCCAAGCGGATGGGAAGGTCTGAAACAAGGGCCTTCTTGCTACGAGGCAAGAGTGCTGCTATCAAATGAACAACAACAACAACAGTCGTCCAACAGACTTCCAGCATTTGGAGAAATTTTTTTTTTTCAAATTCATGTTTCTTCCAAAAATAGTCCAAGTACATTTCACTAGTGCAACAAGACGATACAGATTGTACATGACTTACTCACTTCCACTACACACACACACACACACACACACACACACACACACACACACACACACACACACACACACACACACACACACACACACTCGTCAGTGAGACAGGTTCACTGTGAGTGCTCGGCCACATTCATCTGGTGATACGTTTCATGCACCGCTGCAGCAAACACAAGAAGTGCATACCGGAAACAGGCCGACAAGGATAAAAGCAGGAGCACGCAACCGCTCCTTTCGTCTGAAGCAGCCTCTCACCCACCCGGCTGCATGTTTGTCATATTAAATATGAAGCAATTACACAGCCTTACACAAGCCACACTGCTTCTAAATCTCGCATATGAAGTGAAATTAAAATTCCTCTCCTCTCTAATGTTTTCCCCTGCTGAGCGGGAAAAACTTCACCTTCAACAAGATCTCATGGTGGAGTCCCCTCTCCCCACTTCTCTTCAGACCGGCTTTTGGAGCGTGTTGATGGCGAGATGAGGGATAAATTGATGATGTTACATTTGGATGAATAAATTAGTGGGCCAACTTGTACCAGAATACATTTACATGTAGATGAGATTACAGTCCTGACATACAAGCTCATTACTGCCGTCTGCTGCCTCCTCCAGACGTCATCACCCAATTGCATCCTCATTCAGCCGGGGAGCTGCTACTGTGAGAACAATACATACAGTAACTGGCTGACTGATGTGATAAATCATAGGGAGGGAACATGGAGGAACTACCAGTAGTTAATGCACCAAAGAGGTGTAGATAAATGTTTTAATATTTGAGGCTGAAGGATTCTTAATTAAAGGCTAAATAGCACATCTTCTGCCCCCAAACATCATCAGAAGTAAATCCTCCTACAATTCACACGCTGACCTCTAAACTCTTTCCTTGCCTGCAAGTCTGAAGCAATGGTCCTCGGAGATCCTTTATGTCCACAAATAAAACACAGTTCATATGCGATAAAAAAGAAATATGAAACAGGAATTCTAATTTTATGTGGCTCTGTTAGGAGGCACAAGCTGGGCTGTGTTGCCAGAAGCAGCAGTTTTATATACACATCTATGTATTATAGGTGCATTCATATTTTTTCCTGAAATTATTAAATGTTTTCCATAAGTCAAAATACTGAACATTTGTGTTTAAAGGTTTACAGCAGGGGTGGAAAGTACATTTATGAATTTATTATTTCGGGAAATTTTGATATATATATAATTTTGAGATATTTTGAGGTACTTGATTCGAACATTTCCATTTCTGCTACTTACTTGCTGTTTAGTTGATTATATTGTGTATTAATAATCTAAATCTGCAAAGTAACTATAGCAATAAAAGTTATGGAGTATAAAGTAGCATGGAATGGAAATACTCAAGTACCTCTGATTTAAGTACAGTACTTGAGTAAATTTACTTTGTTACATTCCACCATGGCATTTCAGTGGGATTTACTGAGCTCAGTCTACAACTAGCAACATCATTATCGTTTCTTACATGTGTAGCATCAGTTGTAACAATGCTAATAATATATGCTTTGATCCTTTTACCTTTTACTATAATCAATGTTTAATTATAATTATGCATCAAATGACAATGTGGAAAAAAAGGTCTTCATAGTGAGTTTCAGCTCATTGTTTAGCTGTCCAGCCCACAAACACAGCAGGCAGCCGTTTTTGGCAAAACCTCTACAAACTCATTGTACACAACCTGCTCATCGCCAAACAGCAGTAAGACAGAGTTGGCAACTGTGAACATAGTGGAGCATTTGTCAGCTGCAAATCCAGGTATTTCCCTTGGTAGTTGATAGAAAACAAAACAGCTAAAAAGTGAGTGAATATTAGACATACATTTATCCAGGTGGCCAGAAACATTGCTGCAAAAATTGTAAATGCTAATGTTGCTCCGTGTCAGCTGGATGTGTTAAAGTTTGTAAATGAAAATGATCAAATTAAATCACTACATTCAATTCTTTAGTATTTTCCATCTGCCACAGTCCTCCCGGACAACGACAGCAGGCTTGCAGGTGCATACTCAGGATCAAAGCGACAGAGCTAAAATGGCCTGAAGCTTTAAGTGAAAGTGAAAAGCCCAGACACAAATGGAAGGAGAAAAAAACACTGAGTGCAGAAAGGTAATGGTGGCTCTACAGGGAAATCTGCTGAAGGGGAGGCTCAAGGGAAGGATAAGACCGTCTGTCATCAGCGACCCGAGTACTCACGGTCATGAACATGAGCACACTCACATTCAGGCTGCAGCATGAAGGAAAGCCTGATATCTTCTAAAAACACATAAAGTTTCCAAATACCAAATAGAAACTATGACATGACAACACATATTGTGCTCAAAACAATTGAAGATAACAGAGTTGACCGTTGTACACATTTGAAGGACACAGCCTCCAGAGTGGACACATCAGCACGTCACTTCTTGCCTCCAGATGTTCAATAGATGCTTTGTGACACTCATACAGCCCATATAGCACTCCCAGCACAAAGTCATAACCTTCTGCTTCCCTATACACCATCACATTTTCAGGCAGTAGTCTGAATATGGGATGCAGGAAGGAAGAAGAAGAAGAGCAGTTGTGGAGAATGAGAAGTGAAAGGTAAAGTCGCAGCTGAGGACTGTGGATGCGTGTTGGCAGGTGCATGTTATATCGCCGAGAAATGTCTGCTGTTTACGGTTTACAGCAGGAAATAAGGACAAAGCCGTACTGCCAAGGACCTCATGGATGCCAGCTGATGGACAGGCTATGCTATTTGTATTAAATCACAGAGGATAAGTATGACTCTATGGGATAAACTGTCCCGTCTTGCTTGTGAGATAGCCTTATAGCAAGAGAAAGACAAAAAGTCTCTCAGTTTTGATCAACACTCTTCTGTCATACATGTTTAGAGCGACATGGGAAACAGCAGGTGGAAAAAATTAAGACTACATTTTTTATTACTTTTTCTTTTTTTACCTGAATTTCCCCTCTGGGGATATGATAATCCTATGAGTTTTTCACAGTACATATATTTTGTTGAACTATTCTAGAGGTGTAAAAAAAAAAAATCATTCCATCAATATAAATCAGCAGATTTTTCATGCATTTAACGATGTTACATTACAGTGCCAAGGTTTTACTTTTAAGTTCTCCATTGCAGTATTTTGCTAGAATTGTAGTATTGCACCTACATTGCTAATGCTACACCCCTCAAGGTGTAGTGATGTTTTGCTCCTATTTTCACTCCTCAAGATGAAATGGCCTACAAATACCTGAAGGAGTAAGATTTGAATTTAAAGTAAAATCTGTGTAATCGGTGAGGATGGACACAATGACTTGCTTTATCAAGTGCTGAGATACTTAAATAGTTTTCTTTATGGAGGTTTTCAGACAAACATGAAAATGTGAGGAGACAGGTCAGGATTTTGTGCTTATGTCATCCTTTTTACTGTATAGTTTGTAGCATATTTAATCCACATTGTCACAATGATTTAGAGAGTAAAATTAAATCCCTAGATTAAAAGGACAAAACTATAGCATGAGAATTTTGACTTTTCCAGAGGCAAACGTGTAAAGTGAAGTTAAGATAATGTGAGGTGTTTAATTAATGACTTGGAAACATGTCATGCAATTACTTGTTGAAACGTCAGTGGGGTTTTGCGGTTGCCGCAGCTCCACTAAATCACTTATTAGATTGTAGATTTGTTTGTAGATATTCAAAAACCTAAATCAAGTAAATCATTTTACTCCATTTGTTGAATGTCGATTTCATGGCCAAATGTGATTGAATAACTTCATCATTGAATAAATGAAGCAGTATGATCTTTTTGCAGTATGAGTTTATATTAAATGAAATCATTAAATACTGTTTTGACATTTATCTGCAGCTTCTAAATACAATCTGGCTCTTATAAAAACAAACTTGAGCAGGTTACAGAGTAATAAAAGAAATTAATGCCAAAATGGACTTCTAATAAAAAAAAAATAGCAGATGACACGTAGTGTAGCGGATTTGATCAGAGAGATGAATCACTCATTGTCCTTGAATGCAATTCGTGCATCAGTACGACCTTTGACCTGGGCGTGTTGTGAGAGTGCTTTCCTATAGGTCACAAGGGAAGCCTATAACCATGTTGTTAGTAATGACATATGGAAGCAAGACACAAACTCAGCGGAGTGTAAAATCGCAATAACACATTGGCAGCAGGCAGTGGAGGAGCTGCTGCCTGTCACTCACTTTTATTCAGAGCAGCAGTGTCTGCTTTGATTCATAGGCAGCTTCTAGAGGAGTTGCTTGTAACTCCTCACATACCGCTGAGACAGTGTGTGCCCCGATCACTGTCATCTATTTTGTTTGCTACTAATATCGAGAAAAAAGTGAGGTATTTACATGTAATTTCTAAATTGATTTACAATGCCTGGCTCAATTTGACTTGGCGAATAGCATAAACGGGTCCCAAAAGGTCAATACCACACAAGGGTAGTCGAAGGTACAGTTTGTATTTTTCTTCTTTCTACATCACAGTGTAAGGGGTTGTTTTACGATGTCCACCCCTTTTTCAGTATCTTTATTGGATGTTTCATAGTAGGGATTAAACTGTGTGAGAGAGGACTAAATGCAACTATGATCCAAGGCCAGATTCACACGCAAGACATTCCAGCTACATTACGCACCTGAGCCACTGAGCCTCCAAGGTGTCTCAGTTGTCTAATGTTGGTCTCATTTCATTCATACACACGTACTAACATCCACGGAGGGAGGGAATGCCAGGACGGTTTGCTCTGCATTTGCTGCTAAAACACAAATGTTTGCACATTTCCACACACTATAGCAAAGTGTGGGGGAGTGGCTCAGCAAAGTGGCTGTTTGCTGTGACATTTAGGCCTGAGAGACTGTCTGTGTGTCTGTGCATGCAGCCAAACCTGTTGCAAAAGCTTGTTTTCATAATTTGTCTGGTCCACATCAGTTTGAATGCATTACCACTAAGAACAAATCAATCAGTGCAAGGAAAAGCCCAAACATGACTAGAGGACAGTTGAAAGTCAATTTTATTTAAAGTGGAGGACAGGGGTGAGTTGAGCCTCGGGGTAAGATAAATATATCCCAGACAGACATACCCAAAATTTAATAAGGTGATCATTGAAGTAGATTTTGGAGAGGCAGTTAATTTCCATTTATTTAGGATGGGTGAGAGCACATGGAGGATGTGGGAAGACAGCCAGACCAAAAAGTAAAATAAATGAGTTTTGCCGTCTCAGATGGTTTCCCCAGGGTTTAGATGTCATGAGCCTTGCATTAAATGGAAGCAGATACTTCTGAGGCTATATTAAATATTGCTCCAGGGGAAAAAGAAGCAGATATTACCTGTATGGCACTAGGAAGATAAATGGATCAAAAGGAAGACATGGCCTCTTGTGTGATATCCTTTTGACAATAAATATTGATCATTAGCCAACATTTATGGTAATTCACACTTCATTGATCCCCTGGAGAAACCTTCTTGGCCAATTAAATATTTTAACAATTAAGGAGGAAGAGGCACAACATCCTAGGGGACAACTCCAGTGCTAATTATTCAGTTCTTTGGTTCTTCTTTCCATTAACAAAGACCACAGCATTCAAGTGGACACGTTAGTATATTATTATTTGGGAAGGGGGGTGAATGAAGATCTATAGTTGTGTTGAAATGGGGTCAAGCATGAAGGGATGAATGGAGGGTTGATTGGGAATCAAGGATGTGCTGGGAGGTGTGAATACAACATACTGTGTAGCAACATGAGTGGAAGCTTTACTGTAAAGTGAGAATTGATGTGTTTGCTTGAGGCTGTTTCCTCATATACTGTACACTATTTGTTTATGATATATAGGCTACTCATAGGCTTATTAGTCACAACAAGGAATGATCAACCTATACATCACAGGTGCACTAAGTGCAACTTGCACAAACATAGGTTTACTTACATCTTTATTAATACTATCCTAACTTGTACATTACAGGCCAAAAGTTTGGACACACCTTCTCATTCAATGCGTTTTCTTTATTTTGATGACTATTTACATTGTAGATTCTCACTGAAGGCATCAAAACTATGAATGAACACATATTGAATTATGTACTTAACAAAAAAGTGTGAAATAACTGAAAACATGTCTTATATTTTAGATTCCTCAAAGTAGCCACCCTTTGCTTTTTTGATAGTGCTGCAAACCCTTGGTGTTCTCTCAATGAGCTTCATGAGGTAGTCACCTGAAATGGTTTTCACTTTACAGGTGTGCCTTGTCAGGGTTAATTAGTGGAATTTTTTCCCTTATTAATGGGGTTGGGACCATCAGTTGTGTTGTGCAGAAGACAGGTTAATACACAGCCGACAGCCCTATTGGACAACTGTTAGAATTCATATTATGGCAAGAACCAATCAGCTAAGTAAAGAGAAACGAGTGGCCATCATTACTTTAAAAAATGAAGGTATGTCAGTATGAAAAATTGCGAAAACTTTGAATGTGTCCCCAAGTGCAGTCGCAAAAACCATAAACCATCAAGTGCTACAACGAAACTGGCTCACATGAGGACCGCCCCAGGAAAAGAAGACCAAGAGTCACCTCTGCTGCTGAGGATAAGTTCATCCAAGTCACCAGCCTCAGAAATCGCAAGTTAACAGCAGCTCAGATTAGAGACCAGATGAATGCCACACAGAGTTCTAGCAGCAGACACATCTCTAGAAAAACTGTTAAGAGGAGACTGCGCGAATCAGGCCTTCATGGTCAAATAGCTGCTAGGAAACCACTGCTAAGGAGAGGCAACTAGCAGAAGAGATTTGTTTGAGCCAAGAAACACAAGGAATGGAAATTAGACCAGTGGAAATCTGTGCTTTGGTCTGATGAGTCCAAATTTGAGATCTTTGGTTCCAACCGCTGTGTCTTTGTGCGACGCAGAAAAGGTGAACGGATGGATTCTACATGCCTGGTTCCCACCGTGAAGCATGGAGGAGGAGGTGTGATGGTGTGGGGGTGCTTTGCTGGTGACACGGTTGGGGATTTATTCAAAATTGAAGGCATACTGAACCAGCATGGCTACCACAGCATCCTGCAGCAACATGCCATCCCATACGGTTTGCGGTTTGGACCATCATTTATTTTTCAACAGGACAATGATCCCAAACACACCTCCAGGCTGTGTAAGAGCTATTTGACTAAGAAGGAGAGTGATGGAGTGCTGCGCCAGATGACCTGGCCTCCACAGTCACCGGACCTGAACCCAATCAAGATGGTTTGGGATGAGCTGGACAAGTGCTAAGCATCTCTGGGAACTCCTTCAAGCCTGTTGGAAAACCATTTCAGGTGACTACCTCTTGAAGCTCATCAAGAGAATGCCAAGAGTGTGCAAAGCAGTAATCAGAGCAAAGGGTAGCTACTTTGAAGAAACTAGAATATAAGACATGTTTTCAGTTATTTCACACTTTTTTGTAAAGTACATAATTCCATATGTGTTCATTCATAGTTTTGATGCCTTCAGTGAGAATCTACAATGTAAATAGTCATGAAAATAAAGGAAACGCATTGAATGAGAAGGTGTGTCCAAACTTTTGGCCTGTACTGTATATATGTTGTACATTCTCCAATTTGTATTTTTATTTTTTATATTTTTTTTATTTCATATATATATTGTATCCTATTATTTCATGTATATTCTGTATGTGTGCTGTGTGTCTGATATTTTGCTGTTGTAACATTATAATTATGTTTGGGAATCCTTGATGTAAAAAGGTGGGAAACTGTCATGCTCTCATCAGGTTGAGATTGGCAGTTGGGTCTTTTTATGTGATTGGTAATCTTCCCTATGTCTGAGGAGTTGCTTGGTAGCATTAAAGCAAAACAAAGCAGCAGTGGCACACAAGACGCTTGGCTCATGGTGTTACGCAGATTCATTTTCTTTGAAAGTGGAAAAGGACACAATGTGTCAGCTCCCTTAGGACTCTACGTGCAACCTTAAACTAACTTCAGATACATTTAGTCAGGATAGTTGCAGTATACAAATACCATGAAAATACCAAAATCAAAAAAGAAAATTACTCCTTTTGCTAAAAAATAGGGTGCTCCACTCTTTTAGGGATCAATGGGTTTAGGGATGAGTGGATGGAGAAGTCAAACAGTTTAGAGGAAAGAATTAAAGCATGATTGCTTCTGGTCTTTTAAAATGGGATTTTTTTTGTGTTAACACAAATATAGAATAACACTAGCCTTATCCTATTTAAACATTTATGCTTTAGATTTATCTTTACTCTGGGAACTCACTTTTCATGATGGACAGAATCCTGAAAAGTTCAAATTTGCTTCAAATTCAGCAAAGTCATGCACGGCTGACTTGGAATTTTTGACGTAGTAACATACAAAGCACACAGGGTTGAAGCCACTTTCCACATATTTTGAAGACTTTTAGAGCCTCTCCGTCTTTCTGATACTGTCACTCAGACAGCAGGATAAAAGGCCTGAAGCAACACGTTAATGTTCACAGGTGTTTTTTTACACACATGAATATATGTGATCTGGATATTGCAAAAGAAGGTATAATCATATAAATTAGGTAACATACACAAGCATGATACACATAAAGACTGTAGAAATATGCTCTGCCTTATGGTTACGTACAGTATAGACCTGTATGCATGAGTGCATGATGCAAACAAACATACACACTTCTCTTTCACCTGTGGGCAATGAGAAATGTGCTTTATCACATCTGACTAGTCTATAACAGCCGCTGTCAGGGAAACAAAGCCAGAGAGGCCATTGCAATTTTGGACTGTGTTATGGTTGAGACGCATTAATTTAGGCAGAGCAGATGTGGTGCGCAGTTGCACGGAGAGGCTTCTCCATTCGTACTGTTGGTTGATGAAAATCAAACAGACTTGGCCAAGTGGAAAAACAAAAAAAAGGCACCCAGATGATAAATGACTCTGGTCACATAAGGTACAAGTAAAAAAAAACAGGAGCGATTCTAGAATCAGACCTTCAGATGAGAATGAGAATGTGATATGGATACAGTGCCTTGCAAAAGTGGTATAATTATAACAGAGGATAAATTCAAAATATTGAACATATGAAAAAACTACGAAAGTCCATTTATGGACTACCAGAATCAAATGAAATGATAATGAGGTGTAAACAATAAATAAAAAAATAAAAAACTTTCCTTGACTGGGTTACAGGTGCATAGCATTGGCGACAGCAACACAGGATATTAAACTTGTTTCTTTGAACCTGTAATTGTTTGCCCTAACAGACAAGTATGCAAACTCTAACTTTAAGCACTAAAATTGATGATTGAACAAAATAATTTTTTTTATTAACATAGTTTTTAGGGGGGCTCAAGCTGTGGATCAAAAGGGTCTAAAATTGCCCTGGACTGAAACTTGACTGAATGTTTAAAATATGAACTCACAGAGAAATGTGGAGAGAAACATGGTGTGTAAGGCAATGTTAATACTGCATTCCTGTGTTGCATGGTCAAACACACCCATGATGAATTTTAGTATGTTCAGGTGAACATTAATTATGAATCACCTGCCTTGTTGGCTGTGCATCAGTTGAGGAGAGGCAAACTAAGACATACTGTATGGTGAGTGCATGAGAAAAGAGCTTACACAGCACATGAAAAGTGTGTGCGACACATTATGTGTTTGTATACAGAAGTGTGGGAGGAAGAGCATGAAATACTCACATTTTTTTTCTCTCTTTGACAAATAATAAACCTGTGTGTGTGTGTGTGTGTGTGTGTGTGTGTGTGTGTGTGTGTGTGTGTGTGTGTTTGTGAGATTAATGTGTGATTCTCATTACATATTGTTTCCCTTGTGGTTTTGGCTCAAAATCCCCCTATTTGATGCTTGATATGTTGCTTTCTGATTGATAACGCATAGATTTTCAACTGCACTAATGCTATTCATAGGTTCTCACACCCAGATGTCACATCCAAAATTACAGATTATAAAATCAGGATATTTAGGATTAATCAAAGTGCATGACCGATCTCTCATGAATCCACAAGTACACACACACACACAGTATACATAAATACATAAAATCACGCAAATACAAGCACGCACATTCTGGGCAATGTAGGCCTGGGTGACAGACCACATCAGTCACACCACAGGCATTCATAAATGTTGAGCAGGCCAGCCTAGTAGGTGGCATGACATTATTCCAACTCATTACCATCAACCTGGAATATTGTAACATGACAAGACACAGTTTGATGCTTGTTAATAATCTATTTTTACTTAGATTATACTGCTGTGAATCAGGGCCAGTGAATACCCAGTGGCATGTCCACAAAATGAAGTAGGTTGCAGAACAGACGAGGCTTGTTACAGAGTAGAAGAACCACAGAGATAAACATCAGACTAGACTGAATGTTACTGTAGCTGCAATGTTCTTGCATTCAAAGCACAGAAAAAAAGTGATGGAGCATCTAGTGTGGCTGTGATGCTGTTGTTGAAGCCTTGTTACATGAAATAAGCTGCAGCATTTTGAGAAAAAAAAGGTATCTTAAGAATAAAATTGTAATGTTGCGAGAAACAAGTCATGGTATCATGAGAATAAAGTCATAGTATAATTTATAAAAGGTTAAGAAAAGACGCTGCCTCATCTGATTTCAGGTTGGCTCAATGATCAGTGTTCAGATAATGATTTAAAAAAATACATCACTAACTCCACCATGCATTACACCAGTATTGAATCGTTAATCAATCTAATTTGTATAACTAATTGTGCCAGTGAACTGAATCCCAAGATATTTCTGCTACTAAAAAATGACACCATTAACAGGGAATAAGGTTATGCACTGCTTTGCTAACTGGATCACTGAGTCACTCGAGGCAAAGTGTTCCACCATCTAGTTTTAAGAAATCCTCGAAGTGACACAATATTACTGGAGAATTCAACATTTAAATTCCTTGTCTGCTGAAACCTAAATGTCTGTTTTTCAGAGCACGGCTTATCAAAGTGTTTTTCCATCATTGTGACTGTGTATAGCACAATGATAACTTGAAATGTATCTCTCTGCTGCAGCTTCCTAAACCTAGCCCAATGTGGAAATCGTTCAAGCCTTCAACAGCCATAATAAATCTAGCTTTCAAACATGGGAAGTACACATGCCTATCTGTTCTTCCAATAAAAAGCATCACAAACTTAGCTTTCCATGAGATTCAATTGACTTTAATTCAATTTTACACAATTTGTTGCTTTTGGCACAAATGTAGATACAGTCCACAAAACCTGATCTAAAGCATGCCACGCTCTTTTCACTGGTAGAACAAAAAAAAAAAAAAAAAATCGATCAATCCTGTTAGCTTCCTGTTTGTGAAAAGAAGATTCATCCTTGGTTTTGAAGGACTCAACGATTTCCCTGTTGGACACAGCAGTATGTTTATTGAGGTCATGCTATGCATGATTTTAAATGGTGGGAAAGAAAAAATGTTTAAGAGCTTGGTTGAATACCATTGAAACTAAGGGTTTATGTATGCTAAGTGCTTAAACTAAGCATGTTAACTGTGAAAGTGTCACTCCCAGGAAATTCATTAATAACCAAATAATTTACATATTGTTTTCATTTAAAAATGACAAAAAAAACTGTAAGATATAAGATCATAAAATGTACTTATCAATGACAAATTAGACAATGTACTGTAATGCAATTTATTCATGTTCTAAATGAGACATAAAGCTAATACAGAAGTAAATAAGAAACTGGAGTGAAGTGAAATCCCCCACACTGGAGGATTGGCTTGGATGTTGTGTATGCCTGCTCAGCAAAAAAGCAGACAGGAGGATGGAATCTTAACTGCTGATCTAGGAGATCTGCTTCATCTCCTCCGCGGAAGAGGTTTTGGTATCACAAACACCACATGGGATCAAGCTAAGGATTAACATGAGGACCCATCAGAATTTCCCCCCTAACTCCCCAAGGACAATCCTCTAAACTGTTGCCAAATGTTGTTTATCTTACAAAAAGCTAATTTCTTTCTTAAAAGTGTTGCTCAACCAAGGAATACATTTTAGTATTCACAGTGAAAGCTGGGTCACCATTAAATGAATCACTCCTCTTACTGTAACTAGAGCCTGATAATTGGCTTTTTGAAGAGACTCTCCAATGAATAATAGCAGGATCCTTTATTCTGCAGGCCTAGTTAATTCAAGAATGTGTCATTAGTTTTAGGTCACATATTTCCATGCCTCGGGAAGCGCTCTGGAGAATCAAAACTGAAGTGCACACGCTCACAGCTTTGACATCTGTTCATCTACAGATTCAATTTACCTGTGAACATCACAAACACACTTTCTGCATGTTATACATTACATATGTTGAGGTCAGGAACTGAGGTTGGGTGGTAGGCCCTGTAAGTCAATGCCAGTTCATCCCCTAGAAAAAAAAGCAAACTTTATATCAAAAGGTCAATGTTGCACCATAGCAATGGATTTCATGCAGAAGAATTATATTGTCCATACAGAAGTTTGGAATTTGTCTTGTGATTTATTAATAATTTGGCAAGCAAAACAGAAACAAAAAAATAAATGCTTGTTGCCTATACTGTATTAACCAGAGATACAAAAGAAAACAACGCCTTAGCATAAGCAGATAAATAAATAAAATACTCAAAACAAATCCAAGTTCAAGTTAATTGTCATTCCCCTGCTTACAGGTTATGCAGAAAGCAGGATCGAGATGTAGGTCTAGTGCCCCTGGGTGCAATACTTAGAAACAGGGAATTCAACTTACAACAAATACATGGCAATCACAGGGAATCACAGGGGCCTTGCTTAATCATCTGGATGAAAATTTTTTATGTTGACAAACAAGAAAAAAAGACGATTTTAACCTGTGACAATTATTCTGATTGAAAACAAAGATGGTAGCCAGAAATGATAATCATTTTTAAAATCAGTTATAAATTAATATTATATATAAAACCTTTTTTTTTAAATATATTTTCATTCAAAAAAATATATTTCTTAAATATGTTTACTGTTTCATACAAAACGAGCAAGGTCATGTGTCATTTCCAATACAGGTACTTCTTTTTCTGAAAACAAAAATGTAAAGAACTTGAATGTAATAATAATAATAATAATAATTATTATTATTATTATTATTATTATTAATAATAATAATAATAATAATACATGGAAAAGCACAAACTTGGGACTAGCCCCACAAGATGAAAAACAGCCCCAGGTCAAAAGTACACGAGTACGTGAGCAGGGGAGGCTACACATTAATGTACACTACATGTACTGTAGAGTACAGAAGGCTACATCTCAATAAGAAGATATAGCAGAACAAATATTTTAGAAAAATGGCTGAATAGTAGCCGGAAAATGATTTTAGAAAAAAGACATAAATAAAGAAAAAAGAAAGAGAGAGAGAGAGAGAGAGAGAGAGAGAGAGAGAGAGAGAGAGAGAGAGAGAGAGAGAGAGGACTTGCGCCTCCTTCGTTACATATCACGGTCCAGCTCCAGCGCCTCCTCCTCCTCCCTCTCACGCTGTCTCTCGCGTCCACATCTCTTCATTTCTCCGTCTGCCCAGCTTCTCTTCCTGCTTTTTTTGTCACATCCCTTCATTTTCTCCTCCTCCTTCCTCCGCCTCCTTTTTTTTGGTTGTTCATCTGCGACATGCTCCTCACGTGAAGTCCGCCAACTTACAGAGCACTGTGGATGCCGAGTTAAAAAATAAAAAGAAGGCAAATGCTCAATCGGGGAATAAGAGAAAAAACTACGCACTTTTGCATCTTTCATTGAGTGCCTTGGCTTGAACGGAGCAACAGTATGGACCTGTCATTCATGACTGCGCAGGTGAGACATCTATCCTCCAATTTGCCCAAAGATGGTTGGCTCGTCCGAACTTTTTATTACATTTGTCTATCGATTTAATGGGCGTGGCCGGTCAACACGTTAGGCGCTTTGGCAGTTTTACATATTAGATAGGCTACATCTGAACACTATTAATTAAGATGTATAGAAGTTACAGTAGTTCACTTAAAATCAATATATATTTCCATAATATTGCTAATGGGACTAAATAGGCTACTTATTCCCCCTTTACTGTATGGTACTATTGTTTGAGTATAGCCTCTTTTAGTACCCTAAATAGTTGATGTAGTTATGCTTTATAAGTTTATTAGGCTTTAGGTGTGTTGTAGTTTATTAGGTTAAGTCTAACTTGGACATGCTCTACCTTTGTGTGATTGTCAGAATTGTTTGTGACAAAAAAACATCATTAAAACTTCAACATATTTCTTTAAAATGACACCAGTTAGATTGGACCAAGACCTTGTGGCATATTGCCTTCATGTGCTTTGCATGTCAATACATTTGATTTCAGACAGAACATATGTGTTATTATTATTGTGTTATTGCGCATCTGTTTTTGGGATGTGTTTTGTTTTCATTAGGAGCTGATATGGCAGGCTATTCTTCCCTCCCCTCCCTCAGTGTCTGGCTGCTTACATGGTTTGTCTGGTGCCATCTGCTTTGCCATTTTCTGTGCATCTGCTATTAAATGGATTCGGAGCATTATCTTTGCCACCAATGGCTGTTCTGAGGGCCAGACTAAGCCTAATGCTCCCAAATGTTTGAAATCAAGAACCCCTAAATAGAAACGTACTGGAGCGTGGAGCCATCCAAGAATACATTTGTGTTCAATATGATAGAAAGAGAGGCAGAGTAATAACAGTGGAGAGCATGACACCTAACATCAAAACAGTCAGCATTAATCACTCTATCATTGTGCAAACTTTTAGTGAGTAAAGTAATCAAAAATGATGTATTGTATGACTTAATATATGCTTGTGTTTCTAGAATCTTTGCTATAGCATTGCACAGGAACCAGACTTACAGCGACAGACAGCAGCACAGTGAAGGAGGCAAACATCTACCGATTATATTCTTGATCAGTTGATTAATTATTTAGTCTATAAATGAAATAGACCTACTGTAACGGCAGCCACCTGTCACTCAAAGTGGCACAACCTTAATTATGCATAGATTTAAAGCCTTAATATAATTTAAAAGGATGAGTCATAAAAAAATCAGCCACTGTACAGTTGTCATGATTGGGGAAACATGTTTACTTCTGATGTAAAGTTGGGCATTTTCACATGGGAGTCTGGATTGACTCCCTTTTGGAGGCAGCCTCAAGTGGCCATTCGAGGAACTGCAGTTTTTGGCACATTCTTGGTGTCAATCCCTGCTAAAAAAAAGTTGGACACAGAAAATGTATGGCATTTGTGCTTTTAAAAAAAATTATTGAAATGACAAAGACATGGTGATTATTTGATTATCAAAAACTATTGACAATTGAATAATCAAATTACGGTTACGGTTCTACACGTAACATCAGAGTCCACAAGAGTAAAGGCAGAAAGAGTAAAATGCAGTTAACTCAACAGGAAATAAACAGTTATTTATTTAGACAGCTAGTTTAATGGCTAACTCAGCAGAAAAAAACTAATTCTGCTAAATTAGAAAGAAGAAGAATGCAGTCCTATAAGAAAGCCAATGGCTAATTTTACTTAGGTGAAATTCATTCCAGTGCCGTGATTCACTCTGTAATGGTGAAGGCATGTCCCTGGAGTTTTGAAGATTGACTTCACAATGGATGATTTTTTTGCCCATCCATCTCAGTCTAGCTCTGCCGGCTGCAAATCATTACACCTTCGTCATCACTTTGTCTCTAAAAGATGACAGATACTGCCATAACTGTTCTCTCCTAAAGACACAGAAAGTTTTTAAAGAAGTCCAACTCACAGATTTTCTCCCTGTAGCAGAGGATAAAGAATGACTAGTTCGGAGGATGCACTGGTCATCATTGCTGCAATTAACACATTAAACTCATCAGTGGTACATAACGTTCAGAATTTTTAATTTCCCCACAAAACTGATCTCGGCCTTTAGCAAAAACACATTCTCCAAGACAACAACATGCATCATGTGGGTACCATTACACAGAATACCAGTTCAGACTGGTAATATAATTGGCCATTGTTTCGCTGCATCTCTTCTTTTTGTGAAAATTATTTTGTACGATATCACAGAAACATGCTAAATATCTCTCTGCAGAACAGTGTGTGTGCTTTTGTGTTTGGCGAGTGATTTGCATTTGGCAGCGATGCCTCACTGGTTTGAAATGAAAAAGGGCATACTTCATTAGGCTGAAAGTGGTGGCATCCTCAAGCATTGCAAAACATGGATTAATAGGTGACAATCACAGTGAAGCTTTTGAATACTAAGCTGAGGGCAATGAGGCACTTTGTTTTTTATCTTTTCAAATAGACTGAATTGAGAAATGTTTCAGATAACTTCCCTCGTCTCCTCAGATGTGGATATTAAGATTTATTTTTAACTTGCACTCACTTTATAGGCTACATTTATTTCTCCAGACCAACTGCTGTGATTGTTAATCACAACGTGTACACTAGTGTGTGGGCTGGCCACTAACTGATGTTAAGGTCAAGTTTGATGTGTTGTAGACAGGCTCCAGAGCCATCCTGGGCATCTGAGACTTGCTTCAGCTGACAGATGTGCCGCACATATATGGCACCAAAATCCTTGGCCTTTTACTAATTTTTGCATGTACACACATGCATGGATGTAGAGACCTTTTAAAAAAATTTGCTATTGTGGCGACATTTGATCCCCATGGATAAGAAAAAGGCACAGAAGGAATGCCAACACTGCACCCTATGTGTAGTCCCTTTCCCTTTCCTACATGTCTGGACAGTTAAGTCTTAAATGAGACACTGTTTTCAGGTCTGTATTCATAGTCTCACTTCAGACGTTTTGTTTTTTCATGACAGGCCATCAGCAGTTCTCATTACTCAATTACTTATTCATTGAAGCAGTGGCTCTGAGTCATTCTACCTGACAGGGTTGTCAATCTCTGCTCACGTTAGAAAGGACAGATGAGAGTGAAATGATGAGGATGGAGGAGGCGGTTTACAGCCTCAACAAAAACAAAGCAATCTGCATTTACCCACACTACCAGGAACAGACAGGACTGGCAAATACACTTTTGGTTTACTTTGGTGCCAAATGATACACACAACAAGTGACAGAAAGTCAATACAATCAGAGGAGATGATTTCTTTTTATTTTTTTATATTTTTGAACATACAGAACATACAAACACAATTGAACAAGATCAAAAGAGGAGATGATTTTTAATTTATTTGTAGTTTTCAGAATTACTTGCAAAAGCTAATTTGATCATAAAGGTCCAAATAAAACAATTGGACAAATTAAGTGGCATATGATAGGAGAAAGAGTGGCTGGAGACGTAGCTGGAAGACTTGTTTGTGCAGCACTAACCCCTGATATGAAGCCAGATATGGAAATGCAGGTTGAATAGTTCACAGATGAGATTATTTTCCTATTAAACACAGCAGCCACCACAAGGTCTATATCGAGACCATCTTTGTTCTCAACTGCATAAAAAAATTCAATTACATAATCATGTTATCTCACTGTGCATTCTTCATGCCCAGACTGTCCCCTTTTAAAGTATAAATCTCCTGGTCTCCATAGTGGAGGCTTATTTGAAGTGTGTAATAATGGCACAACAGCCTTTTCATCTCTCGGAGTTCATTTCCCCTCTGGTGTTTTGTCTGTTTCTTTTTTCAGCAATTGGTTTTATATAAAAACAATAGTCTGGAGATAGTGAAAAATGTCCAGACTTCTTCCACTTGTGTGTAGTGTTGTTCATACTTTGTTTTCTTAACCTGCACATTTTGTCTATTCATGTCTATTCTGTCATCATTCAGATAAATCAAACTAAAATTGGCAGAATAATGTTAAAAAGCATTCCACAGTGAATGCAAATGAGTTTTGTGTGTTTGTCTGTACAATATTAATGTGTGACTTCACAGCGCCAGCAGGAGCATTCAAAGACATTTAAAGGCTGTGAAGGGCCAGTATGCAGCGTTAAAAAGTAAACCCTTTTATTGAGGAAAATGTACCGAAAGCATTAAAGTGATGTAACCCTGCTTTTCATAGCAGGGCCACTTCATGGTTTTCCCTTACTTAATGGATGTACTGCTTGTAGAGAAAGAACATATAATACACTGGAGGCAAGCATTCAGAACAAAAACACAAAGTTCTGCATTTCGGTTGGTTTGCTTTGGATGACAGATTTTTACATCATCCCCCAAAACAACGGTTTATGTTTTCTAGCTGTTGCTGATAGTGGAGAGCAGCGGCAGGTAGTCGGGTTAAATCAGCAGCCTCAAGTTTAGTGCGGTATCTTAATGCTCTCATTGGGAACAATTGACTCACCACCAGGGAGCTGCAGGCCTCTATTTGTGGCTCTGATACCCCCTCCCTGAGCAGCAATTGTCCAATCATAACTTAGCAAGTGTAACTGGCACCGCAGACCTGTCAAGCTTTGGATTTTTCTGAACGTTAAAACAGTGTGACAGCGAAACTCAGCATATAATAAGGTTTGGATTGTGTTTTTTTTATTATTCATTTATTTCAAAATATAGCATTTTCCGATTAAAATGTGGTAAATGCCGGTATCAGGTTTTAGAAGCATTTTTGGACGTGTATACAGCGCATTCATAATATGTGTCTCAATCAGCGTTTTTACCGCAATTACGCCTCTTGCCTGTTTATGGTTTAGGTTAAAGGTGCTCTAAGTGATGTGATGCGTTTTTTTAGGCTACAACATTTTTTTGTCACATACAGCAAACATCTCCTCACTAACGCCGCTGCAGTGATGGCTCAACCAGCTCCTTCTTGTCAGTTATTGGCTGGAACACCATTATGGCGCAGTTTGTTTTTGTTGCCGTTTCTGGACCCTGGGCTGTCTTCAGAGACCGCGTTTTTTTTACAGTGTGTTCAGGGGACAGGCAGCTAGTGGATAGTGAGGAGATGTTTGCTCTATGTGACGAAAAATGTTGTAGCCTAAAAAACACGTCACATCACTTAGAGCACTAACACAAACCATCTAGCCAACAGTTTGCAAGGCTGGGGTAAAGATGCATGCCCAAAAGAAAAGCCCACATTTCTGGTCGAAAGAAGAAACGCACTTTAAACATTATGAAAGCCATGGATAGCAAAAGGTTTTTGGATATGTGCAAACATCCCAACAGCAATCTTTTCAAGAAGGTGGTTGAAGGAATGAAAGAGGGAGGCTGTGTTCCCATGGTTAAACAAGTCTGCCACCGGTGGAAAGCTTTGAAAAAAAATCTTATTTTGCAAAGCTGCACGTATACAGGCATATCAGTGTAGTATTCATTTTGTATGAGCCATGTCAACAGCAGCAGTCGGAATATTGTCTTTTAAAAAACTGAATATTATGTGCATTTAAATGTAGTCACTGTTTTTAGCCAACTCAGTGAGCTTAATTTGCCACCTAGCATCAGTTGTCATTATAGCCTGAAAATGTGACTGTCGCTGACTAGAATAAGCTGTTTTTTGTTGTCATTTGTCTGAAATCAAACGACTTTTTGAGGGCTAAATCTGCCGCCATTATCATTGCAAACTGCATATGTGCCGTGCTAAAACTGAGAGCTAACCATAAAGGATTACTGAATTGCCAGTTACTGGTTAGATTGGGGGGCAGTAGAAACGAACATCTCCCAGCTGTTTTGCACCTGAAATGATCATGATTGCATATTGAAAGAAGTCCTGGGGAAAATGAAAGGGACACTTAATGGACTGTGACAGCCAAGTATGAAGTAATAACGTCTTTCCCTGATGGACCTAACCCCCCCAACAGCATGATGCTTCCTATATAACTGTGCCTCTCATATTCAGTAGGTATGAATTATGTATTCCCATATAAATAAATAGACAAATAATAATCTGTTAAATAATAAACGCAGATAAATAATCTATACTTCACTCATCCTGGGATAATTTCAAAGCAGCTTCATCCACTGTATTGATAAGCTAAGATACACCTTTATTGATCCCCAGCGGGGAAATTCGGTTGAACTGAGCTATGATTTGAGGTAAAACTTTCGATATTGACTCAGCCCTGATCATCTTTTTTTAAAAAGCTCCATGGGCACATTTTTGCCGTTGAAGCACACATAAAATTATAATAATAAATCTGAAATTCAGCTCATGTTCTTTTAATTAAAAGAAAACACAGGTGGAAATTATGTGAGTTAAACAGTGTGCGGCTGCTCTGCTTTCGTGAAAGCTGGCAAATTGCTGAATGGCAGCAGCTGATTACACACTCTTAAGGAAGTGGAGATGAATTATGATCACCACGGCTGCTGTAATGTATTGACATCATTATGCATTTTTTTTAAATCATTAGCATGCTAAACATAGACTAATAAAACGGTATGATTATGTTTTGAGTCTCCAGCACAGCTTTGCCAGGAGATGTCAATTACAATGTTTTCATCCCTGGGTGCAATTTCAGTAAATTACCCATTGTGAGTACAAACAGAAAGAGGGAAGAACGAATGATTTCTTGTTGGTTTGAACTCAAAAGAATCAGATATAAATTTAAAAGGTTGGTTTTTTTTTTTAGATTGTTTTCCAATTTTGGACATCATCATTTCTGGTGCAGCTTTTCCACAATTTTCAGTCAGTTTTCACCTCGAGCATAAAACCCTAGTGACTTCAAACAATGCCTCCATAATTACACCAAAAGTGAAACCTGCTTTTGATTTGATCCGTTGCACTGGGCGCTATTCTTTGAGTCTGACCTTGGGGTTTGTTCAAAGAAAGCTGACCTGAAACTAATGACAGTGCTCAGACAGACCTTTCTCTCCTTCTTTCCCTCACCTCTTGTTCAATCTGCAACAGAGCTGAGGTTATAGCGCACATAATGTACCTTCACTCCCCAAGAAATATTGTTTCCCTAAGACCCTTCAAAGTCAAAGGCAGAATATAAGTATGAAGCCACACCCCTCGAACAATCTGACTGTATCAGCACTTTAGTATACTGGATTATCTGACACCCTTCCTATTAGAACTCAATTATTGTACTTCAGCCTCTTAGCTCATTTATGTCATATGCATCTGATCATTAGACACAAATTGACTAGTTTCAATTTCACTATTATGAATTCCTCAAAAGGTAAATTACACCCTTCCTCTGTGCTACTAAGTACAATGTCTTGCTGCTGATATTTTATATCAAATTTATAGCAGCTATTTGTGTCATACTAGCTGCGTTCACTAGCTGCGCTTAATGCTCCACAGCTCTTATGTTTTATATAAAGCAAATTTGATCACAACCTTCTCATTTCTGGTGTATGCAATTTTAATGCTCATATTATGAATTAGGCACTTAAGGTACTACTGTGTATGGAAATAATTTGGAATGCCTGAGTGGTGGAGAAATACATGTTGTTGAAACGTATGTTGCCTATGAGGAATTTTGAATCAATTCGCAGCTGGAGCTTCAAGCCATTTGTTACAGATGCTGTGACGTGTTTGAGCTCAATACCATAATGTTTTAACAATGCACCAATCTCAGTAATGGATATGGCTCTATGGTCTCGGTTGAGTTATTTACAACAGATCACCTTATAAGGCCATGATTTCAGACAGTTTGTTCCAGACGAAATGACTGAATGAGTATTGAGCTTCTCCATGTTGCAACCTGTAGGGTACACATCCATTTGTCTTACGGCTACTCTGTAAACATTAGTGTGTGTGTTTTCTTTGCAATGGAATAATTCACCTATGATTTGGCTGTTTTGCGTACATGTGTTTTGATTATCCATACACTAATGAACATGTTCCTGTTTCCTTTTTGTAAATGTAAGTGTGCGCATTTACATAAATACATGGACACACACATACTGTAAACATCATATTAATTCAGGAGGACTGAGGGCATGCAGAGTGAGGTAGCACTGTTGAACTCTTACAGTATCTGAAAACACTGTAACTAGGCCATCATGGCACTTGCGTGACATATTCATAACAACCCCACCGACCCCCTCCTCCCACAGGGAAAATACATACAGCAACTATTCAGAAATGCTGATGCCAACCTACAGCGGTATATACAGTACTGTAGCAGCTACACCAGTACAGGCGGTGAGATGCTACAGGCAATTTACACATTGAATAAACAACAGAGTTGATCAAGGCTTCAACAAAGACATTGGGTCTAATGCAAGAACATTTTCCTCTTCTTATCCTCAATCATTCTTTTTTCTGTGAGGTTTGCATTCAGGAAACTCAATAGGGCAAAGTTGTTTTAGCGTGATGAATGCCAACCTGTTCATAAGGAGCTGCGTGTTGGTGAGATTTCACTCTTAAAAATCACAACGCAGAGCTTCAAGTCCTGCTTTTGGAAATCAGCAAGCATTGCTAAATAATGTGTTTCTAAGCAAAGCAGTCTGTGACAAATACAGTACGAGAGGTGATGACATGAGAGATATTAGAAGAGAGAGAATATTACAGCCTAGAGTAGGTTATGTTACACTGTTGGTGCAACAGAAGATGATACTGGACAGCAACCTGCATGAAGACCCTGAGGCAGGTGTTAGAGTGAGAGAAGTTTCCTTCAAACTACTGAACCGTACAAGTTTGTGGGCCAAAATATGCCAATAAAAATTAGGAAATCCAAAAAAACTCAATAAATTGGCATCTCCTGGCAAATGCCACAAATTCTCTTAAAAGATCCTTCACACTGGTCCTTTAAATCACTTGTTAGTGCCACATACAGTAGGAAGTAGAATATAGTGAAACAGTAGACTGAAGGAGCTTTAACATCCTATAGATGCTGAGATCAATATTAATGGCTTATATGAACCAAGAGGAGTAAACATGACTTAATATGGACTGATAGCTCACTCATTGGACAGGGTTAGGTAGTACAGTTTTTAGTATGCATACTAACTTGAGTTTACTTAAATTTTCTCTTTTCTATTGTAAATAGAAATACTAACTCAAAACCTGCTTAGAATTAGTATGGAAGTGGGCTACAGCTTTAACAGCTACCAGGCTATATACACAAGAGGGGAAACAAGGGGGAAATAATAAGTAAGGGTGCTTTTATATGTAAAAAAATATAGAGTTTAAAAAATCAAACAATACAAGGATAAAGGAATTGAAATGTGTTATGCTTAATTTGTATTTGACATGAAGAGTTGTGGTTCAGAGGTGTTTGCAGCACCAGCTCAGGGTTGCAGAACAGGGTAACACACACACACACACACACACACACACACACACACACACACACACACACACACACACACACACACACACACACACACACACACCAAGAAAGACTGCAGTGTTTGATAGGCTGATCATGAAAGTTGTTGGATTTTCATTAATAACAAACCTACAGAACATTGATTCTGGTGATATATTCCACACAAAGGTTTACAGTGAGAAGTTAGTGGAGAAACTTTGCTGATACTTAAAGAGTGTTACTAAAATGTCTGCTCTGTTTGAATCCAAGTTGTTGGAATTTGATAAAAAAATGTTCAAACTATATCTCTAATAAACAATGTAAAATAATATGCAATGAGCAGAACAGTATCATTCTGTCTACATACAGTACATGTTTACTTCAAAGTTAGAGTGAGAAATTCCTTCCATCTGGTTATTGTTTCTGAATAGCTCCTGCTACCTTTCAGTCACATTTCCCAGTGTCTTACAGTACAGAAAGACTCAGGACTACAGTGTAAGTCGCGGTGGATAGGAGCATCTGCCAAATGCTATCATTGTAAATGGAAATATTTCATAGTATGTGGGGTCATGCAGATTGCTTTAGCTCTGGAACACATAAATTAATCAGATAGGATATTAAGGAGAGCGCTGCAGAAATATGGGAATAAAAATTACCCAGTAAAAAATAATAATAAAAAAGCTGTGGAAGATGCAATTGCTGTTACACAGAGTGATTTACAATAACTGTAGCACTGTAATGATACATATTAAATGCATGCCATGAGAAGGTGCAATAGTCTGCACTAAGGTTTCCTTTTTACCCTTGTTTGATCATATATAGAGAAAAATAAATTAAAATAAGAGCTAAAAAGGGATCTGAGAACAAATTGAGTGAATAGATGTACTGTAATTAAGAAAGGATAGGGTGATCATGAGGTGTTCCACTTCTTGAGGAGATTTCTTTTCGGCCTACATGTGACAAGAAGCGACTCTGGAATGAGAAAAGTTATATAAAAAGGTGAATTTGAGGAGGTTTTGCTGTAACACTCTTGCTCTCTTAATTTTGCTGATAGTATTACCTCTGCATTGTAATTCACAACAGTGAGCAAGATATACTTTAGTCTTACTTTTAGCTTTTTAGCTTTCTTCTTTGCCAACATTAAACCAAACAATGTCCATATCAGTGAGATGCAAAAATATAGTCTGCAGAGCAATTGACAATATTAGTATTGTGAAGCGCTGTTTGATATATTTATCCACTGTTTTACTGTAACATTGGATCAGTCCCTACAAGCAGGAAGCATCTCACTGTGCTGAAACTTGCTTTTGATCCTGTTAAAAAGACCGATGCTGAAAGGGACTTCAAATGATCTTTATCCACAAATGTTGGCAAATGTGAACAAGGATCCAGAATTAGAATGATCAAATGGGGTAAGTTAACAGCAACAGTAAGAGGTGTACTCGATGGGTGACGTAAAATGAGAGCTTTTCATCTCCCATCGATGTGTTTCTGCTTGCTCTGTATATTAGATATATAAGTGTGGGTGCAAAGCTGGGCCACCCCTGCTGCACCTCACCCTGAGCCACGTCTTATATGAGTGGAGATTCAATTAAGGGCTTCCTCCCTACAACTGAAATGTAACTGTATGCACAGTGAATAAGCAGGCATGGATGGAGCCGTAGGGGAAGCTGATGCCAGCAACAGAGCACAGAGAGCGTAATGATCTTATTTAACCCCAGTCAGAAAGCTTTCTTACAAAACCTGTATAAAGCTCCCCAGATACACTACCTCCCCTGGTTTGACAATGATTTTATGATAGAACAAATCTTCTGCTATAAAGAAGGTGCAGGATTATAAAAAAGGTGCATGATTATAAGCCATAGACGTAATTTACAGGGGAGATGGGGGGGTTACAACCCCCTAATAAATAAAAACTGGCCAGTGCAACACCCAAAAAAAAAGAAATCATAATTTCCTTTACATAAATAAAGACATTTGCACCATAATTGATGCAGAAAAGGCACAAATTGTTCCAGAAAAATAACCACAATGCAGGAAATTAAGTGTTTGATTTTTGAAAATTTTCATTTTGCTCAAAAGTGGATATCTCAACGCCCCCAATGGTAAACTCAAAGTTACGCCCTTGTACCCAGCCATTTTCTTTTTATACACAGTATTTTATATTTTTGCAGTTTTGTCAATCCACATAAGCCTCGTTTTCATCAAATCTGCCCTCATTACTTTGATGCAAAGCAATGCAACAAGTATTACTACATTTAACCATGTCAAGAAAAAGAACACTGCATCGATTTGCAGCAGAAAATCTGAAATGAAATTGGTTTTTTTCAGGTTGCATTCAGAAAAATTATATTTTGACCTGTCAAAAACATTGTAACCTTTTGAACAGCTTTGATTTTTTTCTTCTTATCAGTCTTAAATTCTGTATGATCTAAAAAATCCACATCATTTAGTGACAGTGACTTTCTGTTCGCACCCGTTCATATGGTTTTAATGCAGCCAGATTTTTAAATCCAAAACATTGTGTCAAAACACTGCTGAAGGTAGAATAATTGGCAGAGGTATTTCATAACTTGTCATTAACATAGGCGTATTTTACTTAACAAATAAAAAGGGTGTAAGCCAGGAAACAAACTGAAGGCCACACGCTTATATAGTGTTATGTGTAATCAGCACAGGTGAGCTCAATCTACATGATGAGCATCAACTCCACCCTCAGGCTCCTGCAGAGAGAGGCGCTCCACAGAGTGGGGGTGCATGCTATACTTTAATTGCATGCACATGAGCAATTTCTACTGGCATAATACGTTTTTTATTTAGATTTAATCATTATTTGCGTCTGCATTTATTGATATCCTCTTTGTAAATCAATTATTTTATAATACAAATATGATTAAAAGTGTTATAGTTTGAAGAAATTATTTATTAGCCTAAATGAAAGGTTTATTGGAAAGTGAAATAATGTACCTCACTAACTTGATGCTAAAACAACGCACAGAGTTTTTCAGCCTCATGTTTGACTGCATGGAAATAACAATAGACCATTCAAATGTGTTTATTGTTAAAAGATAACAGACTCTCCTCCTCTCCCTGACTGTAGTATTATATGATAGAGATTTAAATTGTGACTCCACTGGGTGTGTTTTAATTGAAGACGCTCATAATGTAAAATACATGAGCTCTGCATAGAGATTTGGAAGTGTTGTGCGAGTGTGACCTTGCACATCAAGAAAACTCTGTTGCTATAGCATGATGTGTTCTTTGGTGTAAACTGTACCATAAAACACATGCTGCACATAATTCAGTTTATGCATATTTAAAATATCTGCTCCATAAATAATAAATGGCCCTCAGGCTTTGGTGAAAAAGCATTTTTCTGTAGATTATGAAAAGTCTCTCAAAATGAAAGTGTGAAAAGTTAATGAATTAGATTTAAATATGCCAAAATAACACATAGATCTATTTTAGTGCGAGGACTTGGCAGTGTGTAAGAAGCATTTTCGTGATTAATGGACCTGTAAGTTGAGTTATACGCCACAGTTTCTTTTAAAAACTAAGATGCCAAAGGAGAGTCTTGTAATTTATGTATATGTATTAAGTCAGTAATCATGTGTTAAATTGCCTGAATGACTGTGTCGACGTTATAGTTCTTTAAAGCACTCTTAGGAAGTGCTACTAAATGTAAGTCACTGTCCTGCATTGTACTTCTGTTGAACTCTTCTTATGTCTTAACAAACACAGTCACACACACAAAGAGAAGAGACGATGATTCCCGTCTGATTCGGTCTGATCTGCCAAATTAACAATTCAAAAGATTCCAGAAGAGAGAGAGAGAGAAATGTAAGTTTTTTTTTAAACTTTTTGAATGCTTGATATTTAAAATGAAATGTATGATCCAGGGCAAAATGTGCAGGGGAAGGAAATGCTGAATAAATTTCATTTTTGGCAGAAATAGAAATTCAAATTGTTGTGTCAATAATACATAACGCATTAGTACAATTTCAGCAGTGCAATCTTGAAGCCTCTAGGGTAGTATTCACCACAATAATTATCTAAATAATAGAACAGAATACTTGTGGAAAAGACTTGGCAGTTTGATACCAGTGTTGCATATAGTCTGTGATCTGAACTTCTTAATTCCTTGTTTTGGGGAGAAAATGTGGGAGCTGTCAGTGTATCTTCTGTGAGATTAAAGATGAAATCTTGACTTGTCATCAAAATGTAAAAACTCCGGTCTTTCCTCCTTCTGTCTGTCTGTGTTGTTTTTTAGACACTGCTGAGAGTTGTCATGTTTGGTTTAAGGTTTTTTTTCTCTTTATTCCTGTGTGAACTGAGTCTTTACAGCTTTGGGCATCACAGACCAAATCACTACAGACTCAGGCATACACTTACACATGTGAAGAGTCAGACACTAGGTCAATAGAAACCAGAACAATTTAAAATAGCTTTTGTGATCATCTGGCAAGAATAAGACATCACTCTTTGTTTGTGTTGGATTTGAATGTTTTATAGCTGATGGGTTTAGTTTTCAAGTCATCACGCAACTGCTAATTAGCAGCATGTATCAGTGGGTAACAACTCCAGATGTGAACATGCATTATTTCTTCCACTCATCTTTTAAAGAAATGTTTTTATGCCTCCGCATCAACGACAGCAGTGGCCAGAGGCATTATGTCTTCGACATTCTCACTCCCAAATCGCCAGGATCCCTTGGCGTCACTTTTTAACGCTCTGGGTATCCGTTTGGCATAATTTTTCAACATGCTTAGTCAGGACCCCTTGGCATTACTTTTTCAACGTGCTTAGTCAGGACCCTTTGGCGTCACTTTTTTTACGTGCTTAGTCATGACCCCTTGGCGTCACTTTTTCAACGTGCTTTGTCAGGACCCCTTGGCGTCACTTTTTCAACGTGCTTAGTCAGGACCCCTTGGCGTCACTTTTTAACACTCTGGGTATCCCGTTTTGAATTCAAACAAAACTAATTCTTATCCAAACTCGTCACATACTCACACTGTAACGACTTTGTGAATTCAAACAATACTACTTAAAAACCACTTTGTTAGGGTTAGAAAAAAATTGTGGGTGTGGTTAAAAGAAGTATGTTTAAGTGACACACAAACTGCAATCTCCTGGGTGAAAGTCCTGTGTTATTTGACCCATCCACCACACCAACCTAACTTGTTATGCAGAGTTTTGGTCTTTAATACCATACCAGTGTCGCTCTTCATACTATGTCATCTTCCAGAAATGCGGTCGAGCATTTGTTCTGAGAGCCGGGGTGCTTCCCATACAGATGCTAAAGGGTTCCTTGTGCATCGGTATCAGGCGCTGAGGGTCACTGACCAAGAGTCAGTTGGGAGTGAGAACAGGTTGGTTTTCAGTCCCATCCGTCCCATTCTCGTGAATGTTATATCTTAGGAATACCTGGAGGGAATTTCTTTAAATTTCTTTAATTTCTTTAAACACACAAAGCCACAGAAATGTTGAATAGGATAAAATTAAGAAGTGATGTATATCCAAAAGATTTCAACTTCACCGTGACAAACGCTTTTCTGGTCATTACTCAAAGCTATAACTCAGGAACAGAAGGCTAGATTGTGACCATATTTCCCAAATGATTGGATACTGAAGTGGTGATATAAATCTTGGGTGCCCACCAAATAACTTTGGTGATTGTAAAGATCTTCTGTGCTGCAAGGTTGAAGATGTGTGTGAAGGTCCCACGTTTTAGAATTTGTAGCTTATTTGCAGTAGTATCCATATTTAAAGCATTGTCTACTGTCATGGCTATTACTTTGTGTTCTATCCTGTTCCTTTGGTAGTCAACACACATTGGTTTTGCTGATTTTGAGCTTCAGCCATGTTGTTGCACCATGTGACGAATCAGTTCTCTGTAAAAAATAAAAAATCCTGAAATGAAGACAGCATGTTTTGAACTGGAAATTATTCACTGGGATCATACATGTCAATGTAGTGATATAATTCCATTTCGCCAAAAACACACACAAATACACTTAATAGAACAGCAAGGTGGTAATTCTATTTTTTCAAGCATTGATTCATTATGATTTATTTTTTGCACTGCTATGGGTGCAGATCATGTACAACTAGAACATGCATTTCCTGCAGAAAATGCTTGTGAATGCTGAAAAGCAAAATTACTAAAGCTAAACATCACCCACTCTAAGCCATGCAATATTATAAGCACAGAAAAATCCTGAATGAAACACTAAACTTAAACAGTGATAACACAAAAACTGTAAAAGATATCATCAAGCTAAATCATTTTCTAATAGATAAAGGTTTTGCGAACAGTTTAATGTTAGAATGCCGTCTGTAGGTAAAAGGTATGTGGGAAGAATAGCATTTCAAAGAGGAAGAAGCCTGAAGAGTATTTGAGAATTGCTCCATTGACTTTAATGTAAAATAAAAATGTAAAAAAGCTTAATATTTCAGAAAGTATAAATAGCGGGAAAACAGTTGAAGAAGTCCCACCAAGTGCTTAAAGAGCAGAACAATTTGATATTTCATTGGTTTTTGTAGCTGAATGTATGCAGAAGTTAGGTGACCAAAGAAAGTTGTAGAATAAAGAATCGGATAACAATTCTCTGAATGCTGCTGAATCAGCTGTCAGACAAAAATCTATCACATTGAGGTCAGGTACACCATTGAGAAAAGAAACATGAAGGTGATACATTAATCATTCATAACATCAAAGAAGTATAATAAACTTTCACCTGTGCAGCACAATTTCCACTGATCTGACAGATTGACCATGGTGTCAAGTGAGGATCACTTGGGCTGACTTGTTCTACTGAATTATAAGATTTATTGAAAAATGCTGCTGGGCTGCTGAGAAAGGGGAAATCAATGAAAGCAAAGCCGTAAATCTGACCAGCAGGAACCAGGTCTGAAACTAAAGGTCTCATCACTTCTGCGCTGGTGTACAAGCCTCCCTAAAACCTCTGCAGTTCTTCCTCCAGATTTATGGCAATGTGTAAAGTATGGTACAGAGCAAATCTATTGTCTTTTCTAAGTGGCTGCTATTGTATAGGAGTGACTCCTTTTTTTATGCAAGCCACCGCCCCTACACGGAGAAAAATAATCCTCTGATTTTTTTTTCAATATTGTAACCCACTTTTATTTATTTCCCTGATCTGTGGTGTATGTTATAGATAAACCCACCTTTCAAAAAACTGTCTTTATTCTTATCCTTCCTTAAGGGAAATTTTATGTTACTTTGTACAGTTGTGTAAAGCTGGAAAGAAAGCAAAGCTTAAACTAAACAAAAATGTATCTACATTTTAATATAAAGGGTATACTTTGGCCATCATAATAATAGCAAGTGAAAATGAAAAAATTCGTCCAAATAAATTTGTGTTCTACTGTAACACTTTTTGCAATTTGCAGTACTACAGGGAATCACTGTGTGCACTATTTCAGCTGAGAGCTCAAAAAGACACCAGATAAGCATCAACCATACATCCTTTTTTGAAAAAGCAGTGATTTCTTAACTCCCAAGTCCACACATGAATGAAACATACGATATTTTGTTCAATGATTTTCCTGTGATCCCACAGCACTTGGAGATAACAGGAAAAGTTAATATAGTTACTCCCTGCATTAACATGTAACCACATGTGCCTGGTAAACACTCAGACACTGATTTCTTAATAAGATATTATTTGATCATATTATTTGTTTTTTACTAAGGGAGCTTGTTGTAATTGTCATGCAGTAGCTTTTTTTCACTGTGCAGTAACGCAGCAAGTTTAAATGGATGTTTTCATCTGCGTGGTGATACACACCTGTCACAGCAGGGTGGTGATTGAGCGTTGAGGCAGTGAGAGGTTCATCAGAACAAGTCACGTGCAAGTCAAGTGCAATTACGTGTGTGTGTGTGTGTGTGTGTGTGTGTGTGTGTGTGTGTGTGTTTCAGTAGGTGCTGGGTGAGCCACTATGCACTGCTCTCAGCTGGCTGACAAAAACCTTGTTTGGACAGGATGGGCATTAATTTTTACAGATTACATTTTGACTTGTCACAGTAAGAAAAGCACAGGTGTAAATAATGAAGGCTGTATTCCATTTAGCTGCTTTATTTTCAGGGTCCTGGTATTGTGCATGCTGACTTCCTGTCACAATGTCATGGCTCACTGGGAATTGAAAAGAGCAGAGCCATCGTTATTGTTATCACGTGCTTTTCCCACTATGACAGGTCAAAATGTCTGCTGTGAAACAGGCCTATTATTTTTGAGAAGGTATGTGCAATAAAATATTTGCATGGCTGCTTAGTAGACAACAGTACAGATTTTTGCTCAAACACTCATGCAAATAAAGATGTATGCACATTAAGTGTATCTTATTCATTTGAATAACTTTAAAAATTGCATTTTAAATCATGCTGTAGTTCAGAAAGTTGGGCAAAAACTCAAGGGGTATGCATTTTTCAAAGCACTGCAGCAGTGCTTAAAAAAAGTATTTTCCAACAGGAAGGAGCCAGAGCTAATTTCCCTTTGAAATCAGTACACTTTGCAGCAGCTACAAAACTCTCTCCTAAAGTGCAATCTTGTACGCCCTTGTGTCCTACAGTAATCTGCTGTAACGTCATGGCCGAAGTGTGATTTCAAAACAAAAGTTGGATACAAATCCATTAAAACCAAAGATGACATCATATGAAGACAAATCCCACAATAACACTCATGGGAGCAGTAATGTAGTCAATAAAGCAGAGATGGTCGTGACAGTTGGGAAAATCAACAGCTGTGTGTTTTCATTGATTGTGCCTGTGATGTCAAACACTAAGTCCATTCTTTGCACAGCAGGGGTCCACCTCTGTGCTCGACTTCTCCGATACAGTTTGTTCTCTCGAGTACACCTTGAAGTTTGTTCTCCACAAGGAAACGAGTATGGACTTTTTGATTTGAACTCATATTATCCCTGAATGTAGAAAACAAACTTGTTATATTTCATTTTGTCTTAACAGCCAATGCTTGAGTGCTTTTGTGGGTAGGTATATGTTTTGGTTTCCCCACTAGACATTTATTTGGGTTTTGCTTGTTTGTTCCAAAGCCATTTAACTGAGCACTTTCTGGTAGCGACATCCCACAGGAGGCAATTACAGTCCCTTCTATTTCACAATTACTGTGATCACCCGTGTAGGATGGCACAGCTCAAGGAACAGCTGGGAATAAATCAAAGCTGTGAGAGCAGAGCAGGTGGAATGGTACAGTGAAAGGAGCTTCGCTGTATCGTCTACCATGGATTGGGGTTTTCCTGTGTGGAGCATTGCACAGGTGTAGGCATTACTCAGAGCCAAGGAGGTGTGAAATATGCAAGTCAGGAGATTTCTCTAGTGTTGGTTAATGGCAGGATGTTATTTTGCATCACACAATTAAATGAAACAGTTGTTTATCTTTAATCCCAATTAAATGAAACAGTTGTTTATCTTTAATCCCATTCATTTCACTCATCATCTAACATATCAAATCCAAGATTTAAACGTCAAATTGTAGTTTTAAAGGATTAGACCACATTAAAGTGCTTTGAGAAGAAGTCCCTTTCAGGGCATTGTAAAATCAGTGTTTGTGCTAATGCTACACTCTTTCTTTACAAATGAGGGATGTAAATCTTCACACAATTACACAAAAGGCTAATATCTCACATGTTGTGATTCTTGTAATTTTCTTGCTGTAGATTAACCCATTTAGAGTACACTCATTTTCTGCATCTTGGGTGGACCGGATAGCTACTGGATATTCAAAAAGCTCCAAGAAGCATTCAAGATAGATTGAAAAGATTTTAATCAAATCAATAATGTCAAACCACCTCAGGAGGTACTATTTCACAGCTGTAACTAAACTGCTAAAGTGCAGAAGTCATGCTTATTCTGTTGTTTTTTAGCAGTTTCCAAACAGCTTCAGGTGCAACCAACCAACCCTGATTTGTATGTAGCCCAGGAAAACCAAGACAGATTGCAATTAGATTTCTGATCTGGCCAACAGAGACTCGTATACGTGGCTAAGTGTAAATGAACGTGCATTAAATCACATTTGCAGCATCTTTAGGCTTTTGTAATGAAGAAGTGTAACAAGCACAAACTTGAAGCCAAACTGATGCCTTCCAGAGTTAGCATGCTGAGAAAGAAATGCATTACAAAAGAAGATACAAATTGTACAGTTTTTATTGTGAACTACAAGAAGAAAAAAAATTGTAGTCTGTGTGAAGCAGTTCTCCTTCCGTTTATTCTAAAAATGCTTCATAAGACAACCTGTGAAATAAGACCACTTTCAACTTGAGTGTTTAAAGTAGAGTAGCTCAGTCTGTCAGATTGTATATATCTATCAGAATGGCCTACCTCCTCCATAAATGTAGTTTAAACTATGTGTTTAGGGAGCTCAATTCTAACACTGAAATTTAGTAGCAAGCTTTCTGTGTGGACGTGCTTGTTGAAGCCATTCAGCCACTAGTTTACCTGGAGAAGAGAGTGTGTACGGTTTCCAGGAAACTTTGGTCAGTAGTATAACTTTAATACTGAAGTCATTAATGTATGTCAACAGGGTTTCCTAGCAGTAATGCTGAGGGGATGACCTTCATTTCCCGCATAAGTGCTCAGATGCTTTTGGATGATCCTTCTCGAGATCTCTTATTTCCCTCTTTTCCATTAGTGCTTAACCGCTTGCTACGCTGACCTCATGTGCATGATCCACATGGGAGTTGTGGGTTTGGATGAATGATAGAAGAGCAAGTCCCTTGAAAAATGATGATATACTACTGACATGTAATCGAAACGCCTATCTACATGTACTGTGTATATATATATAGGCACACCATCTCTTCCAAAAATAGTGAGCAATCAAATATTCAGGCTTACGACTGGAATATGTTTGCACACACTCTCAGTATCCACTTAATTTTTATTCGGTACACTTCCCCATTTATGCAAACAGCTCACTCCTGTGGACAATGAGTTACTTATAAATAAAACAAAAATATAAAGAATGCAGACAGGGTTGAGAGCTTCAGTTATCGTTTGACTGAACTTTAGATTTAGAGAAGCTAGACGCAGCTTTGAATGCAGAATAAGGTTTTCAACATTGTGGTGTCTATAGAGATCACAATGTGGTGTGATTTAAAAGAAAATAAAAAACAATCAGCAGCATGTCGATGAGAGGTCAGAAGAGCTCTTTAGATGCCCCAAAATAACCTTTTAAGGCAAGATTTAATTGACAAAGCTGATTTTGCTAGCTTGTGTATAGCTTATTGTCAATAGTTTTCTGTCAAGTCCACACAACATGTGCATGTATGTTAATAGAAAACTATGATGTATGTTTATGGAGATTTTCTGCTGAAATAGTTTTTGGTGTTTTTTGTTGTGTAAAATATTGGAACGTTTGACTTACTTGATATATTGATGTTTGTTGTCTATGCACTCCCACACATTTTATGTGTTATCATTGTGTATGTCTTGAAATGTGTTAATTAGCTGTTTTTAGATGTTTATCACCCTGAGGTGTCATGTATGGGTGTGGTGACCATTTTTATTGATGAGGATCCAACAAGAATCAAAATATTGTCCATTTAAATGCATTTTTGGTTTGGAATCCGTGTGCAGATGTTAACTCTTCTCATTGATGCTAATTTGTAATGTAGCCTGTGATAGCCTCCCATCTACTTGTGATGTGCATATGACTATTTGATATGAATCTGCTCATGGTAGAAAAAAAGAAATGGATGCAAGGTACATATGAGATGTTGTAGCAGGAGGAATGAGCAGTTACTGGGTGGGGGGCAGGGAGACCCAGGTTCCTGGACTTCATGCATGCCTGTCTGCCCTCATCATGCTCATGTGAACAGCCGATGCTCTGCAGGATGTGTCATGTCATTATTCACCACCAGGGGCCAATGAGCAGAGAGCAGCAGAATGCTTTATAAACAGTGTTTTCCCCTGTGTGAGGGAAGACCTGAAGTGTGTGTGTGTGTGTTAACATCTTTGTGCAGTAGCATCTGTGTACATGAGAGAGAGAGAGAGAGAGAGAGAGAGAGAGAGAGAGAGAGAGGGAGTGAAGGTGAGCAAATGAGCAACCAAGAGAGAATTTCTGTGTATGCGAGCGCTCAACATTCCTCCGAGGTATTTTTAGCATTGTTTTTCAACATCTTTATCAGAGTCTGAGCGTGGTACGGGTCTCACATGCATTCCTCAATGATATACCCTGCTTTACAGACACACACACACACACACACACACACACACACACACACACACACACACACACACACGTAAAAAACTCTCACACAAACAATTTTCACTTGCCACATTTGAAATATTCATTCGATGTTAATCAAGTACTGCTTCCTTAATACACACACACACACACACACACACACACACACACACACACACACACACACACACACACACACACACTTAAGCAGTGTGTGAGATAGAGTGGGACCCTGCATGCCTGTGTGTGAAAACTTGTAACCATTTACTGATGATGTCGTGATTCAACTACAGTACCTCTCATTTCTTTTAATATAGCACTCAGACCTGCTAAGACATGGCCAATAGGAAAACAATCTGGCGTGGTAATGGATTTTTTCTTTCCTGCACTAAGGCAGTATCGTGGTTTGTTTTTATTGTGTTTGAATGATTACATATGAAGTAGTACTGGAATCAGGATCTATAATACCCACTACATCTAAGTTTTGAAAAAGAAGTAGCTACGTCCCCGGTAGCCAGTGATTGGAAAAGCAAAACCTTAATAAGACACCTACTGTCTCACTTCTCTCCATATACTCTCTTCTTCAAATGCAGAAGTGCCAACATTGAATTATAGTCTAACTTTTCTCCTTATTTTTTCTCCTCCCCTCTTAGATTCCAGTTTTGATGACGGGAGCCTTTATGGACTCCTCGCCTAATGACGACTACAGCGGTGAGCACTCGCTCTTCAACTCCTCAGCCAGCGTCCACGCCGCTGCCTCTGCCGCCTCGGTACACGGCCAGCAGGATGAGTCGCAGTCCATGTCCAGTGATGCCATCTGGCTCTGGATCGCCATCTTCGCGACCATCGGAAACATTGTGGTGGTTGGCGTTGTCTACGCCTTCACTTTCTGATAAACATATGCTTACAAAGACAAACACGAGCACACATCCTGGATCTCTGGAGCCCTGAGTGAGGCCACGCTTTGTAGACAGACACTCTTTCTCTATGTCTCTCTCTCTTTCTCTCTCTCCCTCGCACTTGGCTTTTGGATCAGTTTGAGCCCCCACGGGTGTGAAAGTTGTGATACTAGACAATGACACATAGACTACTACACTTCTTCATCAAAGGGGAAGACTGTGACTTGGCTGCATTCGTCGGCACAGAATGTTTTGGGATGCTACAACTGGAAGTTTGAAAAGAAGCTTTTGTGTTGGACAGCTCTTTAGTTAAAAACAGAAACATCAGACCTGCACTCTCAACCAAGAATTAAAGCTTCTTTTTTTCCAGCTTGATGTTGTTTCCGTGTTTCTCCTCAGACAACACCCACACTTAAAATGCAGAGATGAGAATGGAGATTAAATGGGGCTTGAAATTCAGGTTGATCCAGGCCATCTTAAACATCCACCACATAGCTGCTTAGCAATTTAAGGCAGTGCTGTTTAATTATGCGGCTGAACAGACATGGTGAATGTTGAAACATTTACAAAGTGCTGGGATTATTTCCATGCCCGGCAGCCCTGAGGCCAAGGACATTAGAGCTCATTTAAGGACTAATCTGTGGATGAAACATGGTGTGTGGACACTGATCAGTGTATCTAGTATCTAAACAATTTTACTGACAGGAAACAAAGAACAAATGTTTAAAATCTCATACAGTTGGAATATCTGCATTGCTAACTCCATTATGCTAACTCAATTATACACAATGGATGACGACTTTATGATTAGATGAGAAGTGTAAAACTAAGTCAACCCCTTTGAAATGAATGGTCTTATTGTCAAATACTTACAGTAATATTTACCAGGGATTGTTAGAAAATCTAATTGTAATGTCATGGTCTGTTCAGTCATGTTTAGATATTATCTACAGATGTTAGTGAAATACAATTAAAAGCACAAATTGAATCACAACATGACGTAGCCTACTTTCCCTAATCCACCTAATTTTTTTTGTGTTGTCTTTGTTTTCTTCTTTTGAATTTCCAGATGTGGAAATTCATAAATGTATGTGTTCCAAAGTAATTTAACACTGATCAGATCTGCAGTGAACTGTGTGATACATGTATACTAATGTGAGTAGGGAAAGGATGCCTCATTTTGAAATGAAATGTCCTCATATATCATATCAAGCTGTCCCTCTAAATTTGTCACTGTAATTTAGTTTTGTGTTACTGTAAAATCTGGAGGCAGCTGTCTCCATGGCAACTTATTCTCATCCTAATTGGGAACATGTTTTCATTGAGACTCGAGCATTAACCTGCAAACACTGATGAAATGTATGGTTTTTATTCTGAGCATTTCATAATTGCTCACACACACAAAGAAAATCACAGGAAACATTGCACTGCATTTATATAAATATTACATCTGTTAACATTGCTTTTTAACTTAGCAAATTATTTGTGCTTTGCTTACACTGTTTTTTTTTTTAGGAAAGCAAGCTATCATAGAAGAACTGATAAAAATGTTTTAGTTTTTCCGATGTGAATACAGTAGTTTGATTTTTCATTGACAAACTGACTGATCCGTATATTTAGACAGAGAGAAATGAAATTTAGGTTAAAAGTTATGAACCTGTCTTGTAAACACCATACTGTACATGTTCAAATGTTCATACACTGCTGCGAATTACAATACTAGCTTACTATATCAACTGTACCAATGTAAGGAGAAATTCAGGCACACTCTGTTATTATGAGTATACTTCTACAATGTTTAAAGAAGGACTTTCAAGCCTGGTATTTTTTAATAAATGGTTGATGTAGAAATACTGTGTTGAGACATGTATACTGACAAGCTTCCGGGGAAACTCAAGTGAGAACCCAAAAGCCTGACACTGAGACAGACTCAGGCAAACAAATCCAAGGAGGAGTAGGCAGAAGTAGCAAGGCCTGGGAATCAGGCAACATGGGTAGAACAAGTACTGGAAAGCTAAGCAGCAAAACACTATGCCAGTGTTTCTCAAATGGGGTTCTAGTACCCCGAGGGATACTTTGGAGTACAACAGGGGGTACGTGAGATTTTTGTTTTCCATGCATAATTCCTTAAAATAATTATACTGCTTCATAATATATCATTCTTCATAACAAATTAATTTATTGATGGAATCTAAGCATTTGAAATGTAGGCTGGCATTTGAGTATTTTTCAGTTACAAGGTTGTTGTTTAGCCTAAACAGGCACATGGATGTACCTCTTTATATAGGCTTTTTTTTCCTTCCAAAAATATTTTTGCGCTGTTAAGTGGGTACTTGGCTCAAAAGATATTTCAAATGGGAGGTAAGGAGGTGAGGGGGATGAGGTGAAGGTGTGGCCGGAGAGAGAGGAGGAATATGAACCGACAGGGGAGTTAGTGAAATGACAAAAAAAGAAGAAGAAAAAAAAAAACATCTACATAGCGTAATTCATTGTTGGTGAGATTTGTGACACATACGCGATGCTCCTTTTGTAAAGACATGCTGCTATTGAAATGTCTGTATAGATGCATTTTGGTTTTCTCTGTTGACAAAAGAGAGAGAGAGAAACAGTTCATCTGGACCTTAAGTGTCAAGCGAAGAATGATTCACTGAAAACATTGTTGGCTAAGTGCAAACTTTTGGCTTTGTGCTTGATCATGCGTGAAGGTGTTTTAGCTCCATTTTTTCTCCGCCTGAATCACCTGCCATTGTTCCTGATGAAGCCAACCCACTGACAGACAGCACCAGTCGCTATCAGGTGAGATTGATGAGATTGATGCTAAGCTTAGATGGCGCCATCTGTCATTTTGACACAGGCGCAGGTTGTTTAGAAACCACCTGGATTCACTTCTCTTTGGACCCCTGCGCCCCTACATCTATCTCTGTCTTCATACTTGTTTTGCTGAACCAACAGACTGTGCAGGAACTCTCACAAAAAAACAACATTAAAACATGCAAGATGGTCTCGCCTACTTAAAGAATTTACACACAAAAAAATGCTTCAGGGTTTTATGTATCGGAAAATGTCAAACTGCTGGGGGAAAGAGGATGAGAAAAGTTACACCCAGAAGTTCTTGAGACACTTCAGTCTGGCCCAAAGTGGTTGAGCAAACAACCAACAGGCCGGCATGCCCAGATTCATGCTGCTAGCATGACTAAAAACCTCAACATTTTAAAATAATGTAAGATGGTTTTGTTGAAAAAGAAATTATTATTATGGGATGAATGATTAAGTAATCTGAACCTTTTTTTTTGTTAATCATTTTTACATCATTACTAAGATCCACAGAATCACTTTAATAATTGTAACAATGAAATCCAGAATGGCAAATCCCTGCCACCCTGGGGGAGAACTGACGCCAAACATATTTTGAGATCACATTCATAATTCCATGAAAGTGTACTACTCAACCTTTATGCCACCCTACAGACTGAATCAGCCCTTTCAACAGTGAAAGGCAGCTTGGTTTTATAACATGTGGATCAGCTTCCTTTAAATTCGCCATGGGCCTTTCTGATCCCCCTCAGCAGAGGAGATAGAGCTGGAGTAAAGTCGGCTGCACACGATCTTTGAACAACCTTCAAATTGCTTCCACGGCTTGTTGTGCCTCTCTTCTTTATCAGATCAAGCAACAAGAAGAAAAATAAAGGTCCCAGGGGCCTCGCCACAGCCAGCAACTCTTGGGGCAAGGGAGTCTCAAAAAATATATATGAAATAGCAAGATGAAATGCATAACCATTGACCTTGTCTCACCTAATCTATGCTAATGCGTAGTAATTATTAGACTTTCAGGTCATGGTTTGAGAGAAATCCACTGTGGCTAAGACTTCATTTATACGCTCTGTGCTAGATGAGGCTGGCTTTGCCTGTGAATAATAGAGAATGGCGATTTAATTTAAAACCAGGATGAGATTAATTGGTCTGAAAGTATGAGGAGAGAGGAGATGAAAGGAAAGGAAAGAGTGTAAAACAGGAGAATATAAGGAGAGGTTGTCTTTCTCCTCCTCTGTTGCCCTCGAGTCTCACAGGATGTAACACTTCAGCCCAACGTCTGTCCAGTCGAGAGTGACATCTTGGTGATGAGGTCTGGGTATGCTAATATATGCCAAGCCGCTTAGACACATCTTGTCAAAACTGTCACTTCAGAGACACATGAGAACGTACAGTTTGGGTCTATGCTTATCCCGTGCATTAACAAAGGCTATACGTTACCATCTATATACAGGAATGTGCCACATAAATATACCCATAACAGCAAATTATTATCTGTGACAAAGCATTGCAACAGCATAAGGAGAGGTAGGAAAAAGTGTCTGTGCTCCCAGTATGTGGGTGTGAGTGAGGGAGTGAGTCATAATGAAGCTCTTCAGTATCATCGAGTGCTTCAACACACACTTCTCCATCAATGAAGACAGAATCATGCAGGAACGAAAACCACAAATACACAACAGTATTTGTTCTTTTTGTTCTTGTTAGTTCTTATTTCACAATAATTTCTCACTGATCACAATATTATTCAACTCTCATCTCATAAGGAGGACTCACACCTAATTATCATTGATTTAAAACTCAGAAAACAAGACCATACTGTATATTGTATAGCAGTTCCATGCCTAGATGGTTGGTCAAATTTGAATACATAATTCATTCATTAATAATCAATGACAATATAGTAAAACACAATTGTATTTTTACAAACATATGTCTTCATAGAAAACACAATTGTGTATATAATACTGTATACTAATAAAAAAAAATGTATTTCCATATATGTGTTAACAACTATATTATAGTGTGTTATAAACTATTTCTAAATGTCTATATAGTCTAAATGCTAAACAGAGGGGTTAAAGTAAAGTGTTAACAATTTTGAAAAGTTGTAACTCTGCAGAAAATCACATTGATGCTATGACCAATAAAGTTGTTGGAGTTCTGACCTGTAAAGGTTATTTCCCTTCTCCATGGACCTTGGTAGTAGGTGAAATTGTCCCTACTCTGAATTTTGGATTGTTACAAACTATATTATACTTTCTAACAAACTATGCTAAAGCATCTGCAAGAACTACATACAGTGCTGTCCCAGAAGTTGACAAACTGAACCAAACTCTCAAAAAGTTGGCCCAAGATGACTTGAGAACTTTTGCACATCACCAGATGCATTAGACACAGAACTATTTCTTGATAATAATAAGTGTTGGGGAGTAACGGAATACATGTAACGGCGTTACGTATTCAGAATACAAATTATGAGTAACTGTATTCCGTTACAGTTACAATTTAAATAGTTGGTATTTAGAATACAGTTACATTGTTGAAATCAATGGATTACATGACAATACTTCTCTGTTTCAAAAGTTTACGACAGAGCCAGGGCAGGAATAAGTTTCTATCTTGGAAATTCAAACAGCATTTCACATTAAAGAACGAACAGGGAGAATGAAATACAGCTAACTGTGCCGTGCAGCCTCTGCTTGCCAGCAACCAACCTCATTTCAGCGTCCAAATTACTCCACCTCCAACCTGAAGAAGCATCTTAAAGTAAGTTATTTTTTTAATTAGCCAAGGGTAGTCGTCTGCTGTAGTTTTACTGGTCACCTTGCTATTTTAATATTGACGTGGGACTTTCCATTCTCCTATGTGCTGATTTACTAGCTCCAGAGCCGTTTAAAGACTGACAGCCCCGTTTGACATGCTAACTAACGTTAGCTAAAATTAGCTCGTGGTAGCTCAGACCGCGGTTAGATTTTTATAGTATGCAGTTCGGGACTACCAATACAATAATCTGCTTGTTCAGGTACACATTCAGCCAGTTGGAATGAAAAGAACACACCATAATATGCCTGTTTAGTAAGCTGTATGTGATGGTCGCATTGCTACACTTATAAAACGCAATTCAATGTGGAAGTAATCCTGAAGTAATCCAAGTATTCAGAATACGTTACTCAGATTGAGTAACGTAACGGAATACATTACAAATTACATTTGTGGGCATGTATTCTGTATTCTGTAACAAAATACGTTTTGAAAGTATCCTTCCCAACACTGATAATGATGTTACCAGCAATCAGGGCATCGAGACATGGGTTAGGTTGTACAGTAGAGACCTGAGGTCTAAAGTTGAATGGCTGTCCCCAGGTGAAAGAGCTCATAGCAGCAGACCAAAATAGAGGGGGGATAATGGAGTTACATGTAAAGTAATTTGGTTTTCTGATTCATATGATTAGGTTATTGGAATCAATAATGAGATTTTGATCACAGTGTTTCCTGATTAAAGGACAATTCTGGCACAAAATGAACCTAGGGGTTAATAACACACTAACAAGGCTTAAAATGGCACCACACTTCCACGGTAACATAATGAGGGTCCCTACATGTAAACCGAAACATTTTATTTATTTATTATTTATTTAGAGAGTTTATTAAAAAGATTGTTTATAAAGGCATAAAGGCATGCGTATACAGGCAGGCGCCTGTCAGTTATGACCAGTCAAACCACGGACGCCCTGCTTGAGCTACGTTACTGGTTGCACGGCGTTTGTGGACAAATTCGATTACCATGAAAAACGGTTGACTCGGTACACGTGTTATTAACCCCTAGGTTCATTTTGTGCCGTAATTGTCCTTTAAGGTCACTTTCCAAGAATAAGAATGACTGCTTTTTCCCATTAGATCTACAGCCTACCTCCAGTTTTATTACTGGTCCGATGACGACGTGAGTAACTGACAACTGCTGTCATCACACTAACAGAGATTTTTACAGAGACTTCACCAACTTGCATTGTGTGCCTCTTTTGGTAACATACAAGAGGGAAGAAAGGTTGGTAAGGAAAGGATTTTAGGTGGGCTGCTACCATGGCAACAACAGGCTGTAATGGATTTGGACAGCATCTTTGGCTTGTGGCAGCCATTTCTGGACATTGATTTTGCTTTCTGTTTCTGTCTTGGGTTTCTTCTTTCCACCTTTCTCAGACACAGAAATTACCCTCTAATGATAATGCTGCTCATTATGCCTGTCAATCTAGATTATAACCTCTGATGTAGAGCTCACAGAGCAGCAAATTCAACTCTGACTAAGCAAAAACTATTGAAAAAGACCATAAGCCCTGTGAGCATCCTGCAGAAATAGACACAGATCAGTTACCTGATGATGTGCATCCTTAATAAGATTAAATTTGTTAATTTCCCTCCAAAAAAGAGTCATAATTGAAAGCTTTTCATTAAATGTAGTTGGCATTTGTTAGGACAGAAAATGCAGGTGAAATGTAAAAGAAATCACATGTAATCCACTTCTGCATTACTTTTTGCTTTCTACCTCCAATCCCATGGGATGGGAAATAGTATTCCAAGTGTGACAGGGAACAGAGAGTCTTTAATGCAATCCCAGGGGCTCCACCACCCCCGAAAGCCCCCGTGAAAATGCTTCATTGCTGTTACTTCATGATGGGAGCTCAGCATCACTCGTCATCCAAAAGGCAAGAGCCTTATTCTTTCTTTTGATTTAGTATCGATGGGTCTCTCTCCTCTCTCTCTCTCTCTCTCTCTCTCTCTCTCTCTCTCTCTCTCTCTCTCTCTCTCTCTCTCTCTCTCTTTACTTCATGATGGGAGCTCAGCATCACTCGTCATCCAAAAGGCAAGAGCCTTATTCTTTCTTTTGATTTAGTATCGATGGGTCTCTCTCTCTCTCTCTCTCTCTCTCTCTCTCTCTCTCTCTCTCTCTCTCTCTCTCTCTCTCTCTCTCTCTCTCTCTCTCTCTTTCTGTCATCACACTCTTCACACTCCTCTATGAGGCAGGAAGAGAGACAAAGTATCCCTCTCTGCCTGTCATCTCATATAGAAAACATCCTTTGAAAGAGAAGGCAATTTATGAGGAAGCTGCCCTTTGAACAAGATGGATACAGCCCTGCCCACCTGTGCCATGAGCCAAATCTCTAACATATAAGCTTATTACTGTTATTACTTTGTTTTATATAACCCTCATTTTTATCAAGGAAGTTGACATAGAGCAGAGCCTGAATATAGAATGGTGATGTTGCCAGGCGGCAGCCAGGCCGCAGCTGCTTTCTGTTTGATAAGCCCCTTAATGCATGTTCACTTTAGTTTATTGTATTAGCATGCTAACATTTGCTAACTAACACTAAAAACATGGAATGTCATTAGTTTTGCTGGTGGACAAATTAAAATTTTGACATGATGGTTGCCCAAGATGAAAAGTTAAGGCAAGGAAAGTTTATTTGTACAGCACCTGCAAAAACAATTCAGTTAGACAAGAGAGAGTATAAAATAGAAGATAAAAATTAGCTAAAATTACGGTATCATCAAAGTTATTACAAATTTTCATCAGGGGAATATAATGCCCTTTTCCAAATTTCCACTGTCAATCATGGATGTCTGTACAAACTTTTATGCCAATCAATCTAAGTGAAAACATTTCACCTGCTGGTGGCACTAAAGGAAAGGCCAGAGAATCACCAATCAAATGGTGACAGAGAAAAAGTCAGTGGATCACTTTAAGGGACTGTACATTAATATAGCAGCGAACAAATATTTACTATGTAAAGATATGGTGGCGTAATGGTGTCCTGAGCAGACAATGAAGTCCCACTCCCTCTGTGTGTGTTTTAATCCAAGCTTATCTGTTCTTTGTTCATGTTTGTGCATGTGGCCGTAAAAAAAACGTAGGTATTTCACATATTGGGGAACAGCCTGTAAAAGCTGTGTGGAGGCAATAAAGCCCGCTGTTCTTTTTCAGTATTTCTAGTACAGCCCCTTTAAGTCAGTAGGATTCATCCTCAAGGGATCATGAATGTCTCTACAAAATCCCATGCCAATCTATCCAATAGTATCTAGACTGGAAATACAACCAGCACACGCAGCTGTTGTTAGGCTGCTGGCTACAATAAAAATTGCAAGTCACAGGCAAACTCCCTCAATCATTAATCATTAAGCAGATATGACATTCAATCTATAAGCAGATTTTTGATCTATAAGCACATGTAACATTAAATGTAAGTCTTAGGAAGTACCAGAGGAGTCCTGGGAATAAGACACCGATCCCTCAGTAGACCACTGCTACAGCTCTGTCCCTGCACTGCATATGATTGGATAGTAGCATGAAGAACATGCAGCCTGTCACCATGGAGACTGACATGTATCACTCCAGTTGCCAGACGCGCCCTTTGGCAGACACACTGGTGTCTCACTTATTCAGTTGCTGGCCAAAATTAAAGTGAAAAACCACTCCGGGAGCTAATGGAGGAACCATTGAACAGAGAGGAAGACAAGAAAAGAGACAGATAGACTGATGCACTGGCTGACAGAATTTGACAGGATGATTGAGAAGTGCACAATTACAAGAGAATGGGGAGGAAAAGGATCAGGATTAACAGTGGAAACCTCTGTCTATTTCTCTGTGTTGTGATGAATGTGTGACAGGTGTTCTCTCAGAGCAGAGCAGAGATTGATGGATGCTGAACTTTGTCATCTGTAGCTCACTCTCAAACATTGGCAAGTGTGCCAGGGTTTTTGGCAATTCCTATATCTACCATGTGTGACTTAAGGGCAATGGTTTATTTACTGTAGGTCTTTTCTTAATTTAAAGTAGCAATACCACAGTGTAATAATACTCTGATAATCAGGTCCTGATTATCAGACTTTAGACAGGTCAGATGAGGACTGATGGACACAGTGTGTGTAAGTATTAATTCATCATTTACATACACGTTCTTATCTGTGTTTTCAAAAGAGGAGGGCCGGCTGTCCTTTACTTTTAGCATTTTGTCTATTTAATTTCCATGGCTTAGAGCACTTTATATGTCATCCAGTATAGGTCTCCATATCATTTTTTTCACTTCATCTTGTATGTAGGGTAAACTGTGCATGCATTACATACTGTACTGTATACTGTAATGAGAATTAACTGTATTTGCAAACATACGAGGAATTTGACATCAGTTACCCACACTTGTACCAAGATAGCATGAAAGTGCAAGGAATGGAATTTAATATAGTATAAATGTGTCATTCGTTATACATAGATGTACAGTATACGCCAGCCATTGTTTTTGTAGACTATGTTCTACAGCCTACAAACAAAAATCTACATACTGTTGATTTTGCCCCCTTCCCATCTCAGACTATATAAAATACCCTTTAGGATTATTATTTGATTTGTTTGTTTTCAGAAGGCAGTCATCTCTTTTGTCCCTCTGAGGCTAACATTTATAGACTGTCAGTCTGCATCAGAGTAAAAAGACACAATGTTTAACTGTCTAAGATAAGACATGCCTGTTATCTCTTTGTCTAACATTGCATTTTAGTTTTCATTTATCAGACATTCTTTTAATGCTGGAAAATCTCCAAAAAAATCTCAGAAGCTGAGTTCTGAACGGTTTCTATTATGTCATTTTATGGACATGATTACAGATGCTTTTGAGGAAAAAGTTTGAAAGATAGAGCGAGGAACAATTTGCTGAAGATGGTTTTGAAAAAAGTAATACTTTCAGTAGTTGGCCCGATGCATAGCACAGTTGGGAAAATTCCCTTATTTCTCAAAAGCATTTGCAGATGTTGACAAAGTGGACGCTCACTTAGAAGTGACGTATTTCAATAAAATAATTTGTAGTATAACCACAATTCCCCACTATACCAGTGCCTGGATGATCAATTATTTATTCCCAATTAAAGTGGCTTTCTCCCACATAGTTTACCTCTTTTTCAGTTCTTCTATAAACTTTAAACACCCACGGGCAGAGACGCGAGCTCTCAGCTTGGTCATTGCACATAAACAAGTTTATTTCACCATAACTGGCAGATTTTCTGGCGTAGCTAAAATGTTAGTTTTTTTGTTCTGCTGTTCAAATCACAGAATGAAAACAAAACTAAAATTGAGAAAGCAGAAGTTTGGATTGTGGCAGCCCATGGGTAGTTTGCTCTATCTATCACATAATGGCTTGTGATGGCTGGTTTGTTAGTATGAAACATTTGTCCATTTTGCATTGCTTTTATTTGAATGGAAGATGAGTACTACAAAAAAGGCAAGATCACTTTCCAAAACCTGTCTCAGCCAGAAACTATTTACAGTCTGTCTCTCTTACAGTAAATACATCAACATTGGGTGGTCTGTGTATTTTCTGCCAGGAACATTTGAGCTCTCAGGCGAAAAGCATTCAAAGCAGGGGTTGAATTTTACTTTGACTTTTGAAGAAATGACTTATTGTTCCACCGCTGGCTGCATGAGTGGTATCATGCAGTCCTCATCAAAGTTGCATTAGTGGTTTTTAGACAAGAGCCGAGGCCTGGGGCCACTCCCAGCGTCAGACCCTGGGGTTTGTATGATTCCATCTCTTATGAGGTCTCATTCACTTTCCTTTCAAAGTCCCTGATTGTACTGGACAGCTGGGTAAACAATTATACAAACTACACAAGAGGAGCTGTGCCCTGCTGTCTTAAATCTGTGAGTAGTTATGGAAGAGAGAACGGGGGCGGAATCAGCACCGAGTAATAGAGCTCACACAGTCACACAGAAAAAAACGTTCAGCAGACAGGCAGAAGGAGACAGGAAGGAGACAGGAAATGAACTGAAATGAGTATTTTTGAAGAGTAGCATGAGCTGTGCCGCCCCCTCAGCCAGACATTTGTTATATACCTCATTACACACCACTGAGACATAACTAACAGCAGCGGACAGAGTTGTACTATGTTGTCATGATTACTCAAGGGCCTTTCAGTTTGCTATGATAAATTACTTTAGAGTTTTCCATGTGACATTCAATGTATTGTAATGTAAAGGATTCATAGAGTGTGTCTCTATAAACTTATGAAAGATTGGGCCAGAGGTTCAAATAACACACTTTACAACATTACAAGACTGTTAAATGTGATAAATGTTCATCATCATGTCATCATATCATATTACAACATTTGTTTAACCATATTTAAGTTTTATTTGCTGAGGTTTTGAGATAACCCTTGTGTTTGTGGTGTTCATTTCGTTGGAAAATTACATTTGAAAAAACGAATAAAAGCTTGTCTTTCCAGACTTATTGCACTGGTTAGTCAGAATAAACCACAGACCTTTCCTTCAGCACAGTTTTTTTCATGTTCAGTAAAAAAGTAGTTGCTAATGAAAACTGTCAATATAATACAGACAAGCCTTTAGTTCTCCACCAGCCCTCAAACAGGAAACAGAAATGTGCACACAGCTTCAGATTACAAATGGTAAAACTCCTTACATGAATGTTTTCATTGGCAGTGTTTTAGGAGCGTTACTGAATTGATGATACAACTGTTCACAAAATGCCCAAAGACCAGGAATTATTTCTGGGAAGTAGCAGTGAAGAGTATTCTGTAAAAACAACAACATAAATTAAACCTGTTTAAGGTTATTTATTAGGAACTGTTTGTGCAATTGGTTTAAAGACTCAATTACCGGAGGTGCAGTAATTCTACTAAGTAAGTGCCAAAATAATGATTTGAAGTTGTTTGTAGGAATAGTTTACTAATTTTTGTATTCATAATTTGTTTTATACACAACCTATTAGAACACAGCCAAAAGTAGTTTTAACTGCACTAATGATTCTTCAGTCAGAGCAAGTTGGCCTCCCAGACATCCCTACAGGCAATTTTTAAATAGCCACCTCCCATTTTAAATTCAGTATCAGAGTAACATTTAAAATGAAAAGAAAATCAATATTTCATTACATAAAATGCCACAAAGACAGCTTTCCATGTTCATTTTTTAGTGTGAAGTATTTCATTGGTTTGGGGTATATAAAGATGGGGGGAATAGATTGTGGATCATTTGTTCTTCAAATGGCAAAGGAGGAGCCCAGATCAAACATTTATCCATGTACCTAAAGAAACTCAAGAGTTGTCTCTATATGTAAACACTCATACAAATAGATTTATTGATTACAGCTATTTATTCTGTTCATGTTTAGATGAGTCTTTATAAAATATATGGACAACCACCTACATGAACACAATACAGAGACAGAATAAAGTTCAGATAAAAAATGACAAACATACCAGAGCTTATTGGCAAACAAGGTGACATGAGAGGCATGCAGGTCTGGGAGCATGTTGCCTAAGGGTCAAATATTTGTTCATATTGTTTGAACAAACCAGGGAAAGCAAGTGTGCAGTCTGAAGTGAAAGTCTTTTAAGGAGTTGAATTTGTCGGAACAACTGAAATAAATTGATATCAGTATTGATATTTAAATACTCTGAAATCAACCCTATCCATTTGAGGACCTCCATTGTTTGTGAGAAAGGTGTTACATAACTTCTTTTGTTTTATTGTTAGGATATTGTTTCCCTTGCTATGCATTTGGGTCCAAGGAAATGTCTTGGAAAAGTGTCATGAATGGAAAGTCAATACTGCACAATACACTCAGTAGTGCATAGAACAATGAATCATACAAGCCTATAAAAACATCTATCACATGGGATGAAAAGGTGAGGACAAAAGGAGGAAACAATGTCTCCGTTGCAACACCAGGAAGTCTCATGACTTAGCTGTTATTAGATTGTATAACAGGCAACCTTACCTGTCAGGGGTAACCTGATGGTGGGTGAAAGATTGGCGCCAGCACCAACTGGAAATCTACAACTGGTTGCTAACTGCTTCAGCCTGGCTACAGGGCTCCTTCCTGCTGGAGGTCACTTCAGGGTTTCACTTAGATTATGAGCCTCAATGGTTCATGTGTAATAACAGTTATACATTACATTAGCCAACAAAATATCATGAGTATGTTTGCTTCAATGTCTGTGTATATTTAGGAGCAACAGGAAGTGGCGAAACTGAAATTCCTCATTGCAACATCATTTCAAGAAAGATCACAGTCCTGGCCACAATGTTATCCCAAATATGTTGACTTTACCAGAAGTTTACGTGGAAATCCGTTGCTTAAACCGTTAAAGTTTTTACACAAGGTGAAACTGAACAGGTCAAGTTGTATTAACAGAGCATTAAGTTGATGCTGTAGACAAATCAAGTTCACATAAGTAATCATTACTAAAAATCATTAGTAAAAATCTCTTTTTGAGTCATGTTGTCTAAAATAAGCATGTTAATTTAAAGCATTAGTGCGTATATTTTTTTTAATGAAGGTCCATTACATTCAAGCCATTGCCAAATGAGTTGATATAAACCTAATTAAGACTATCAGTGCCACAAAACTGTCTCTGTATTTCTCATGTTCAGAAACTTTTCAGGCGACTTTTGCATGCAGAAAATCAAGTGAAGATAATTACCTCTTCTGAAGAGTCCATTATGTTTTTTAATCTTCCGTGTCCTCCTTGGCTACGAGCAACTGCGTGGAGGAGGGCAACACATTCTCACTCCAATCGCGTAAAATACGGATGCTTGGTCAGGTGCCTTTGGCGTTGTTATTGATGCTAAAAGTCTCCTTTAGCGTCGTATCTAGATGTGCTTTATCTAAACGTGCTTGGTGGGAACTACTGGCATCACTTTTGACGCGGTTAGGTTAAGGAAAAGATCATGGGTGGGCTTATAAAAGGTATGTTTTTGTGACACGCGGGACAAGAACGGGACAGCTGGGTTTAGGAAAAGAAGAAAGCGACAGTTGGGTTTAGGAAAGGTGACACGCCGGACACAAACCCCGTTCTCCGGGGTGAAAGTTCTGTGTTGTTTGTCGCAGTTAGGTTAAGGAAAATATCTTGGGTGGGCTTATAAAAGGTATGTTTTTGTAACACACTGGACACAAACCCCGGTCTCTGTGTTGTTTGACCCATCCACCACCCCAACCAACCTCCCTACGTGCTCTGCCCGATGCGTTCTACACACACGCTGAAGGGTGCTTTTTGCATCGTATCTGATGCTTACAGCCACTGCCCAAGCATCCCTATTTTACGAGTTCGTGGTGAGAACGGTTTGAGGAGGGGTGGAGGTGGTGCACGATCACGGAAGGCTTGTATTATGTGTTGTGCCGACAGTTTTGTTATCATTAATTAGAATTCCTCATGGGGGAGACAGAAACTACACACTATAGCTTTTAACATGCAAAGAAACATAACAAATATGTTTATTAGGCTATTTATACTACTATAGTATGTTTTTTCCTTTATGACAATATAACTTTAAGGATGATACTAGTTTCCAACCTGTATATATGTCACAGAACTTTTTCTCACTGCCCAGACCCCATCAGTCCCCAACCGGGTCTCTGTCAAGGTGCAACAATAAATGTAAATAAACATGACGACTAAATCAACCATACAAAACTGAAACCCAGATAACATACAGTAAATGCACACCCAACATTAAAGCTAAAGTGAGTAGTTTTCTGGCCCAAATAGGAACTCTAAGTAATGACAACAACTCTGTCGGTGCGTCCACATGATACAGCCATCCGTGATTGCGCACATGCCCCCACCCCTCCTCCACGCTGTTGCTATTAGCCAAGAAGGATACAGAGGGGGCAACCTCTAGCTCACCCAGTAAGAGTGTTTGCCCCATGCTGGCTGAGTTCTGCAGCGGCGCAGGGTTCAAATCCGACCTGCTGCCCTTTGCTACATGTCATCCCCCATCTCTTTCCCCCTTTCATGTCTATCCACTTTCAAAATAAAGAGAAAAGCCCCCCCACCTCCCCCCCCCCATGGCTTGAACGTAACGGCCATTCATTAATATCAAAAAGTTATGCACTAAAGCTTTAACAGAACATTATAAAAACACACTTTATCTAGGACAGAAACAGTTCAGAACATGTTTTTTCCCATGAGCCTTTGCACCGCTTCAGCGCAGAAGCCCATACAGAAACTTCACATCCTTAGTTATCTCTGCTTAACATAATCTGTGCACTGCATACATAAAATAAGATTATTACAAAGAACTAATGTGATTTAGTAATGAATACGGTCTTAAACAAAACATGAAAGAATAAGTAGTGACCACTAAAATCTTTAACTACAACTAAATCTGGGTTTACAGTGCATGTATTTACTACACAGTAATCATATTAGTATGACACACCAGATTAGTTTCCACACATTGAATGCTTTTAAGCCCTTTGTCAATTCTAATCAATGCTAACGAAGAAAATGGCCCTCGGTTTAAAGCGCATTCTCCCTATTTAGCTCTTAATGGCTCTCAAATAGCCACGTTGGTCAGCCAAATGATGTCTCTGAGAAAAATGAACATGTCAGTTCTCATATAAGAGCTGATAATCACAGGCTTGATGATTAAGCCACCAGTCCATCTTGACGCATTGTTAGTAATACAAACACACACACACACACACACACACACACACACACACACACACACACACACACACACACACACACACACACACACACAGTATAGAACAGGAATGTGATTGTGTAATTTTTCTATTACAAATCTTAATTTGGTAGATTAGGAAGAGATTGGAGGGTCATTATTGACATCAAACCAAGGGGAAAGTTGTGAGTCCTAATACAGGACAGCAGGAGAGCAAAGATGGATGAGAGAAGTATGTCAAAATGATGACAAAAGGTGGAATTGTAGCAGTTTTGGACTGTGCAACAAATAACCCTTTCTACCCAAAAATGACACAAGTGAAGAGCAGGCAAAAGAGAAGGATATGCCAGCAATTCCATCATCAGTCCAATCCTGTGGTTTTGGGTGAGTCACTAAGGAAACTAAGCATACTCATCCTCACGCCAAACTTTCAACATGCAGGCCCAGGGTCTTAGGTTGTGGAGGAGTTAGGTTGAAGGTGGGCCAAGTTTCCAAATGTCTTGTAGAAGCCTGTTTCACCTTTGAGAGGAACTTGAAATGACTGTATAGAAATACCAATAATGTCTAAGCTATATAGTGCATAAGTGTTTCTCTTTAGTGCCTCTTACCATTCAGGCGTAAAAATAAGAACTTATATCGTGAAAAGGTTAAATATGATCTAGGATTCAGTGCTTGCAAATTATTTGCTAATTATTATTTTGTAAAACAGGGACAATTATTTTATCCTCCATCATAGTGAACACAATGCAAATTACAAAGAAATTGTAAACAAATCACATTACAAAGTACAAATCTGTCAGGAATGCGTGCAAGTATTTAATTGGCTAGAACATGTTTGGAGGAGGGTTGTGAAAGGTAAGCCATGGTTTCAGGCCCAACTATGGAAGCGTTATTTACTGTAATAATAATCTTACAACACACATAATGCAGTGCAATAAATGGATTAACTTGTCTCTAATGCACAGCAAGAAGTGCATTATAACATTTAGTGGCTTTCTTTATAGTCCCAGCAAACATCTACTCCACTTTCATGCTGAGGAAATAACATTACTATGCTCAGATGCCAGATGTTTATGTAGTGGGAAATTTGAAATGATTGTGATTACCATTACACCTACAGTGTATTTATACAAAGACAGACGTCACCCACCCACTTTGGAACTTTAGCTTCCAGCTCAAGTGGCTGCATACTGAAAAATCTTTATCCAATGATAAAACATCAAGCAAATAAACATCAACTATGCCAGATTACAAACATGAGGTGTATGATCTTACTCAGAGAAGGGCAGGGGACAAACAGGAGAGAGAGAGAGAGAGAGAGAGAGAGAGAGAGAGAGAGAGAGATAGAGAGGGAAAGAGGCATGCAGACTGAAGTCAGCTTGAGTCATTTTAATTACAGTTTCCTATAAGAGAGCGAATCAGAGACTAGACACAGGAGAGTAAGGGAGGGTTACTGAAGGAGTGTAGTCGGGCATCTGGGTATTTCACATCTGGACATGCAGTACTCAGGAGAAATGACTCTTGAACCTACAAGGTATGTATAGGCTTCATTTGGTTTATTAGCATTGATACATTATCTCTTCTTTAACATTGAGAATTGGCAACATATAGTAGTTTTGTTCTTCATAATCATTTGTTGTCAATAATTATGTACAGATTCTTGTTAAAAACATGTTGACATATATTTAGATTTATTATACATTAAGATGTGTTGGGTAACAGAATATCTTGATACATTACAGGAAGAACCAGAATTGTATCTCATCTATTCCTCCAAACTTGTTTAATTTCACAATACAGTGAGCAGTAGCTCTCTCTCGTTTTTTGGTTTTTGATTTGTTTGTACTTTGTTGATACACAAAAAGTAGCAGTAATAGATGTGTTGATGGAATGGTAAATTGAATGAAATTAGTAATTGCAGTGTGTAATATCTGAGCACAATTTCGGCCCCAAGTATAATATATACTAAAGAAAACCATACCTTTACAAACATTTGCACTTTGCAACCTTTACTTGTGCATTAATTTTGCCCACTGCCACAGAGCTGGTATCTTCTACTTACAATAATAAAAACAAACACACTGTGAAACATTTGATGTAAACCTATGCTCTTAAATTGCAGCTCTATTGATTGTAATAGATTTTTAATACATTCAGAAACATTTTCAAATGCGCATCATTTAAAAATAGAGCCTAGTTGACTTTAATGTAATGGTTCAGCGCAAAACAGATTCTCCACTAAGATGATATCGCACAATGTGCAGAGCAACAAACACCCCCCAGGGAAATTAGGGTGAACAGAGCCAAGCATATGTTTCTCATTGGTGGAACATGGTGACCACTGTACTACGTGACTTGACACCATTACAATTGTAATATTTATGGATTTATGGGTGAAGACAGAGCTGCTGGTGGTGCATGCAAAGGTTGCAATGCAGCAATGAGTTCCAATAGCAATCATATATACAGTGTGGAGATGGACATTTAAATAGGACGCTCTGTTTTATGATTGGGTGTGTAGTTGGTGCTCATAGAGTTCAGCTTACAATCAACTGTTTGCAGATGCCCAGTTATTAAAGTCACAGTTCATATATGTTGTTAGGGCAGCTTATGTTATTTTAGTGCAGTACAAGAAAAAAAAAGAGAAAACATAAAGACAAAGTCAGGTGATGACCCTATATAGAAACATTTCCCTTACAAAACTTACTTACTTTAATGTCACTATTTAATTATCTTTGTTTTATGTTCTTCACAGCGTCCCAGACCTCAATACCACAGCTTTATACAGAGACCAAAACAACACCAATGGCACTGATTGTCCTGATTCGTACGACTGGGAGTGGCTCTTCGCCAGTCAGCCAGTGTATATCCTGCTCATCACTGTGCTGGGAATCATGTTTAATGTGTTCGTCCTGATAGTTTTCTGCTTCCACAAGAAGGCCTGCACCGTGGCTGAAATCTTCTTGAGCAACCTGGCTGCTGCTGACCTCGTCCTGGTGTCTTGTTTGCCTTTCTGGGCTGTGTACATATCCAACGGTTTCAATTGGCCTTTTGGTCTGTTCCTGTGCAAAGTCGTCAACCTGGGCATTAAGATAAATGCCTACAGTAGCATCTACTTTCTTGTTCTGGTTAGCATAGATCGCTATGTGGCGCTGGTGCATACAATGTCCCATGGCAGAATGCGTAGGCCAAAATATGCAAAACTGGGTTGTTTCCTGATGTGGGGTCTCGGCTTGGTCTTGAGCATCCCCGAGCTTGTCTTCAGGGAAGTGAAACCTGTACCTGAGTATGGTGTAAATGCATGCTTTCTGGTCTACCCAACCCACATAGGGCTGTTTTGTGATGGGATGTTGATCGTTTTTAGCTTCTTCATCCCAATTTCGATTATCTCATTCTGCACTGTCAAGATTATTCAGGCGTTGAAGATCCAGGCAATAGAGAGATTCAGTGCTGTGAAAAGAGAACGTAAGGCCACCACGCTGATGCTGGCGGTCCTCCTGGCGTTTCTTATCTGCTGGGTGCCATTCCACGTGGTCACCACATTAGATGTGCTCTCACGGGCTGAAGTCCTGGTAGGGTGTCACTTTCTGTCTGTCATAGAAATCTGCAATCAGATCTTCACATACTTAGCCTTCTTCAACAGTGTTCTCAACCCCATCCTCTACGTCCTGGTAGGAAAGAACTTCCGGAAAAAGGTGTGTGAACTCTTCAAGCAGTGGAGCATTAGGAAAATAGTGACCTCTGAGTCCTCACGTGCATCAAACCTGTCCTCTACACTGAAGACTTTGGTATAAAATACTGCTTTCAAAACTGTTCCCCTAAGAAAAGATGAAGAAGAAAAGAAAAGAAACAGAAAGATGACTGTGGTGGACATGCATGTCATTTTCTTGGCAAATGTAGACGATTCCAATGATAAGCTAAATTCATTATTTGATTTGTAGTGGATGTAATTGTGTAGTAATTGTATCAAATCACCTGTTCTCAAATCAATCTTTGACTTGACGTCTTCTCAAAAAGATAAACTAGCTTTAATTATCTTTAAGAAATGTAGCGATATGTGGTGGGCCATACAAGGTTTGAATGTTTTTTTTTCTTTATTTTTTATAACAGTTTCACCACATGCAATAAACTACAGCTGGTTTCTTGTTACAAACATTTGCAAACATCCATATCTTAAATGCACAGGTGGTGTGATCTAAATCATCCTGGTTGCTGTAAAATAATTTATGTAAATACCTTTTTTTAAATATTCTGCTTGTATTGCTCATAACTCAGATTGTAAATAGTGCCAGTATTTGTTTTTCTCTGTACATAACAGGTCAAATAAAACATGCATGTGGTTTAATGGATCTCTCGATGAATCTTTATAATGCAATTCAATTTTGAGTTGAGCACACAAACTAGAACGTTAGAGAGCCCCAACATTTGTTTTCTAAGTGTTTTCTGGTGTTTCTGACTCATTGTCTGCAGAGTTAAAAACAGGATTGTGTCAGAGAGTTTCCAGTGGTGACACACAAACACGTTCCTTTTTTTTGGCTGTACGGACATCAGTTGTCTCATTTTACATTTCTCCCCACACCACTATTTGATGGCCCAATGTTTACTCATTGTGGGTTGTGGGCAAGGGTACAGTTGTCCCCAAAATGAAGGCCTGTCCTGCCAAACAGGAAATCTTTGTTAGGAGTCAGTCTTTACCACCATTGCCAGAGTTGGAAATTGTTGTGGAACAAAAAACATGCAGGCAGACAAAGTTACCTGAAAGCGTAGAATGCATGCCAAAAATACAGTTTTTGACCTTGTTTGATGTATTTCTGTCTGCCTTTTAGGATCATGATAGCCTAGCTTGCTAAGTTCGATTTTCTAAGTGAAATACAAACTTTAAATATTATATCAAACTTCAAAGGCAATACAGGACGATGGCGTACTCCTGTCAGTACCATGCCATGGAAGTTGACAGCATGTCTCCTAGTAAAGCCGGCGGTCTGCCATAAGAAATGTCTTGCCAGAGGTCTGAAGCTTAGAACCTTAGCAAAAATTTTCCTCTGAAAAATCGAAAAATAAGCAAACCAGATGCAGTATCATCAAAGTTTATATTTCCTTACACAAAAAGTGAGCAGCATTCAGTTTTTTATTGAATTTTGATTGCGTGTATGTAATCATACTGTATGTGTTTGTCAGTACATGCAGGTATGAATGTGTAGCTTGGGTTAAGTATGTGGCCTGGGTTATTTTTAATCACAGACATATTCCGTACAGTATCTGTTGCTAAGACTCCCCTCTTTGACGCCGGTGCGTGCTGTGTGCTCTGACTGATTAAACAACATTAAATCACTAACACTCCATTAAATCATTTATCCCTTTTCACTTTAAACTCAAATGATGACGTGAAGGTAGTGACACAGACATTAAACCTGTGTTGACACAGTTAAAAGGTTTTACTGGTATATGTAGCCTACCTACTAGTTTTGAACGCACTCTGGTTTTTCTAACTCTAAAATCGCTGTTACTGTGCAACAGCTTTCACAGTGATCCACATTACTTATGGAGAGTGCCGCAAGAGCTGAGCTTGTCTGCAACCACACAGATGCATGGGACTGGGTTTATACCATGCAGCCTGCCTACATGTCCATTATCTGCCTTCTTGGAGTGATCGGCAACACGTTTGTGCTTTGTGTGTTCTGTCTCCAGAAGCGGCGCAGCTCTGTGGCTGACATCTACCTGAGCAACCTGGCAGCAGCTGATCTCCTCATGGTTTCTTGCCTGCCGTTCTGGGTAGCAACCATTATCAACAAGTTCCACTGGAGGTTTGGGGAGCCCATGTGCCAGCTTATCAACATTGTCATTGGGATGAATTATTATTGCAGTGTGCTGTTCCTTACGCTTGTGAGCGTGGACAGATACCTGGCCCTTACCAGACCCCTAACCCAGGGGCGGGAGAGACGGGCCTTCTGGGCACGTGGGATTTGCTTCAGTATCTGGGTTGCTGGGGTCTTGCTCAGCTTCCCTGCTATCCTCTTCCGCTCCGTCCAGTTCTTCCCTCATCTGGGCATTGATGCATGCTACCTAGCATATCCGCATGAAGGCTGGAGACTGCGCTACAACATGACTGTCAGCACAGTAGGCTTCCTTATCCCTGTTCCCATTGTGTCCTTCTGTAGTTACCACATCACTAAAGCTCTTCGGAGTAGCCAGATGGTGAGAAATGGCAGCAGAGGCAGTGTGGAAAGAAAGGCAGCGTACCTTGTTCTCGTTGTTCTGGCTGTGTTTATTCTCTGCTGGCTGCCCTATCAGGTTCTGATCTTCTTGGACACCTTGGATTACTATGAAGTCCTCAGTGGATGTACTTGGGCGTACGTGTTGGACATTGGAAACCAGTTGGCTACCTACCTTGGCTATAGTAACAGCTCATTGAATCCTTTCCTGTACGTGATTGTGGGGAAGCAGTTTAAGCTGAGGGCAAGGGAAGTGTTTAGTTTAGTGCTGTACAGAAGGAAAAGGCAATGGGGGAAGTCCGGTCTTTCCAATGCCAATAGCCACTCAACTAAACAAACTGAGAGTACTAAAATCTAAATCTACCTACACACAAAGACAAAACAGTTGTTAAATAAATCAGTTTATTTTACATGCAAATAGTGTATTTTATATAGACTCACACAATTACTTATTAATCTATGGCCACTTAAAGGAATAGACATTGACATTTTGGGAAAAATGCTTATTCGCTTTCTTCACGAGAGATAAATGAGATGTCAACACTACTCTCATGTCTGTAGGTTAAACATGAAACTACAGCCAGCAGCTGATTAGCTTAACTTAGCATAAAGACTGGAAAGACTGGAAAACAGAGGTTGTGAGGTAACAAAATTGACCTGCCAGTACCTCTAAACCTCACAAATGAAGATATTATATCTTGTTTGTTACTATGTAGAAAAACCAAAGAATTGTCTGGCTCATAACCCCCTTAGAACCATACTATGTAGTTATTTAAATTTTGGTACAAATTAAATAAATGCGATATAACGTGTTGATTAATGATCTTAGTCATGATGGTTCCCTGATTTTGTTACCTTTGACCAGAGTTAGGCTTGCTGTTTCCCCCTGTTTCCAGTCTTTATGCTAAGCTAAACTAACCAGCTTCATATTTACCATAAAGACATGAGAGTGGTATCAAACTTCTGTAAGTGATCTTTTGTAATGCAAAATCATTTTAGACTTACTGTATTCTGATTTTTGGAATAATATTTTTGGCAATGTTGAACTTGATGTCATATGATTATGATTTTTGTAAACAGCAGTTTCCTTTCAGAGCAGTTCCACTTCTGTTCGCTAAACAAAGGCTAAAGCTTAATTTGGGGGGCTTCACTTTCTATTTCTATAGCAACTATCAGGAAGCAGACGATGATACATGTTGAAACTGACTCTTCAACTGATAACAAAATATTTGAAGTGATGAATCCATCATGTTTGTGTATTAGCCTGCCACTGTACTGTACTGTATGTGAAGAGTGAAATATAACTTATAAGCTTCTGCACTATCCACTAATAAAAAATAGAGTGAATCATATATCAACCACACAGCATTTCAATTTCATAAGACAAAGTGTCCACTAGGGATTTACAAAAAATAATTTGAAGGTTTTTCAAGATTTTAACATTTCACACATCAAGTTTTTCAACAATATATGAATGTTTCTTATCTTTAATAAAATATATATTTGAAGCAGGGAGTGTCTTTGTTTGACAAAAAAGTATTGTTGACATGTCCCATTCAGAATGTCCTAATGGACTGCATGATTCAAGTGAGCTGTTCATCATTTTGACCATAAAAGGGATGCTGCAGCCTCATTCTCATTTTGAAATAACACTTCCCATTACATACTGGCAAGAAACATTGTTTATATTTTGTATTATATCCAATTCGATTGTTTTTGGTTTTAAGCCATATTAAGTTTGTTATTGTTGCCATTTCATCAGCTTGAGTTAGCATCTCCACCCAGAGCTCTCCACCCAATTGACAGGCACACTTTTTCGGCTTAGAATTACAGTAGGAACCGCTAAAAACACAACAACCTCGCTGTCCTCTCCACTCAATTGACAGACACACCTTCTTCTCTTAGAATTACGGTGAGAACCGCTAAAAATAACACTACTTTGCCGTCCTCTCCACCTGACTGAACACACTTTATTGTCTTAGAGTTACGGCAACAATCGCAAAACACACTGCAAACTCACTGTCTTCTCTTCCCGATTTACAGCCCCCCTCTCTTGGCTTAAAATAACTCACGTTGTTAGCTACGGCTGCTGAACAGGCTACGTTAGCTAGCAGTTAGCAGGGTTAGCATGGCGGCGTTAGCCAGGACCAGTCGGGATCACTTTACTGGCTGTGAGTACACGAATGTTGCTACACGATATTTACCCGGGGTTTGTTACGTCTGGTCACGCAACTGTTAGAAACATGCCGTTTATTTTCGGTCAGGTAGAATCTATCTCTGTTAATCCAGTCCATTTGTTTGCTGCTTTCATGGCTGTACTAACGTTAAAGCTGTAGTGCGTTGGGTTTACATTTTTACAGGTATATCTGGCAACCCGGCCTGGCTGTCAAACTGGGCCGTTGATAACAACACACAAGCCAAAAGACAAACAGAAATTCCGTCACGGAACGAAAATTTCAAAAGGAGAAAAGATAGTATTTCAATTTAGCATGTTTCCTTAATATCTGATGGCACATTGGGGTAATTTCTGGATTTATTACAGTAAATATATTACATATTGGACCTTTAACTGTAGATAAAAAGTATAATGTTCATAAATTAATAAGCAAATCATTACAGATATCTTACCACATCAACAAACCATAAGAGGTACTACAGACTGTAATAGGAAATAATCCTATTAATCGGTTAAATCAGATGGATGGCTACTAAATTTCTATCAACTGCAGGTAATCTTCTCTTTGGCCTTGAGGAATGTGTCATCCCCTGAAAAACGACCCCATCAGTAATTTGTTCAAGTACCTGTTGCACTCGTGAATAAGGACTCAGTGTGACTTAGTATTTTCTTCCTTTACTGGCACTGCAAAATACACAGACATGGCATACATTGTTAACACATTTCTGTCCAGCGCTTGCTCTTAACACTACCATACCTGCTTTGACTCTGTTTACTCCTGACAGAAGCGCTCACTTAAGGGTATACTCCCTCTTGTCGCCGAAGGGAGCAACAACATGTTTCTACTACAAAGACTGAGTGCAGGGAGCACAGTGACTCTTAACAACATAAAGCAATGCACATTTTAATGAACATGAACTGTTATAATGCAATTAAACATTAAACATGGCTTTTCCTATGAACTAAACAGTATAACTTATTTTATTTTTTATATTACATTTATATAGCGCTTTATCATAGACACTCAAAGCGCATTTGACTGCTCTCTAACACCACTAATGTGTAGCACCCACCTGGGTGATGCATGGCAGCCATACAACGCCTTATGACGCCAGAACGCTCACCACACATCAGCCAGTTAGGGGAACATATTTTTAGTGGTGGGGGAAACTGGAGAACCCAGAGAAAACCCACACAGAAACGGGGAGAACATGCAAACTAGAAGGGCCTGGATTTGAACCCAGAACCTTCTTGCTGTGAGGCCACAGCACTAACCACTGGGCCACTGTGCTGCTCCTGTTTTATGACCTGGTCCTCACACACCCATTACGACTAAGGTAACAAAGTACAGTATAAGAGTGTGAAACTCCTCATAGGGAGGCAGTTTAGGGAGGTGGATGGTACCATAGACTTTCACCCAGGAGACTGGGGTTTGTGTCCCATTTAAATTAAAAGTAAACAGTGAGTTTTTTTTTTACTTTACGGAACAAACAGAACTGCGTCACATGAGTAACTATAGTAAAAAACAAGTGTAGAAACATAACAAATGTACTGATTTTAAATAAAACAAACAATCCTTTTGTAAACTCAACTGAGTACTTTTGTTGGTAAAAGCCTAGCCTAGTTTTTCAACGTTTCACAATGTTAACGATGTGTTTAAAATAAAAAATCACGACCATTACGGTTATGTTTAGATATGAGGATGGAAATCACTCCTGTGGGTTTTATATTCTGCCACCGCTTAGGGCGCTAATTTATTAAATGCTCCTATGGGTTGTATAAGAGGCTAGGAATAATATGCCTAAATGGTTGTATGGTTTGTGAGGAATGTTTCATAAAAATTATTAATAAAGCAATGCTACTTTCATAATCGTTTCTTAATAGTCTGCAGTTGTGCTGATGAAGTTGAACACTCTTTCCACCATTTACTACTGCAGTTCCAGCGTTTCTCTAATATGTACATGGAACAAATTTTGACTCTCTGATAAACAGGTTGAAATATTGAACTCTTTGGCAAAGGGTGTGGAAAGAATGCAGCTATAAACAAAAATGCTCTTAACAGATCTCTCCTCTGACTTACTGTGTACTCTTACAGGGAACTCAGGGTACACACATGAGCCCTGTTCCAGACGTTTCTTTTATCAGGGGAATTTTCATGAAACATACGGTAAGAACTTTTCACGCTTTGTCTTATTCTTTGTTTTGAGCATCACACTATGTTTACTTTTAAACTAATTAGGTGCAACAGTCTTAATACTCAGCTTGACAAAAATAATGTATTTAGTTGTTCAGCCATTTTCATAGCAGGACGTGATTTAAGGTACTATAATATAACACATTTTATCAAGTTGTTTTAGTAAATTTGAAGTCTTCGTAAACTAAAGGCAAGTTAGTCAACTTATTAATGTGTGGCTACTTGTTTTCCTCGGCACTAAAGCTGACTAACTGTGAATAAACATGTCATCATAGTCAACATTTCTACTATCTATTTTACAACATGTTTTATTTTTTTTTTTAATTATTTTTAAACTGCATATTATAATCCTAATTTTTTTTAATCTCTGATGCAGTATTGACATAGCATCAGTTAAATTAAATAACAGTATTTTACTAATGAGTTATGTATAATTATTTTGTTCCTAGCCCATGGAGCCGATGACACTATCTGTGTCAACACTGTGGTCTGAAAACAGCAGTGCGTCTCTGCCATCCGGTCCAACTGAGGATCCGGCCTCGGCAGAATGGGAGCTTGTCCACACCATCATACCCCCGTACATCTTAACCTTATCTCTGTTAGGCCTTCTCTTTAACAGCTTTGTCCTGGGGGTGTTCTTTGCCCACAAGGATCGCCTAACTGTAGCGGAGATTTACCTGAGCAACCTGGCGCTGGCTGACTTTATTCTCCTGTGTGGCCTCCCCTTCTGGGCGATGAACATCCTCAACAACTTCAACTGGCCATACGGAGATGCCTTATGCAAACTGGTTAACTCCATCATCATCATCAATTTCTACACCAGCATCCAAACCCTTGTCATGATTAGTGTTGACCGCTACCTGGCACTTGTGAAGACCATGAAGGCCAGGTGGCTGAGACGGACACTCTTTGCCAAGGTGATCTGCTCCATCCTGTGGATATCAGCGGTCGTACTGAGCATGCCAACCATTGTTCACAGAAAGGTGAAGTTTATCAAGGAGCTCAAGACAATGTCCTGTATACTGGATTATAACCATGACAGCTCTTGGAAGTTGGCCCATCACTTTCTGGTAAATGTTGTAGGCTGTGTACTCCCTGTTCTGGTAATTGTTTTCAGCAGTGGGAACATAATCAAGGCTTTAGTCCAAAGGAGGGAGAGTGTAGCTTATCATGACACTAATGACACAAAGGCCACAGTACTGGTGTATGCTGTCACACTACTTTTCTTACTGTGCTGGGGTCCCTTCCAGGTCTTTACCTTCCTCGACACACTCTGTGATCTCCACGTGCTGGATGAGAAGCTGTGGTCCCACACGCTCGATATAGGAAACCAGGTTTCAGTGTATCTGGCCTTTCTCAATAGTGCTCTGAACCCAGTGCTGTATGTCTTCTCAGGGCAGTACTTTAGGAGGAAGGTTAGCACCATCTACAGGAGGACTCGACGTCGCAGAGAATCAGATATGACCACATATCAACGCTCTGTTGTGTCCACTTACATTAACAGAACGGAGCAAATTAAGACTGTGGTCATTTTTAATGCAGGCTGAGATGTGACTCTTCATGACATCATCCACTTCTGTTGCTGCTTTTGTAAAATGCGATGCAATATACAGGATATGAGTCTAAAGGTTCTTATTTCATTTCATGAGACTTAACATAATATGTATGTAATGCTGTTAAATGGTTTAAAACCACTAACAAAGGATGTATTTGCAGATATAATGGGCACAGCCATAGTTAATGGATGTAATCTGTAGAAGAAATGGAAGCAGATAATATGTTTACACTCTCCATAAAGACACTTGTGTCTTGCTCTGCAGACATGCAGTATGTATTTGAATTTGTTTTATTTAACTGACTCCAAAAAGCAGTTTAAATCTGCAAGCTACCGGGAGATAAAGGACACTTAACTTTGTATACATTACCTGTACATTCACAATTCCCCTTGCAAGTATATGTCTTGACATGTAAACTTAAAATGTATTTATTAGTGACATACACAATTTGCCAGTGTCTCTTTAGTATGAACACTTTTTACTTTAAGCTATTTTTGTGTACGCTATTACTGGAATAATTTGTGTAATAAACTCAACTGAACAACTGAAGTACTATATTAATAAAAAATGAATGCAAAAAAATGAAAGTTTTTTTCCCCAAAAACGTTGTTAAGTAAAAGCGTTTAATTTAAAGGGTTAAATGGATCCAACTTGATACATTTACCTTCCCACATTATTGCAGTTAAGTAGCATGTTATGTTCTTTTGAGTATTGCAGTTTTTGAAACCTTCGATTGCAAACATAAGGTTATGTAATATAAATCTACCAGGTTCTCTTTAAGCATCTAACTACAGTGGGGAACTGCATCCTTTTCTCTTTGCATGATACATGTTTTGCATACGATTTAATTAATCCTCAATGAACGAGCATGTGAGTTTTACGGCAGCTGAAAATGTTGTTTTTGCTGACCTCCAGTGGTTTGATTTCTAACCTATCTGCACAGATGTACTTCAGGGTGTGTCAATACACTGTGACATCACTGCTGGGTGTGGCTACAGCTGCAACAGAGCATGCAACAAATATTAACAACTTGGACATCATTGCTCATTGCCAAACCCCTGTCAAAAGAATGACTGTCATAGTCATAGTTTAACAACTGTAACGAGGAATGTTTTGAAATCAAGTCAAACTTGAAGTACATTTAGTAACCTAGCATTAATTAAATAAGACATCCAGTAAAAGTGATCTGCCAGAGGGGGCTGACTTCCTCCTGCAACATGCAAGTTTTAGCATGGAGGTTCCAACTAACTCATCAAATTAAAGTGAAATTGCTTGCTAGCTACAGCCGATGAAATCTGCCAGCAGCAATTTATATTTGAGTGAAAATAAGAAACCTGCTTTTACCTGTATCTGAAAGCAAGGACAATATTACTACTAATTTCAATTGGCAAATCTGCCACCATTGTACAGAATGACAAGAATTATTTTTGGGGGCATTTTTAGGCCTTTATTTTCACAGGACAGATTAAGACATGAAAGGGGAGAGGGGGGGATGACATGCAGCAAAGGGCAACAGGTCGCGGCGGCTGCGTCGAGGAGTAAACTTTGATATATGTGCACCTGCTCTACCATCTGAACTAACCAGGCCACATGAGTGTAAAGTTTTGACAGGTATAACAAAGAGTCAGCGGCTAATATGTTTGCAGACCCAGACCCCCAGAAGATACTCATGATTTTGGTGATTCCCTGACGTTTTATAAAGCACCATCATGCAGCATGCATGCATTGACATTTAGCAATAATAAAAAAAAAAAAAAAAAAAAAAAGATACCTTAGGTATTCTTGTGTAACCATCCGCCATTTGGTCTGTTGCTGCAACTTGACATCCATTTCCAGAGGAATATTATGAAAATCTAATAACTCGGACAATCACAGTTAATTACTGTGAAGCTTTGTTTTGGTTTAATCTTGTTTCTGCCCATGCATTGTTGTTATAACCCCATTTCCCTAACATGCTACGCCTTTCATTCCAGATTCTTAGAGAAGTGAATTTTGCAGAGGGAAGGTCTACGTTTTGTGCTGCACTTGTACTGTACTGTATTTGTGTAAATGTGTTTATTTCAGTGTTTTGTCAGCACAGATTAATTTCAACTGGATATTGCCAGATGGATCACCTCACCGTTCTCATTTGGCATGACACTAATTCCCTCTGGATTTTGTGCCACGGTCAGAATGACGAGAAGGAGGAAGCAGGTGAAGGAGGTTGGAGAGGAAATAGCGCAGGTGGGGTTGCAAGTCACTGATGTTTTCTTGCCTCTACCTAACGTTAGAATTCCACAAATTAAAAATAATTAAGGGATTCATGGTTTATGGATTATTTCTTTACAGTAGGCATTTTGACTCATCCTAGCAGGAAAACAACAGGTTTTGACATTAACAATGGCCCTTTTATTTATCAGCTCAATGTGAAATTCAAAGAAAAAAAAATGTATAATCTGATATAGGCCTATTTGGGAATCAATATGACGACAACAATAATGAAACCATCAGAAGAGCAAGACCCGTAAAAGCTTACCAATGTCAGCCACAAGTATTATTTTTATTTATTTACAGTATAGCAAATTGTCACCTTTAAAAGTATGCTTTTAACTGATCCTGTTAGCAAGGTATGTACAGACAACTATCACTGTATTACTTTGATAATAAAGAAAACTTGAAAGCATTAATTCTCAAGCAAGTTATGCATTTTTGTTCTAAGATAATTCATGGACATTTATTGCTAATGGCCATGAGGAATAATGGTATTCTCTGGAAGTGTAAATCTCCCTCCTTGCTCCTTTTCCACCCCCTGTGGGAAGGCTTTTGGCTTTGTCCTTCTACAGAATGTCCATGTTTAGCCTACTGACCACCCTGCAGTTTGCCGAATGAAAATGCCGTCCAGTGGTTACCTTGTACGGTAGCTGGACTCTCGCGATATCACAAGATCATTCGAGAATCGCAGGATCACACATCACATGAAAATCCATCTTTTTTTTTTTTACAAGAAAATCCATCTTCGTCGACAGCTTTGTTTTGTATTTTGGGCTACTATTAGATCTGTAGTTGAGATACACCCGTAGACTATATAATATTAATGGACAAAGCATCTGTTTCGGCGAAGTGCTGCAAATGCAGAAGTGCCTTAAACCTGCATTGTATCTGAATTCCAGCAGGGGGCGACACTTCTCACTTGATTTATTACCTCGGTAAACATTTTCATAATGAGTTTATGGTCTCAATCGCCAGGTTTCTGCAACACAGAATGATATACATTTTTTGAATTATGGTCGCGTTGATTTTAAAATTGGCGATAAAGCAGGGGGTGTTTTAGGGTGTGGCTATGATGTGATTGCCAGTAAAAGTGTGTAACGTAGAGTGTAAGGGCTCCTCCCTCACTCCTCCCTCTCGTCTAAAATCGTCAGATCCGCAACCAGGTTGGCTGCGCCCGTAACGGCAAACTCAACGACTCATAGCAGAACTCCACAAACCAATGGGTGACGTCACACATGCTCTGTCCATTAATATTATACAGTCTATGGATACACCTGATGGATTATGTAAAACTTTGGCTTCCATTGTTGGTGTTAGCCATGCTGCTGTAAAGACATGCTTTTGGGCTATTAAATGGTTAATATTCCGTTGTTGTCCGAGTTGTCATTGTTATATCTAGTACATGAAACCGTTAAGTACTGTATATAACAGGCTTCTCAGATGGTTCTGTGTACCAAAGGATCTGGTGCATCAGGTTAGTTCCGTGGAGGAGCACAGTGAATATTTCATGTCCTACCTTCTCCTGTAATGTTAATATCCAAATGGGGCTTCAGTCACAATTATGAAAACCACTTCCAGTGTAACTTTGATGCTAATCTTTAAAAATGGCCCTGAAACATTACTGAAGAGAGAGGTCCATTTAAAACAGACATTTTGGTCAGTCGCTCCTTTGGTCCACTACTGAAATATTTTAACAACCATTATGGATTGCCATAAACTTTTGTACGGACATTTACACTCCATAAAAAATAAAGCCTACTGACTGTGGTAATCCCTGACTTTTCCTCTAGTACCAACACAAGGTTGACATTTTTCATGTTTACTGAAATATACTACACTCTGCTGTGGACAATTTCACCTACTCAGAAGTGTTGATTTTAGCATAAAATCTTCAATGGGCTGCACTGGTGGTCCCTGGGTTAATGCCGTGACCATGACCCGCAACTTCCCTTGTCCGCGTCTGGCTCACCTTTAAGACATTTCATTCTCTCTCTCTTTCTTTCTCTCTCTCCCCTCATTTCCTGTAGAGCATTTGCAGGTCTTGAAAAGTCATAAAAATTGAATTCAGTTTCCTCCAAAAAAGGCCTTAGAAGGTATTAAAAAGTCTCACATTTAATTTACAAAAGTCTTAAAGGGGATATGTTATGCTCATTCCAGGTTCATACGTATTTTGGGTTTCTAATAGAACATGTTTACATGCTTTAATATTAAAAAACACATTATTTTTCTCACCCTCTGTCCGAAATGCTTTGTTTTAGCGCCTGTCTCTTTCAATCAATCAATCAAACTTTATTTATAGAGCACTGTCTCTTTAAGCCCACCTGCTGAAAAAGCCTAATCTGCTCTGATTGGTCAGTGTTTCCGGGTCTTCAGCATCTGCACTGTTATCCAAAATAAGTTGACTATACAAGAAATTTGCGTGTAAACCTGTTGCCTTTACCCGTAAAAAAAACATTAGTAAACATAAATAATTTCTTTCTGGATTTTTTTTCAGATCTGTTTTGCAGTTAGCCACAGAATAATGAGATAGGTAAATTACATAGCAGTAATTTATTATTTAGCGTAAGGCATCACATATTCACAACATGATCCCTGATGTCAGTTCTAGATTAGAGGCTGAAGTAGCCTACAAGAACCTGCTAACGAGAGACTTCTGTAATGTCAATACAATAAAAATGTACCTTCATAATGAAGTTTGTTCACTGCTGGCTACAAGTTAGCAATCAAACACAACAAAGGCTGTCACTTGAATGGCGTTTGGAGCTAACTTTAGCAATCAAACAAACGTTTGCCGGATCCGGATCCCTTGGCGTTATGCCGTAAACCATTTAAATCTGAGCATGCGCAACTCACATCTGCACTTGACTCACATCGGGTAGTGACACCCATTTCCAGCCTCCGTCGGGGTAAAGAACGTAGTTCCTTCTTTACAGACTGCTTTATAGACTGCATTAGATTGGATTTTTGTTTGTGTCCACTACAAACATGCTGCTATTAAAAAAGAAAACCCTATAAAGACCATTTTCAAACTAAAAACCAACGTTTCTGTGTGTGTTTGATATCAGGTGTTTGGTGTTTTAAGCCCCCAACGTCATCATTCAGGCACTAGGGATAGGCAAGGGTTAGGGTTAAGGTTAGGGTTAGGTGTGGGTTAAAACGCAGCACCCAGGATGGGTTAGGGTTAGGGTTAAGTTTAGGGTTAGGTGCCTTGAAGTCGACAGTCGCAGCGCTGCCTTGAAGTCGACGTTTGGGGCGTGATATCCAAGGTGGTAAGCGAGCATCCGCAAAGCGTACCTCCTATGGAGACATTTTGATGCTAACAAGCCATCACCTGCCGTTAGCATTCCATTGACTGCCATTCATTTTGGTGTCACTTTGACAGTGAATAACTTTAAAGATTCTATTTGTCCATTGTTTATTTTTAAAGAAACACGACAATTTATAAAAGGCTCCATTACCTTGTACCTCATGTTATGGCTCCCTAGCAGATGTTTTTATAATATATAATATAAAATATAAAAATATAATAACAATTGTGTCATAATCACGCAACTTTCTGTCGCATAGTAGACAAATTACCATATAGTACAGGAGAAGGTTGCGGGCAGTTTCGACTCATATTAGCTGTTTAAGTTTAATTACTAATGTTATCTAGCATTTTAGTTAGCAATAATGATCCTGTCCCTAGGTTATCTGCTTACATATACCTACGCTCTCCGTCTCTGCAAGATTGGGAATGATTGAGATTTCTCTTGGCACAGCTACCAGAAGACTTACAACTTTCAGACAGGTTGCTCACGTCACATCTACCTCGTCAAGCTCAGTTGGAGGCTGCACAGTTAAGCTGGTCTCCGTGGAAGTCTATGGTGTCGCTTTGTCCATTAATGTTACTGTCTATGGTGATATCAAGCCTGGCATGTTAAAAGGACCTAAAATGTCTACTTTGTGACATAAACACACAACCTGTTCCCACGGCTTGTTTGTAAATATTTGTTAAGTGGAAAGTATGCTATGTGAATTACAGTGTGGGGGCGTTTTCTACTGAGTTGTAAACATAACAGAGATCATATTATAAAAAGTCACACTCCATGGCAGACAGACAGGCTGTGTATACAATGCTACTAGATGAAGGAAAAACAGAAGAGGGATTGACTGGAGGAGGGAGCATGCCAACTAATAGTTCCAAGTTGTCTGACATCATAATTTCCTTTCCCCTTTCCTTAAGCTAGTCAGAGACAGACAAAGAACAGTAGAAGAAGGTAGGCTACTGGAGCAGTGCAGTGTATCTGGGCATTTTACATCTGGACTTCCTGAGAAAGAATGGCTCTTTTGTCTACAAGGTACGCATAAGCTTTATTTTGATTGCATATGACTTTTTATGTTTTGCCATTATTCACTGTAGTTAGAATATTAACAAGGGCCATTAACAGCTTAACAATGTTTTCTGTCAGTATTATTTCGTGTTTTTTTTGTAACATTGTCTGTGAATGGCAGTATACAGATAATTTATTTAAAAAAAATGTACTCACCTTTACAAAAAAGTGATCTCAAACAGAAAAGGGTTAATCCTAGAGACCAAGTATTTGTTGTTCACATACATGTCTACATCTAGATTGTATTACTCACTATATTTGTCTCAACACGTTTAGTGCAGGATGATGATAAGATTTTGCTCGAATGTGTAGTCAGTAAGATCTGTTTTAAAACTGCTGTACTGTTTGTGCTATGCTGATACAGAAATATTTTAAGAAGAGTTAAACAAAGGCTCTTAATGCATTTCAATTGAAAGCATTAAATATGTGCTAGATAATAATCAGTGGTGGAGAATATCGTTAGGCAATTACATTTACGTACTTCAGTACAATTTTGAGGTCCATTATCTGCTTATTTATAGTTCTACACTTACTTTGCATATTCCAATTAATAAAAAAAAAAAGATTTAACATAAGGGAAGAAATTAATACATGACTTCTAATAGATTCTTAAACTGTAGTATTGCTAATTTTACTTTAAAGATCTGGGTACTTCTTCCACCTTTCAACTGTAACATGCACACAAGTGCTGTCTTGTTATTGGTAGACAAACAGCCTGTCCCACAACTGCTTTAATTTAAAAACATAATTTGCTAAAACATAAATATAGGTATAAATGTATTATATTAAAGTAAATGTATCATAATGAATGCCGTACCCTATTTCATATGTGAATACTTTCAAAAATAATATTCCATACAGAAGTCTCACAATGCCATATCTCACAGCGCTGTGGAGTAAGGTCTGGCTACACCAAAAACACATTCTGGAATAAGAGAAAAAAATGCTATGGATTGTTTGCATTTCTTGTAAGCAATCACAATCTTCTTGGGCAGCGCTAAGCTCCGGATGGTGGCTCTGCAGAAATAGTCTCCAGAAGGAACTGTTCATACAATACAGTAGCGTGAGCTTTTTAAATTATCTAGATACATGGTTAAATGTAATTTGCTCTAACTGTGTAGCATGGTGTGTACTTCACCCATAGCAATCCCCTCCAATCTGTCCCAAAATTTCCCAGTGAGATACTACATACTTACATATTCTTTGTAAACTGGCTTATTGCACAATCCAAATTTTCTTCAAAACTTGCTTGGAAATGTACTTTGGTTGATCCACACTGTTCATGGTCAGTGCCCTAAGCCCCGAAGCCCAGCATCCCAGTGAATGTCATCTTTCATCACCCATTTGACAGGGAAGCTACCACCTACTCATGTAACTCAGATATTATTCCATTATTTCTTTTTTTCACTATTAAGTGTTTTTGGAAACAGAATTTCGTTTCCCTTGCTTGCACAAGTGATTTTTGGTTTTGCACTTTCACCCCCAGAAATAGCAATATGGCATCATGACTTTGCGTAAATATACACGCCACTTTCATTGTTACGGGTGAGGGAAGTAGAGGACCCAAAATGCAGAGAGAGCAGGCAGGCAGGCAGGCAGGCAAACGTTGAAGTGGAGGATTTAATAAAAACAAAAAGCGGCAGTACAAGGACTGGAAAACTCACAAAAAATAAACTGACGGGAAAAACATAGGCAGGAGCAAACTGACGCAGGCACAAACACAAGGCACAGGGAGGAAACACAAGGGCATGACTACAAAACGATCTGACACAAGACAAGGGGAACACAGAGGCTAAATACATGAGGTGATGGGTAAATCAGAAACAGACAACAGGAGACAACAGGTAAGCAAAACTAGACATGACAAGACAGAAGACCAGACTGTCAAAATAAAACAGGAAGCAGAACAAACAGACAAAACATGACACAACCTAAATACAGACACTTGACACAACACTAGGCAACACAAGGGATAACAGGGAACACAGGAACAAACCAAAACACACAAGACACAAAACAGAGTACATCAACACAACAGGGAACAGAAAGTTACAGAAAGTGCAGACACAAAACACTGAAACCATAACATTCATAAAGCAAAATGGCGTCTTATTGTAACCATTTTCAGCTATCCACGTGTATGCATACGCTGTATACAGCTGATGTAAACATACCCACCACGTGGCCTCGCCACGTTGCGTGTTATCGCGAGAACGCAACGTACTATTGCGAGAACTACGTCACACGCCTGTTAAAATAAATGGTTGGGTTTAGGAAAAGAACACAGGGAAAGGCTTTAGTAACAAAACAGTGACAAAAACACGGAAAATAATGACAAAAACACACTTAGGAAAACAATAAATGGTTGGGTTTAGGAAAGAAACATTGGGTAAGGCTTATTAAAAAAAAAAATGGCTGAAAAATCACCACACTCAGGCCATGAACCCAGGTCTCCCAGGTGAAAGTCCTGTGTTTTACCCATCCACCATCCCAACCTACCTCCTAACTCAATTCCCTGTTTCTTTATACTACACGCTACGGCGGAAATTGACTCGCAATGTAGGTCAATGGCGGCCAATTTGCGTTGATATACACGCAAAAATGCGATTATGCATCTTGATAACACGCAAAAACTAAATACAAATTGGCGTGTCATACATAAGCCAATTCATGAGATCAGTCTGGAAATAGAGTGAATCTTTAGGAAAATGATAGGTCAAATTCTCATCAATATACTCAAGACTTTCTTATTTTCCTTAGGAGAATTTTGTATCTTGCATTGGTGAGAACAATGCTGTAACACACAGTTCCATACTCTCGGAACGTACACATACACACTAACATCACTATATTAAGAGTAGTGTCAGCTCACAAAATAAGTCTAGTATCAAACAAATAATGTATTAATCCTTAAGAAATTTTAGTAAAGGATTTTCATTTTTATTTTTTATGAATATTTCTTTCATTTTGTGCATTCCAGGTAAAACCAATAAAAATGGTGTTTCTTTGATTACATACAAATAACTCAAAATATAGTTCACAATTCACGTACAACCTCAAGAGGTATGGTATGCAGTGCTTCTCTCTTTCGGTGATTGTGGGACATTTGTGGGTGTCAACAAAGAGCCTTTGGGCCCCAGTGGGCGTGTACTGTAACTCCCAGCCAGTAACCGCGTGCAGTTGTGCAGCCCTTCTCATTTCCAAATGGCGATTTAACCCTTGTGCAGACACCAAGAAGCAGACATGATGAAGCTCTGCATTCACTCATAATACAGTAGAGGTTTGTGTATGGATAGTTGTGATTTAGAACAATAATGTCATGCAACAATCTGAAAAGATCATTTTATTCCTCTGATTCACTGATTTGTGGCACTCCCCCTCTTAATTTACTCTCTAGTTTGCTCCACCACCACCTCGATCTCTCTTGCGCTCTTTCTCTCTCTGTTGAGAATTGGCCAACTTTGAACCCTTGTCTTTTCTTCTCTTTTAGTTTTTGTCTAAAATATAACACACATACAAGGTCATTGTTGTGGCTGTAAGCAGTCCAACAAAGTGCTGCCGCGAGGGACTAAACACTGAGAGATGCATAAACACACTGTGAGACCATAAACAACATGATATGTGGCTCCTACAGTCATGCTCTGGAAGTCTCTGGCAAGACCACAAACAGCCATAACAATGTATTTACCTGCAGAGCTTTATGAGAACTCATCAAACCCGACCCGTTTAATTTGAAAAGCTAACAACGAGATGTGATAAAATCATTGTAAAACTGACTTGACGCTGTCGCCCCAAATGAATGCTCTTGGGGGTTTTGTCAGGTTTCTGGTAGTATGATCTAGACCTAATTTATCTGAGTGTCCTGAGATAACTTCTGTTAGGATTTGACACTATAAATAAAATTGAATTGAATATTTCACATTATTAACTTAGTATTCATGATAATAACAAAATGTTAAAGAAAACTTTAAAGTTACTTTCAAATCGTCGTTTGTTTTAATCTTGTCTGGTTTGCCTTCCCTTTTTTACTCTCCACAGCGACTCTGCTAATTTCAGCACCGTGACTACATCAAACCAAAACAACACAGAGTGTCCTCTAGCAGAAATCAAAGATTGGCAGTGGACTGTGGTCCCGGCGTATATGCTGCTGATCAGTGTGCTGGGAATCGGGATGAATGGTTTTGTCCTGATGGTTTTCTGCCTCCATAAGAAAGCCTGCACCGTGGCTGAGATCTTCTTGAGCAACCTGGCTGCTGCTGACTTTTTCTTAATGGCGTGGTTGCCTTTGTGGGCTGCATATGTAATCAACAGATACGACTGGCCCTTTTCTCATCACCTGTGCTCACTGTTCGCCCTTTCCATCAACATGAACGCCTACTGCAGCATCTACTTCCTCGTTCTGATTAGCATAGATCGCTATATTGCATTTGTGCACCCGCTGTCCCATAAAGGAATAAGTAGGACAAAATTTGCCAAACTGGCCTGTCTGCTTGTGTGGGGTTTTGGCTTGCTCCTGAGCGTCCCCACACTCGTGTACAGGAAAGTGGCCTACTACTCTCAATTTAATAAAACTATGTGCATTCTTAATTACACAGATGTCAAGGAACAGCTCCTGTTTGAAGGGATGCAGAATACATTCGGCTTTATCATACCCATTTGCATAATTTCCTACTGCACTCTCGTTATTATTAACTCTCTGAATAACCGGTTAATTGAGAGCTCAAACAGCCAGAAAATGGAGCAGAAGGCCACCACTCTGGTGCTGGTGGTCCTCTTGGCGTTTGTGATTTGCTGGGTGCCACACCACGTGGTAATGATACTGGAAACACTCAGAAGAGCTGAAGTCCTGAGAGGATGTAGCATCATCGCCAATCTAGGGATCTGCCGCGCAATCTTCATGTACTTAGCTTTCTTCAACAGTGTTCTTAACCCCATCCTCTACGTCATTGTAGGAAGGAACTTCAGGGGAAAGGTCAGGGGTCTCTTCAAGCAATGGAGCATTAACAGAACAATGACCTACCGCACCACCACCTCCACAGGCTCAAACCTGTTGAGAAGTGTTAAAACTGAAGTAAACTCAATCTGATCTGCAGGATTGTTTTAATTAGTTTTTTCGTTTTACAATTTCACATAATGAAATTGTTAGTCATTTTTACAAAAGATAAGAACCCTATTTGAAATAATACTTATGTAATCTGAATTCACATTAAATAAGACCCTGCTCAATACTGTGAGGTTATAACTCTCTCTTTGATTGTTTGCGCCACATGGGACATACTGTAACCCTAAAAGACAAAAAAAGGAGGGAGGTCTTCTGGGGAACATAATTAAGCCTTCTTAAAGGACAATTCCGGCGCAAAATGAACTTAGGGGTTAATAATAGATGTGTACCCACTCAATTGTTCTCTGGGACATGTTTTATTTCTAATCGAATTAGCTTACAACGCTGGTATTCGCTATTTTGTACCACTAAAAAGGCTCAAAATATCACCAAACTTCAACGGTAGCATGAGGGTCCTTAAATGTTAACTGAAGCATTGAGAACTTTGTAAGTGTACAGACAGTTTATTGAAAAGAGATTATAAAGACACTCGCGTTCATGTTTACATGAGGCCGCCATCTTGAAAACCAGTCATGACTTACAGCTGGCGATGCAAACTAAAATCGAAAGCAATTTGCTCAATATATCTGAAATAATCGCACCGATGTAAAACATAACTTGTCTAGTGTAGCTACTACTCAGTGGATAACTGTCCATCTGGTCCCTCTGGTCTGGGTCGCTGTCTCCAATTTATTTTCAAGACATGGAAAAAAAGTTTCAAGTACAGCCCTGTTTATCAGAGAGGGGAAATCTTCACACTGTACAAAACACAGTGTCTCTTGGGCAGGCACGGATTTAGAATGCAGAGGCCCCTGGGCACAAAATCTTGGAGGCCCCCCCTCCACCCTCTCAGAACTCGCGGCCCAAACTCACACAGCATCTACATTTTTAGAAACAGTAAAAGTAAGCTGTGGGTTTTTCTTTAGTTTAAAACAAAACCACTTTCTCCAACTCCATTTCTTGTGATGTTAATTGTGACTCTATAAATATCTATAAAACAAAGGACAAAATTGAAACTATCACAGAACAAAATCAACAGAATTTATTGCAATAAAGCAGATTAAAATCTATGAAAATACAGCCTAAAGAGCTGACTTTGGAAAAACAGCTGATTGTTGAGCACCTCTTTTACTCTCTCTCACTGTCTCTAAAAATAGGTTGCGTATAACTTATATATACGTATAGGCCTATACAGCTCACTCTCAGCGTGAAATATAGTTCTCAAAGTTAAGTTGCACAACTTAATGTATGGCAACTATTTTATTCTATGTCATAATTTCCTGATATGTAATGACACCTGACAATGTAACGCCATTACCGATGTTGTTCAGCTCTACATCTCCACCAAATCCATCACCACTGCAACTCACTCCACTTTGACCATTGGCCTCAGTGAAATTAAATCATGGATGCAAACCAACTTTCTCAAACTTAACTGTGACAAATCATCGGTCCCAAATTCCTCTTCAAAACATCGCACAACTTTTGCTTTACCATCTGTAAATGCAATCTGTCTCCCTCCTCACACATCCACACCATCAGGAGTTAGTTTGGACAGCAACCTGTTCTTCGAAATGTGAAATATGACGTGAAAGTACCCTCAACTAGAGAATGACTCCCACATATGATGCATTTAAATGCATTGATAAGCTTAGACCGCGTTTCTTGTCATAAAAATGAACAGTCTATCAATACATCAACGTTACATGATTTAAAAAGCAACCTATCATATGGGGAGAGAGCAGAGGTGCTGGGCTCTAGCTAAATCAGAAAAAAATATTTATTTAGGTGGGTCGGTGGACGCAGATTCGGAAGGCTTCGGCGCCGATCGGGGTATCTATTATCTATAATAATCAGGGTGTTTAATAAGTGGGAAAAGTAGTAGATAGACCTACATTTTGAGGCTGTCAAACTGGTAACGTAGCTACATACCGCCGGGTCTCTACCACCTGCGGAGTCGGAGACCGTGGGGGGGCATTTAAACAGGTGTCTGTCACTCCAGCTGGGCTGTGGTTCTCTGTCGTGTCCCTGTCCTGATGTTGTTCTAATTGTTCATCTAAATAGCAAGGCTGGATGTTGTGCTAAACTCCTCATCGCTAGCATCACCGCAGGCGTCGCCAGGCCCTTTATTAGTGTCGAGACGAGTGGAGATGGTTGGAATATTACTCCTAATTAAATCCTCTCTGCTATCCTTCTCCCTTTTAGCTTTCCGTTTTTTATCCATGTTGTTTGTTTTGTTTTCTCGATGTCCTCTACTCTCTTTCTCTCTCTCTTTCCTCCACCGCCTGTCTTGCCGCTATCAACAGTTTCCGCGGTAACCTGACTCGTAGTCATCAGACACAGCCTAAAAACTGATCATAATACTTTTTTGTGTGCAACTAAATTATTGTTAACACACATACACACAAACACACACTAATTAATTAATTTTATTTGTAATTTAATTTTAAATAGAAAAAAAAAAAAAGGATGATGCCACACAGTTAGTGGGATCTTGGAGGCCCCCTAGAGGTCGGAGGCCCCAGGGCACCGACCCAATCGGCCCGGTGGTAAATCCGGCTTTGCTCTTGGGTGTCGCGACGCAACAGGTCTCACTCCGTGCAACACAGACGCTCCTGTTCGGTGGCCGTAGCTTCACAATGTCCGCAGGTACACCACCAGTTTCCCAGTACGGGGAAGTACGAGGCTGTGTTGCGGCATTGACTACCGGTAGCTCTCTATCATTGTAGCCCTTTCATGGAGCTCCCGCAGCTCTTCGTTCAATAAACTGTCTGTACACTTACAATGTTCTCAATGCTTCGGTTAACATTTAGGGACCCTCATTATGCTACCGTTGAAGTTTGGTGATATTTTGAGCCTTTTTAGTGGTATGAATAGCGATTTGTTTTTACTTTCCCTGTGCCCCGAATACTAGTGTTGTAAGCTAGCTTCTTTCAAGCTACAAACACATTCGATTAGCATGAAAACATGTCCCAAAGAGCAATCGAGTGGGTACACATCTGTTAATAACCCCTAGGTTCGTTTTGCACCAGAATTGTCCTTTAATAGTGTCCTGAACCCATATCTTCTCTGGGCAGGCGGCACTTCAGGAGGAAAGTTAGGGAGAAGGAGGGAGAGACATCATCACAGATGATCACATACAGCCAGACATCAACACTCCTCACTAGTCATATCAACAGATCAGAGGAAAGCATGACCATTTTTAATGCATGGGAGAAGATGTAACTCTTTCGTTATAGGATATGGGATTCAATTTACCGCATATGCCATTCTAACACATATGCCCTAACTGTTTCGTTAGAAATGCTTTCAGACTTAATACAATAATAACACTGATACATAATTAAACAGCATTACCAGATTGTGTTTTATATTGCAGAAGTAATGGGCATCAAACTAAGATAATGGAAGTAATGTACCAAAGAGAGTGAAACAGACTTTGTGTCTCTGTGTAACAGCAAGGTCTTTATATGACACTTTAATGGTAAGATGTCCCACGCTCATCTGTGTGCATGTCTCTGTATATATGTCTCAGTCTGTGTCTCTGTACTGTAACATGATGTTGCTGTTACTAGCTAAGTTTCCATCCACTTGTCAATCGAATTATCTGAAGTTTGGTAAAAAAACTCAGGTGAATAAATCTGGTGATAGTGTGTTTCCATCCAACAGCTTTAAAGCAAATAAAAACCTGTGCGTAATGACGTCACATGCTGTTTTGCGATCAAATTAGTATATCGAATTGATTTTCTATTCATTATCGCACTGAATCGCACAACATTCAAGCAAAGATTTGCGAACAAAGTTTTGCTAGACAAAAGTAGTTGTTAATATTAGAAGCCAAGGAAGCCATGATGGGCCTTTGGCCGAGGATCTGATCCAGCTCATCAAAAAGGTGGAACTTGCCTTTTATTTTCCCTCCAGCACCGCTGCGAGACAACTCTCTTTTTTGAGCGCCTTCTATTTACTCCCGAGGACGTCCCACAGCTTGTTGTAACCTTTGTTGGCCATTTCCTTCGCGAGTTCCTGATAAATGATGGCATTTCTTAGATTTTTGCTATCTAAAATAGCCGTTATATTTTGCTCGTAAATTAAATTCAAAAAGTTTCTTGTCTCCTTGTTCATCCACTTCCATCTGTCTTTGTTGACACCTGTCATGTGTGCAAACAGAGCGGAAATACTGGGCGGAAATGAACTAAACCTTCTTCTTCTTCTTCTTAATCGCAATTCATTAACTTATTCTGCAAATAACGTTTCCATCAGCATTTATCGCATAAGCCGTATATCAATCAAGAGAAAATCCGATGAGACTGAACATATTTTCTTTGAGTCGATATTCATGACATTCTATAGAATTTTCCTGTTTCTATGAGACATTTTTCATTCGATATCACTTAATTCGGATAAAAACGTGTGGATGGAAACATAGCTACTGTCTTGTAATATTTTACTGTTGAAAACCCAAAAACAAATATTTTATAACCATGTATTCTGTTTCTGACATTGGAACTCATGTATCCTTTCTTTGACTCCAACATAAGAGAATGGCCACCTACACACTGCGCATATATTTGCATGCTTGTACAATTTGTTGCTTTGTACAGTTTATTTACAATTCAAAGTCACAGTAGCCTGGCCACATAGTGACTCACACAGTCATGTTGGTATTTCTTTACAGTGTGAACAACCGTCACTGTTGCTGAAACATCTGTGTAAATGAACGATTTGTAACATTAATTTAATGTGATACCTGGAGTGGCATAAATGCAAAAACGTAATCTTTTGCTTACTTACAAATAAACTTACACCTATGTGACTGTATGAAGACATGCTCCTAGAATGATTTATTTTTCTCAGCACTGCAAAGTTTTGACAAATCTTTTCACGATGAATAAAGTTTTTGTAGTTAAGTATAGAATTTTATATATATAAAAAAAAATTAAATCCATCCTGCAAAAGGCTTGGTTGTTTTCCTTTAATGTGACATAAATATTAAAGTATGATATCTGTATATTGCATATTGGTTATTATTTTCATAGATTTATTTTCCTTGGTTATAACATTGTTGTTTCCAAGTTAATTGCTGAGATCTTGGAACAGAATGTCATCTCTACAACAGCAGTAAATCAGGCAGGTTGTAAACAAGCGAACACTACCAAAATGAGCAACGGTGAAAGCAGTGACATAACAAGTCAGACTGGTGGCACCTGCCAAGTAACCTGAACCATGTGCTGTGTTGCCAGATCTTAGCAATTAACTTAGTAAGAACAATGCCTTTATTGGCAACAGCCCAAACTCGTGGGCGGATGTTTTTCCTAAGTATTTGTATTTTGAACACTGGAACTCCAGCACATCCAACAAGCCTTATTTGGTGAAGAAAAGAAAAGGAAATATTTTGAATGATCCCAATGTCAAATTACATTTTTCCACACAGGCAAACATGCACTAAGTAGAGAGATGTGAGAGTGAGCGGGGGCTGCTCATTGAAAGCACTTCAAGGAGTTGGGAGTTTGGTGCCTTGCTCAAGGACCTCAGCAGTGCCCAGGAGGTGAACTGGCACCTCTCCAGCTACCAGTCTAAACACGTACTACCACACCAGTGACCCTCTGGTAGCCAAGACAAGTACCTATCCCCAGAGGTGTGAGGGATTTTTAAATTTAATGTTTTGAAGTGTGCCGATTTTACACATAAAAGTATGAAAAATTTATGAAACCTTTTACAGCTCCAGAGGCAGCTGCTTAAAGTCTACTATATGCCTCTAGAGATGTTATTTTAGTCAGAGTTGATCTGAAGACAATTTAGTTTATCTTGAAGCTTACCAGACCTCTGGCTCCTCATCTGTGCATGACGCTTGAGGCTCCAGGCTACTTGGTGGATGAATTGCATTAAGGGTATGTAAGCACCCGTTCTTGACAAGGACTAATAATAAAGCCGATTTCTCTGTTTCTTTTTGATACAATGTTATGGTTAGAGGTGCAATGTTAAGTTGATAAAATACTATTTTAATGTTCTCAGGCTCAGAAAAGATTCTGTTTCATTTAACCCATCATAGATCAGTGTCACCACTTTATTTAGTCAGGTTATACCTTGTGTACATCTATAACATAGCCTCTCTCGGTAATTGTATTGGTTTAAAATATATCTTTATTACAGTACATTGTATATCGTGCTGTTAGAAACCAAAAGAGAATGAAACAACTGCTGAAATATGTAAATCCGGATTACAATGTTACCAACATTCAAATACTTCATAGAAAATAGGAAAAGCATCCACACTTCCTGATCTGTGAATCATTCATTTATAGGAAAGATTTCGTTGGCATTCGTTGCACAGATCGGAGTGGGCGGATGTTTTTCCTATTAATTTATTTTAACACTGAAACACCAGCACATCCGGCAAGCCTTTATTTGGTGAGCTGTGATACCTAGATATTAGTCTAAAAATGGATTAAAAGCGAACAACAGGGCCAGGCCTCACTGTCATCTCAGTGGACAGGCTTCTTGGTGTCAACAATTTCTTGTTGCAATGTAAAATAGAGACTATCTTATGATGGGATCACACCAGCCGCAAAGACAAATCAAACAGGAGTAAAGTATGGGGAGCAATGGACCCTTTCCTACTTCCGGCGACCTTTGTTCAGACCACACCCAGTTTCGAACTCTGCCTTCAATTACATATAAAGTAAAAAAAAATATTACATGTAAAGTTTCCTGAATATTCCACAGATATGGCACTTTACAGTGACAAAATATGGCCACAAAGTACTCAAAACTGCCTCTGTGGTAGTTCCTGCTACAGTAGATGCCTCCAAGACCAAATTTTTTCATGATGACACACACATACGCACGCACACAGACTCTCAAGGTAAAAACAATACCAGCACCACTGTCACAGCTGGTAACCAGATCCCTATTCCTATTCTGGTGCTGCTTAGCAGGCTGTCTGAGAAATGCCTTTCATCAGGAGCACAATACTTTGCCAAATTCCAACTTAATGAAACACAACTGAACTAACAGAATTCTCCATTACCAATACCACTATGTTAAAACCATTTAATTATAAGTAAAAGCCCTGCATTCAAAAGAGACAAAAAAAAACTAGAGAAATATTGGGGAGTTTTGTGAGGGGGGAATGGTCAGAGAGCTCTAATGCAATTCAGTCCGTTTCCTAACAACAGAAATATCTATTTGTGTCATTTTGAACCAATAGTTGCAAATCAAATTGCAAAGAAATCATTATTTGGGACCGTGTCCACTAAGACACCAAAGGTGGAAAGGGTTTAGTTACTGATGCCATTTTACTGACATGTTGACACGGCAAGGGAGATGTCCTCTGAGGGATTTTTTTATTTACATTGGAAGTCATCCAACAAGCCTTTGTGATCCTTAGATATTAGACTAAATATGGACATCAAGCAAACACCAGACCTCTCTTAGAGTCATTGGATTCTTGTTCCAGTAACACATTCTCTTTAGGCTGTGGTTGTGTGCCTTTTACAGGAGCATAAAGTTTCATTTCACAATGACTTTTCACAAAATCCTTATGGAGAAAATGAATGGGATTTGCACTTCCTGGACCACACTCTTGAGCTCTGGTTCTGCTAAGTGGGCTGTCTCATGGATGTATAAGAACTGGTTACAGTGTTTGAGACGGAGCCCCGTTCAATCCTATGAGAGTTGCTAAGTGACGCATAAATGCATCATGGATCCGGATGATCGGCACTGCTTCCGCACTGTGTGGCCCATAGAGAAGGCGCACTAGAGAATTCCCCAGACCGAGCTGGCTACTTCAGGTTTGGCGCTCCACTAACTTGAATGGCGATTAAATTATTTAATCGTGCAGCTCTTCTAGACTTTCCAAATGTTATCGGACCAAATTAATCAAATTCTGATTCTCTCGTTTCAAGGGAGTTGTGATGCTCAAAAGAATTATCCACTAATTTACCAATGTCACCTTTTGTCATGCAAGTCTATGGGGAAAAAGTATTTTTGGGCCAGAGGGCTATTTTTTTATATCCTCCGCACTTCCTGGGGGCCTGGGCTGTCTGAGCCGACCTTGCCTCAAAAGCACAATGCTTTGACAAAAATTTTCACTTAAAGGGTGGGTCCTTTATTTAATGGATTTTAATTTCTTTTATTAAAATTTTAATGGGTTTCAAATCCAAATATTCAGATTTTGGTCAGAGTAAGTATTAGTTAGCATCAAAATGCTGTTTTCCTAAGTCTTTTCACACATGACCTGACAGGTTTATTATTCTACATTAACACTATATTATTAGATTTTTAATACTGATGCTTCAATGGTTGACAACCTAGGGGTTGGCGTCCTCCAAAATGTCAAAAGATAAATTTTATGTATGTATATATATATATATATATATATATATATATATATATATATATATATATATATATATATATATATATATATATATACTGAGAACAGCTGACAGCACAGTATCATTTATTCATCCTACAAACTTTTATATCCAGCTAAAGTTGGTTTTGTTTTGTTGACTATAAAGGCTGCATAAATTAAATGACAGTCACAATGAAAGCATTGGATGTTGTTTTCACTTCGGGCATGCATGTTTTACCAGGAACTATTTGCATTGCGGAGCTTATCTCAGTTCAACAGCACACAGGTCTCTCTCCATTTCCATTCACATTCAGGTTTGGTCAGTTGCAGTCATTATCACGTTACAATGGATGCAGTGCTTCTCAACCAAACAAATGCGAGCACATCTACATCCTGCACCGTGGAGTCTTCAGTGGAAAAGCACATGTATCCAGCTGTCTATTCTCTTTTTTTTATTGTGGGCTTTCCGGCTAACTGCCTATCTCTGTATGTAGCCTGGATGCTGATGAGGAATGGGAACAGCACGGCGGTCTACCTCATCAACCTGTCCATTTCAGACCTGCTCTACACAATCTCTCTGCCTGTGTGGATTGAGCTGGCCCTGCAGAGGCCTCTGGGTGGTCTCTGCAGTTTAGTAGCTGTGATCATGCACAACAGCTTTTACGTCGGCTCAGGCCTCCTTTGCTGCCTCTCTGTAGATCGCTACCTAGCAGTGGTCTATCCTCTCCACTTTCATTGGGTCCGAGAGGTGCACACAGCAGCAGTTGTGAGTATTGCTGTTTGGACTTTGGAGATTGCCATCCACATCATCTTACTTGACCACAGGGGGGCGCTGCAAGCTTTCTCCTCAAGAAGCTTGTGTGAGGAGCGAATGCCCATGACACAAGAAGATGCTCACATCGCCCTTACACGAGTCACCCTGGGTTTCTTGGTCCCTGTCTTCATCATGACCTTTTGCTTTCAGCAGATCATGTGGTCACTGCGACAGAGCAACTCCATCCAGTCAGAGGAGCGCAGGAAAGTGGGACTGCTGCTGTTTTTCCTTATTCTAACATACATAGTGGCCTTTATGCCCTATCAGACTGTCATGCTGCTCAGGGCCATACTGGAGCCCGGGGCCTGCATCTGGACCGCAAGGCTCAGAGATCTATACCTGGTCACAGTTGCCATGACTACCATAAACAGTACAGCGGATCCTATAATATACTGTTTAATCAGTGAGACTGCTCAGAAAGAGATTAGGAAAGCTTTAGAGAAATGTTGGGGAGTTTTTGTGAGGAGGAAATGGTCAGAGAGCTCTTATGGAATTCAGTCTGTTTCCTAACAACACAATTATCTATTTGTTCCATTTTAATTAAAAAATCAAATGGAAAACAAATTATTATTTGTGACTGTGTATTTTAGGAGGTAATACTAAAGGTTGAAACTAAGTGTTCACGTACTGATGCCGTTTTACTGACAATTTTACGTTAATGCGATGGCATAATTTTCTGTGGGGACATTTTTTTTTTAAACTTTATTATGGCCTCTTCACTTCTGAAACCAAACCTATTTCCTTGTGTTGATTTTGTATTAACAAATCATCTATTTTATTGTTGAAATGTACAATGGTTAACTGTGAACAAGATCACATTTACATGTATTTCTTGAGTTGAAAATTGATTATTCAAGTTGAGCAATAGAAATATAAAATAGCTCCTCTGGATTGTCATATCTGTTCCCTTATTTCATTTAAACGTACAATATGTAACTTTCTGCCGCTAGGGGTCTCTCAACCAAAACAATGGACGGTAAAACTGGACTTTTGATGACGTCGGGAAGTTGCGTGGAATTATGGGAGTTTTTAGTGTTAAGCACCTTCGCTGCCGGTTAGAATGCATCAGTTCACGGACGAGTTTACCCATTCAAGTTTATTCACGTTACGTTTAGTGACGTTTATTCATGTTATTGTAATACAATAGCTGCAGTTTCCCAAACATAATTACGTTTTTCTTGATTAGATTTTTATTTGTAGCTGACCATTTAGCTAGTGAGCCAGCAAGCTAACAGTAGCCAGCAGCTAAAACACAAAATATTTCACATATCAATGTCACCTTTTGGTTGGTTTCAACACTGGGGCGGACGGGGTTTGTTGTAACGCTAGCAAGCTACTAAACAAGGCTGAGAGACAGGTGTGGGTGGGGATTCTCGGGGAAATCTCCGCAATAGCGAGCCAGGACGGTCGATGCCTGTTGTGCAGCAGCAGAACATCTCCCAGCTGCCCGGAATGATCTCCCCTTCACTTTTCAGTAATCTTAACTTTTCGTTTTGGTGCTTAACCCACCTTTTGTCGGGTTAATTTAGCTAACGGCGTAAAGACAGTTAAACACAAAGGGGGGAGAAATTCGGCAGGGACAAGATTTTCACCACATACACCGGTAGCGCTACGGAGATGTAGCTACCGCTATGGATGGCCGCTGTTGTGACTCGGTGCTGGGTCTGATATAGTCTGTTTCCCGACGTTTAATTAAATTGCCGTTAGCGTCGTAAGCACCAGGCACTGGAGATAAGTTCTGGCCGGTGGGGGTTGCTGTAATGAAAGTAGCTGGCTGATAGCTAACTGGGGGCTAACGGTAACTAGCTAGCTATATGTCCCGGGGCTGTTGTCAGCTGTCATCCCGACTGAGTCTCTCTGCGCCGGGGGAGTGAGGCAGACAGACCGGGGTGTGCAAGCTGGCTAAATTAGCATTAGATTAATCGTCTATCTATACAGCTAACGTTAACGTTACTAGTGAAGTTATTCGTGGGTTAGCTCAGTCCTGTTAGCTGTGGTTGAAACAGTCATACTAAAAATAACTATTAGCGTGTTGAACGATGTTGTAACCTCATAATGTTACAAAAGAATTTCTAATAGTTACCCACAAAGCTTTAGCATCAACATTAGCACATTGTAGTAACGTTAAGCTGGTATCAATATTGAACTTACAAAATAGATAAGGTCTTTGTTGTATTACTGTGATAAAAAGTGGGATGTAATTAATCACAAAATGATGCTGTATGGCAAAAAAAAAAGCAGTTTTTCAGTATTTTTTTTTCTGTGACATTGTATGATTTACAATTACTCCTGAACGTATCATCTTGGTGCCAGTGTTCTGACAATAGGGTTCTGACGGAAGTTAGAGTAACTGGAGGGTGAAAGGTTATATGACGCCACTGACGGGCGACTAAAGGAAACGTGCCGTGTCTGAAAATAAAATAATAGATTTCTCTGGGTTTGACATTTGGTGGAAACATTTGGGATAGTGTAAGAACACAACTCATAAAAATATATAACATAGGAATGGTCGTTTTTAGATATTTTAAAGCAGAAATGTTACATATTGTACCTTTAAGGATAGTTTAGTTGAATATTCAAGTCTTTCTTACTGCAGTACTTAGATGCCCAAATGTATAATGATAATTCACTCTTTGTGCTTCCACATACAGTACCGTGTATGTTTGCTGAGCCAAAGCAGATGGATAGTATCACAAACAGGAACTGTACTACTTTGGAAGATCCCTTTTTTATTTGTCTAACTTTGCTGAAGCCTCACATTAACTTTGACTGAACTTTTTAAATTACTTTTAACCAGAATGAGGAGTGTGTATTTTTTCACTTACATTGGAATTACTTTAAGAAGGGGTCTCTTTGTGGCCAGCATGGGCAAGAGGAACAATTACAGCAACTAAAAATGTTTTTAATGTACATATAGACTTGTGAGTATTGTTTTTAAGACAGACTATATATATATATATATATATATATATATATATATATATATATATATATATATATATATATATATATATATATGTACGTAGACTCAGCCATAACAAGATAGCAACACCATGGAAACAATTTTGTTCAAACATGTGTATTCCTTTATCAGACAATAATCAACATCACCTTAATTTAGTTCATATCTATATTGACACGCCAAACATAAAGACAAGCAACGTCATAGACTCAGCACCTAAATTAAATGTGCCATGTGGTCCTCCAACCCTGGTAGTTTGTTCTGTCATGGCCTGTCTCCCAGCAAATGATATTCAGTAGTCAGGGTCGACAAAGCGACAGCTGCTGACTCTTCCTGTTTCTTTAAGATGACTGATTGAGCAGTGGAAGACAAGACAACTGGATGTATCCATTCATTCATCCATCCATTTTGATAATAATACATTTTATGAACACAATTTGGAGCAAAAACACAACTGAATAAAGAGTAAGTAGACCTTCATATGAGTTGAATTGAGTTTATGCTTTTCTTTATGAAATACCTGCGGAGTACTGTAAATGTGTGTTTATGGTAGACACTTTGATACTGAAAGGACCATAAAACAGGTTTTTTATGCTTTAGCGCATTAAGTAGCGTGTTACTAGTGTATAGGCCCATACTTAATTATTGCTAAACGCTCCAAAGGATTAAAGCAAAGCAAGTTTTTAGATTGATGTTGTAACTTCAAGGAGGCCATTAGTTTCGATTCATTTAAGCAAAGTGTAAAGAATTACATTTAGACTTGAAACTTGCTTTATAACAATAATAAATTCATTTATATAGCACTTTAAAACAGGTGTTACAAAGTGCTTCACAAGACAATGCAATAGGCTATCACAGATAACATCTAGAGGCTGCACAAGTTGTGAATGAAATGTCTAAGGCAGATCACTTTCAGTAGTCTGACAATAGAAAAAAAAGCAGATTAAAGTTACTACACTCTGCAAGATGATAATCCTAATTTACTGAAATGTGCTAAAACCAAAAGTTTCCTGGAAGATGGAAACACATCTCAAGACTTTTTCTCAAGCAATTTGTCATTAATTTGCTAAAATAGAGCAAGACTCCTTGCATAGTACTTTAAAGGGTTCCTCCAGCGATTTAGAATTTGACTTCAATAAAGTTGGGGCTCTCACATGACACATTGTGTGTTATTTAATGTCAAAATCAAAGCAGCAGAGGCTGAGGTATCCTGACTTTTAGTCTCAAGCATGTGTCAAGCTAGCATACACAGAATCCTACATATCCCATGATGCAACTCAATAGCATCTTTTAGTAGATTCTCTCTGACTTCTAAATGCCCATGGCTTTCGAACTTCACACCTCTAGTTCATAATACAGGCTTTCAAGTCGAGATAACCCTAATTCATATACATTGTGTTATTCCTTATGTATTTCCTTCCTTGTTTCTCTACAAGGTGTGTGCATTCGAACATCACATCTGCAATGGAAAATTTAAGCCTGGCCGCAAATCATTCAGAATGTTACTCGGTTGACAGCGCATCCAGGAGAAGGCCTTTTCTGTTTTTCTACCTGGCTATCATCATCACTGCCATCCCGTCCAACATCTTCTCCCTCTATGTGTCCTTGCAGCATATTAGACAGAAGAACGAGCTTGGTGTGTATCTATTCAATCTGGCCCTGAGTGACCTGATCTTCACTATCGGCCTTTCTCTGTGGCTGGACTTCCTGTGGAATGGAGTTTGGGCCCACGGGGGCTACGTTTGCGTGCTATCTGTCTACTCTCTCTTCACTAACTTTTACACCAGCGATGCTCTCCTCTGCTGCATCGCTATTGACCGCTACCTGGCAGTGGTTCATCCATTAAAGTACACTTTCTTGAGGAAGGTTAGCACTGCAACTGCGGTCAGTGTTGTCATTTGGGTGTTGGTGGTCTGTTTCAATATCACCACCATCAGCTGGGAGGACTCATACCTTGAAAACAATGAGTTTTCATTGTGCTTTGATATCTTTATCCCGCTGTCAGAGAACCTGGCTCGAGCTAATGTAGCACGCTTCATCCTAGGCTTCATTGTTCCCATTCTCCTGGTGGTGTTTTCCACCTGGAGGATCTGTGTGGCGGTGAAATCCAACCAGGCCACAGCGGAACAGGAACGTAAACGGATTTCAAAGCTGCTGACGGTAATCCTACTCTCCCTTTTGTTTTGCTTTGGACCTACCCACGTCATGATGCTCCTCCGCATAGTAGTCAATGACTGCTGGACTAATGCATGGCTTCTTTATCTATACAAGATCAGCATAGCTATCTCAAGCCTCAACTGCCTTGCAGACCCTCTCCTTTACTGCTTCATTACTAGAACGGGGAAGGCAAATGTCAATCAGGTTGTTCTTTTCTTCCGGTGTAGGTTAAATAAGGTTGGAACAATCAAATAAATGTTACAACCTTGTGGTTAACAGTTAGACATTAAACAGTACAACACAATCCTGAAGTTAACAAGAAAAGTAGAGACAGGGCCTTAAAAAAGTTGTCAGCTATTAAAGGACAATATTTAAAAAATCAAAGGACGTTTTTTTTTTAAATAAGCTTTGTGTTATGTGTAGGGGGGAGTTCATCAGAAGTATTTTGACATGAATAGCCGCATAATATAATTTTCGAATGGGTTGTCTCACTAATAATGCGTTTTTGTGTTACAACATTACAGACAGTAGGCATCATGGTAAGTGACAAATTAAAAGAAATACAACAATGGTCACTAATTTGAAATTCTTCAACAATCAGTTTATCAATGTTTATACAAGAGAAAACCTAATCTAACGTGTGGCCTTTTTTATGCGTGGGGCCAGAAAACATGCTGTACAAAATTGAAAGAATCCATAATAGTCAACAGTTCAGCTGCAGTCGAACAAGAGGGATCGTCAATATGTAGATTAAAATCCCCAAGGACTAAAACGCGATCTAGTTTGATGATAGACGTTGAAAACTCAGAGAAATCGTCAAGAAATGTACGTGCAGGACCAGGAGGTCGGTAAACTAAAACACAGTAAAAGGGGTGTATTTTCCCAGCCTTACACATCTGCAGCTCAAAGGAGTTGAACGAAGCAGTGACCATCAAACTGCAGCAGAAAGAATCCCGAACGACCAGCGCAAGTCCACCTCCACGGCGCGCGAGCCGAGGAGTCCCAAACGGAGCAGTCCGGAGGGCATAGTTCTTTAAGATGAACGTGCTCGTTCTCCCGCTGCTACGTCTCCGTAATGAACAGAAAATCCGGCCTCAGGCACCGCTCACTCCCAGGAGCTCTGGATCCGTTCGGACACTTTCTCCTCCAGACTTGGACCCCAGCCCTGGATCCCCGCTTCCTTCTCCTGCCGCGGCGCCGGGTAAGCGACAGGTATTCCGGCGATGACGCGTGGCACTCCAGTTTTAGAGGGAAAAACTCAGAAAATCTGTCCCAGGTAATACAAAAGTCCTGCATATGTGCCTTAATGCGGAGCAACGCGGCCGATCATACTGTATGATTGCAGAGACATAACTGGTAGTTGATAGGGTTGACACAAGGAAAATTACAAATGTATGAGAGAGCAGAGAGGTGAGTCAATGGTGGCTGAACACAACTACCAACTGTCGCTCATACCAACAACCACCAGCACATAGGAACTGGAGACTATGGCTATGTCAGCAAGCTCCTGCAGACCATGTCCATATGTTTTGGTCTTGCCCCACTCTAAAATCTTACTGGATAGAAATCTTTAGTTCATTGTCCAAGGTCATTGGGAAAGCAATTGATCCAAATGCTATGGTAGCATTGTTTGGCGTAACTCCACCCATGCTATCACTCTCTTCCTCATTACAGTGGAAATCTCCGGCTCCACCTCTGCATACCCGTTGGATAAGGGAAGTTCTTGGGTTTGTCAAATTGGAAAGAATTAGATGTATACTAAGGGGCTCACTGAGAAAATTCAATAAAATATGGGACCCTTTCTTTCAATACATTCGAGACATGCATTTTCCAAATATCCCTGAGTGATGTACTTACTGATATGATGGGCAGCAAACCGGCCCACAGTCTTAGTTTTTCTTGTTTTTGGTTTTCTTTTCTTTTTTTCCCCCTCTTTTTTATTTTTATTATTATTTTTTTGTCTCATTTGTAGCGTTTGTATTGTCTTAATAGTGCTCTGTCTTTGTTTTAACATTTGTATGTTCTTTGTTTTGTTTACATCATTGTTGGAAAATTTAATAAACAGATTGGGGGAAAAAAAGTAACATTTTGTCATCCTGCTGATATCGGGTGATGATTCAGAAATGATGTTAGGAGACCTCAAAGATGACGACCAGTCCGATGATTACAAATCAAGTGCAGCTTTATTCAAACGTCTGCATGCACACATACTAAACCTATCACCTGCCTTCATAACAAAAAAGGCTGGCAAAGACACCTGCTCTTCCCTGTGAGTCCTTGTCCTGCCTATTGCCATCCATTCATCAATGCCAGATAATATTCTTCACCTAACACTAAATAACCTGCATCAGCAGAAACTGGAGGCTATAAAGGCCATCTGATCACACATCTTCTCTCTTCTCATCTCCTACTGTCCTTGACTCTGCAAGCCTTCTTTACATATAATATTCAGATGTATGTAGAGATGGAGATAACTAAGGATCAAGGATTTGTCAGTGAATCCTAGCCTCATCTGGATGTTGGTTCAGCGGTGGCACATGTGAGAGCCTGCTCCATCTCAGGCATGATCAATGAATAGTAATCTACACTGGTGATCTGATTGTATGTGCACACGTCATAAAAACATGATCCTCGTTGGAATAAAAGGGTACGGTGAAAAGTGAGCTACAGTGCTGTAGTTCATTCTGTATCATAGAAAAAATGTTGGTGTTGGAAAGTTGGTTGAAAGAATAAAACAAATCTTGAATCAGGATTATCAGACACATTTTGTCGAATCCCATGCCCTGGCAACTGTGCTGGTTGTTGGCAGGCAAGCTATGGGAAAAGTCAGGGCAATGTACAAATACACGCAGGGACATTTCTTTGAAAAATAAACCATTAAATGGTAGCCTGGTTGACACCAGACCCTTCTCAGTTGTAACTGAGAGTGGGTCTGGGAAAGGTTCATTGACAGTTCATTTCCAAAGGGGCATCACCGACGGACGCCGCTCAAATGCCTCTGGGCACATTGGATAGTCCAACCAATCAGACCAACGATCCGGGTGACACTGCGCTTCGGTAGCCGTCATGTTGAACAAAAAGCTGCTCGCCGTCGCTGCACTATCATCGTCGCGTAAAGCCCACCTAAACGGTTGTGATTGGTGTAAAGCCCGCCTCAGCGGTTGTGATTGGTGCCTCGATTTTGGGGACATTGGAAATGGGTTTGAATGGGCTCTTCGCCAGACTGACTTGAAGAGCAAATCTCAAATTTGCCGGAAGTTCGTCAGGGTTTACCTAGGCTAATTAAATGGCACTTTCTGGAGAGTTTTGTGCAAAGACATGGAGAAATCGAGTCTTACATGATTTGTGCAAAACTGCAAGGTTAAGAGCCTATACTTTGCATTGTTGTAGTATCATCAGGTATTAGGGCATTTATCATTTACATTACTGTTAATCAGTCATCACTTAATTACACATTGTATTACCTGTTATAATATAAGATCCCACTAGGGGTCTCGCAACCCTTGTGATATAAGAAGTGACCCATACAATGTGCAAAACATAATGTGCCACATGAAGAGATGACAGTATATGACAGTAGCAACAAATGAGAAGATTTGGGTCTGTGGTGACCAGGTCCACCTCATACAAACTTCCTTCTCCCATTTTCTCTCTTTACTAGCACACACACACACACACGGCACCGAGTGGGGCTCTCCGATGCTCAGAGGTGAGTCGTGGCCAGCTCGGAGCCCTGCCACTGGAGGAGATGCGACGGCGAGGACCGGTTCAACGGCTTGGTCAGCGACATGAACTCGTAGCGGCCGTTGGAGCTTCCGACCACCAGGCTTCCACCACTGCGAACGGCGTTTTTAGCTTTAGGAGAAGGCATTTTATCTGTTAATCCTACCGACGTAGACACTTTGGCGTTATGTAGTTGACCCGCAGTGGTGAATTGTCTGCAGTTCTGCGCGGGTTGTTGCACTGTTCTGATTGTTCTCATCTCAGGTCCACCGAGACAAAATAGACATGCCATTTAAAACATCTTTCATCAAATTTTATGTGACATATTTCCAGTAGGCAACTGACAGCAGGCACATCTGTACACAAACGAGCAGGCTTATGTGCTGGGGCTGAGCCCCGGAGAGCCCTGGCCCAATTTAACCACTGCATACATCTGTAGGATATACATGCCGCAGAGAAAATCTGAACCGCAGATGTGCAAATGAAGGAAACAGATGGACAAATATAGCAGTGTAGAGTTCTGTGGTAACAATATTACATAAGCCATTTGTAATGTAAACTAAGAGACTAATTGGATGGATTTTTTTGGTAATACTTTACTTGACAGTATCAACATAACCATGGCATGACAATGTCATAACTATGACATAACACTGTCATGAACGTGTCATAAACATTTTAAAGAAGTCATAAGCGTTTATGACTTCTGTCATTAAGTGTCATTTGGTTTTGTCATGACAAGTTGACATTGTTGGGGTTGTCTTGATTATGACAACTTGACAATCAAAGTGACAAAAACCCAGTTTTTAATCACAGAAAACGATTATCACAGCGAGAAAGAGGTAGTGATTGGTTGCTGTTGTTGCTATTGTCGGGATTCTGATTGGCTAACGTGGGCTTCAGCTTCTCATTACACTGCCACCTACAGGTCTGGCATGCTCTTAACTGCATTGACGGCATATATACACAGGTACACATAAACGAACACTTTTCTGAAAACGGAGAGGTTGAAATGTCCGTTTATGAAAATAGCCGGCCACGTGTAAACGTAGCATAAATTTGTCTTGATTATGACAACTTGACATTAATCAAAGTGACATTAGCAGAAGTTGTCTTGGTCATGGCAAGTTGACATTAAATTAGTTTGGGATGTCTTTGTAATGGCAACTTGACATTACATTTCTTTGGAGTGTCCTTATTAAGACAACTTGACATTAAACAGGATGACATTACCAGAGGATGTCTTTGTCATGACAACTTGACATAAACAGAAAATCCAATAACCTTTAATAATAATTAATAACCTTAAATATTTTCCTTTTTTTAATGTTGCCACAAATTTTCATGCCGTTTGAAATTTAATGTCCATTTAAATGATTTACTATTCGAATCTAACGCCATAAATAAATCTGCTTCTCAGACTGGCACATCTCTTCCCAGCTATCTCCTAATCTATAATCCAAACTTTATCAACGTCCCTCACTTGTTTCTTTCCCACTTGCCAGACATGCACAGTCGGACTCAGCCATAATAACAGTTATCTTAGTAATTAGGGAGCAGAGTAGGGAGAGCACTTTGTTTCACTGTGGCTCTTTTCCAAGTACAACAATATTACATAAGCCATTTGTAATGTAAACTAAGAGAGGTAACAATGTAAATAAAGTAAAGCCTTCACTCCACTCGGCTTGGAGCAAGAGCCTGACACCAGGCCTCCCGAGGGATTCAGCACCTAGGAGGAAGAAACTAAACTCCTCTTAGCTCTGGGACTGAGTGAAGAAGGGGTCCAGTCCCAGAAGGCATTGCATTCCCATAGTCTCCCAAGCACAACCCAGTTTGGGTGTGCTAAATGCCTACCTGGTGAGAGAGGTCCAATGTATAAGCTAAAGCCCCTGCCCCCAAGTGTGGTGGCAATGATTCAAGGTGCAAGGGGATCATCCCCTATAAGCCTACAGTATATGCCTATAAATAGCTATTGTGGATGTTTTGACATGCCTTCAGCAGCTGCTAGACAACGGTCTCTCCTTTTCCATGATTAAGGTCAATTTGGCAGCTATATCTGGCTGTCATGTTGGCTTAAATGTAGTGATACCAGGATGCTCTCTTACATTTTTTTGAGCAGCTGAAGAGTGACAGGAAGAGAGAGGGGATGACACAGCAATTGGCCACTGGTCGGATTCGAACATGGCAATATGGTGAGCTAGAGGTTACTAGCCTAGTTGACACCAGACCCTTCTCAGTTGTAACTGAAAGTGGGTTTAGGCAAGGTTCATTCACAGCCCATTTTCAAAGGGGAGTCACCAACGAACGCTGCTCAAATGCCTCTGGGCGCAATTGGATAGTCCTTCAACCAATCAGACCAACAATCCGGGTGACATAGCAGCGACAGCGGCATTAATGGGTTGCTGTGTTTCAGGTGGCCGTCATGTTGAATGTAAACAAGAAGCTGTCATCGTCATTGTGTAAAGCCCACCTCAACGTTGTGACTGGTGCCTCGATTTGGAAAAATTGGAAATGGGCTTGAATGGGCTCGTGGCCAGACTGACTTGCAGAGCAAATCTCAAATTTGCTGGAAGTTCGTCAGGATTTTCCCAGGCTAAGAGGTTACCCCCCCATGCGTTAAAAAAAAAAAATGGATTCCACTAGGATGCCTTTGGTTGAATCCAGCATCCCCTCATGGGATTTGGCCTTGGTACTTTGTGGTCCCCCATTTGAGCCCATTGAATCCATAGATATGACATTTCTTTCATACAAGACTGCACTCAACTTTGACATCCGCAAAGCTTTATACTTTGTCTGTGCATCCCTCTTGTACCCAGTTCACCTCAGATGACTCGAAGGTTACATTACACCCGGATGGGGCATATTTGCCTAAGACTATCCCTGCAGCCTTTAGCTCTATGGCTTCTGAGCTTGTGAACTTTTGTCTCCCTGCTTTTGCTTCTGAGGAGCAGACAAGTTTGCATCTCCTATGTCCTGTGTGTGTGCCACGCACCTGCACAGACCACACTCAGAGTGTGTGTTTATGTGACCAGTTGGACCAGGGGCTATCGAACTGAGAGGAGAGTTAGTTAGTTAGATAGTCTTGTGCATGGGGGATAGTTCAGGGCTTGTGCCCTTTTCTATCCATGAAGACAGCATGTGAGGGGAGGAGTTGGAGGAGGAGCCCACTCAGGACAAATGAAGGCAGCATGTTACCAAACGTATTATTGGATTGTTCCAACAGTCAGGATACAACTCAACAACTTTTATTAATTCTTCTTCTACCTACATACATACATACATACAGGCATATCATTGTCAGTAGAGCCCCATCCTAAAGCGCCACCAGGTGGTCATAACCAACCATTACACCTCCCCCTTTTAGATGAACTGTTCAACTGTAAAACTAAGGAAAATATTGTACTTTACTGAAACCATTTTTTCTTCTATTTACTCATTAAGTTAATGAAATCTGAACATGGCTTTTTAAGACCCTTTTACTTTTCAACCAGGAAATTATGAATTTTCTTTTAACAAAAGTTTACACGTTTCTTGTCCTGTTTAATGTGTGCATGTTCAGTGTATTAACGGTCCAGTCTTTCAGGAGCCTTAGATGGCCTTCCTGACCTAGTCAGTCTCATGTCACTTGGTGCCAGAGGCACTGGCACTGGTAACGTTACCTCCCTCAGGTATGAGCGGTTGCACCGCAGCAGTCTGCCGTCCGGGATCTCCACCTCATAGGAACGTGGAGTGGAAGCTGGACCCAATCAGCAACTCACGGGTGCGATCCACACCTGTTGTCCAGGCTGAAGAGAGGGCAGGTTTTAAGTATGATGCCTCCGATTGTACATCTGTTGCTATTGCAGTGCCCTGTAGGCCAACAGAGCTTTGTGGAAATCCCCCTCTTTTTCTAGGAGAGAATTCACAATCCTGACTGCCCGTTCAGCCTCACCATTGCTGCGGGGATATCGGGGGCTGCTTGTCACGTGCTTGATGTCATAATCTCGTGCAAACTGAGCGAACTCATGGCATGAGAATTGTGGGCCGTTGTCTGTGGCAAGCACTTCTGGACATCCGTACCTAGGGAATGCAGCTTTAAACCTTGCGATTGTCTGTTTTGATGATGTAGTTCCTGTTAAGGTACATACTTCAATATAGCAGGAGAAATAGTCTACTATCACTAAGTAGTTCCCATTTTGGCATTGGTAAAGATCGGCACTGACTCTTTGCCATGGTCTGCTTGGAAGGTCAGTTGTGAGCAGAGGCTCGACTGGTGTTTGAGCTTCACTTGCACAAATCTCGCATCTCTCAACCATCTGCTTTACCTGTGACGTGATGCCTGGCCACCAGACTGCTTCTCTTGCCCTAGCAAGGCATTTGTTAATTCTTTGATGCCCTTGATGAAGACTCTGCAGGATGTCGGGTCTCATGTGTTCTGGAATGATGAGTCTTTCCCCTTTCATGAGTAGTCTGCCTCCTTCATGCAGAACTGACCGTTCCGGCCAGTATGGTAGCAGCAACTCATGCACATCTTGCCTGTGTTCAGGCCAGCCATTAGCAATGTACCGACTGAGACGTGTGCAGGTATTGTCAGAGAGTTGTGCAGTCTTGATCTGTACAAGCTTTGTCTGTGTTGCTGGCAGACTGTCTACAACGCTGTCAAGATAAGCTTTGCATTCCCTCTCCAGGTTTTGATCTGCTTCAGTGGCCATCTCTGGTAGAGGTGCTCTGGACAGGGCATCAGCTGTTATCAGGTTTTTACCTGGAACATAGACGATATTGAAGTTGAATCTGAGCAGACTCTGAACCTGATTATCCTCGGCAGTAGCTCATCCAACGCTCTAGACTTGAGGAGCGTTATGAGGGGCTTGTGGTCAGTTCTTAAGGTAAAGTCCAGGCCACTCAGGTATCCTCACAGGAGCTCACATGCCCAGGTCACAGCTAAAGCCTCTTTTTCAATTTGGGCATATTGTTACATTGCAGGGGACCCAATTGCAGAGAGCAGGCAGGCAGGCAGGCAGGAGAAAGTTGAAGTGAGGTTTTATTTGAGCAAAACACAAACAAACCTAGGGAGTTTCTCTACTTGGGCTGTACTGAGCTAACACAGTGTCTGAACTTAGCTCTGTCTTTGTCTCCAGGAAAGCTTTCTTCTGGGGTGCTCACCATGTCCAGCTATTCTCTGACTTCAAAAGATCTCGGATGGGCTTTGTCAGCTCAGGCAGGCGTGATGAGAATTTGCCTACATAGTTCACCATGCCCATGAAACGGTGTACATCTGCAACATCTTTGTCATTCAGAGTTAGCCCTGCCTCTCTGAATTTCTGTAATACTCTGTGACAAGGACATCATCAGCATGACACAGAACTTTGCCGTCAGATCCCAGTAATGGTATGCGAGGGGGCAGAGGGGCTGCCATATTTATCCAGTGTGTATTCTGACTCTGGAATAGCAGTCACAGAGGCACCGGTGTCCACTTTAAAGCGAAGCTGACCGCCATTTACAGAAAGTGTTTCAATCCATGAAGACGTCTGTGGATGGTGAAAAGCTCCTAAGTAGGCCGCCGCCCGATCCTCTTCTATGGACTCCAGCTTTTGGACTGATAAGGCACACAGCCGCAAAATGTCCCTTCTTGTGGCATTTCCTACATTCAACATCTTTTGCTGGACACTCAGTCCATGAGTGTTTAGGGATTTTGCCACACCTATCACACTGTATTGGGTTGGCTGAGGCAGGCTGATGCTGAGTATAGTTACCACGTTGAGCTGGCTTCTTTCTTTGTGCCTATCTCTTACTGTTGTATGACAGTGCATCCACTTGGGCTGGTGATTCTGCTGCCCGCACAATAGCTTGCTGCTTTTTCACATGCTCATGCTGCCTTACTTGGACTAGGGCTGTGGCTAAATCCAACTTTGGGTTAAGATGCCGTTTCTCTGACCATTTTGCATCACCAATGCCGACTACAATCCTATCTCGGATCATTTCTTCACGTAGGCAGCCATATTTGTAATGCTCAGCTAGTTTGTTTGGCAGAAATAAAATTCTCTGCAGACTCACCGACTTCCTTTTAAAGATAATTTTTTGGACATTTTGAGGTCCTTATTGACAGGACAGCTGAAAAAATGAAAGGGAATGACATGCAGCAAAGGGCCGCAGGTCAGAGCCAAACCCGGGCCCGCTGCGTCGAGGAGCAAACCTCTACACATGGGTGTCCGCTCCACCAACTGAGCTACCCGGGCGCCCGACTCACCGACTTCCTGACATCGTTTGTTAACCTTGGCTCATTCATAAAATATATTATGCACGCCAACAAAGTGTCCATCATAAGCCTTTGTAACCGTGTCATAGTCATTTTGTTGTTCTTCAGTCAATTGCAGCAAACTGAGGATGTCATCAGCCTTATCACCCATTGTGTAAATGAGAGAATTCACCTGGTATGCTCCGTCTTTTTCCTTCAATCCAGAAGCAATTCTGTGGCTTTCAAATCTTTTTATCCACGCTGGCTATGAGCTTGGCTCGAAATCGAATGGTCCTGGAGGTGTTATTGTGAATACGTGGTCCATGCTGTGTGTTTTAGCTAGTCGCGGGCTTTTTAGTTTCTTGCCGACTCACTTTTTCTTCTCTCTCCACAGGTCGCCACATAGTCACTCTCCACACCAAACAGCAAAACTTGTTCTCTGTGTCACTAGACTCCGTCTGTTAAGGGTTATTATCTTCTGACACCATGTATTGTTCCTCTCTACTTTATACTCAAGGAGAAAACAGTCAGTATACAACTCGACAACTTTTATTCATTCTTCTTCTACCTACATACAGGCATATCATTGTCAGTGCCCCGTCCTAGAGCGCCGTTATACATATACTGTGTGTATATATATATATATATATATATATATATATATATATATATATATATATATACACACACACATATACACATACATATACATTTTTCTTTTAACAATACACAAATGGGCACAAATAGAATAAAAGATCAAATAAAAGATAAAGCCAACAGAACTGAGCAAAGAGAAACCTACATTTGTTCATGTATTGGTGAGGGGGTTGCCTGGCAGAGGTGAAAATATTAAATTAACTTGATAAATAGAAGGGAACAGTGAAAAAGAGCGATAGATGAGGTATGTAGAGTGTAAATGGGGTCAAAGGAATGATGTTAAATGTGAAATTGTAATCATAGGTTATGAATTGGTATTATGGTGGTTTGTTTTGCAGGATTAAGGAGAGGGGGGGTTCCGGTGGCCCAATGTGCTTCCTGGATTAGCTGTATCATTGCGGAGTTGTGGATAGCTCTCTGAATGTAGTTTTTTTGTGAGGGTGATGTTCCTTTCTTTGGTTTGAGCCCGGACAATCTTTGGATGCAATGGGTGCTGATGTACTGTGGGAGTCTGTATGTCATTTTTATTGACTGAGGGAGGACCATGGTGACGGATGTATTCATGTGCAGGTGGGGCCCCACATAGTTAACTACAGGTCATCTGCCTTAAAAGGAGTGAATAGAGGTGTCTTCAGTTAGGTTATGCGGGGCGTGATATCCCCAAACTATATGTGCTGTCCTAAAGGTAAATTGGATGGCATAAGATGCAATTCTGTCTCTATTTTGTGTAGGTAACTTGAAAATCATGGTTTACAATGTTTCTTATTCTTTCTTTGGAATTTCATTTAGCTGAAGTCATTCTTATGAACTCTTAAATCATTTAAACAAAATACAGACTAAAAAATGCATTTGAAAGTTGTAGTGTGTTAATAAAGTTGCAAAATGTATTAAAAATGTAAGAAATCAAACAGTGGCACAGCTGAAGCAACCAACAAAGACAAACCAGAAATGTTAGGAAGAGGCAGGCTTTAAAAAAACTGCTGTAGTGCAGATCAGGTGTAATCAATTTGACTGATTATGTATCCAATTAACCTGGCAGCTGGTGTTGAAAATAGGAAAAGGACATTTTGATGCCTTTTTGAATGCCTTAAAAGTCAGTTTACAAACCCACTTCTTTGTTGTAAATAAATACAACGAAATACTCACTTTTAGCAGGCATCGTCCGAATCTAGGTAAAAGTAAATGAAAATCAGACATGGGATACTGCAAGTATAATCAAAAGTGATGGAATAAGAGGCTGCGACGACCATAATACAGATAAGAGGTCACACGACCCATATGCACCATGCCGAGTTTGGCGCGCACATGAGTGAGTCAGCGCACGTTATTGAAGCAATAACAACAAATACGTAAAAGTTACTCCATTGCCTACCAACATATAACATGAAACGTATAAAACGTAGCATAGGTGAAGAGAGTCTGAAACCTATACCAGTCAAACGTACCAAAGTATTGCGCATGATATAGAAAAAGCTGCTTCCCAGCGAGTCCTCTGAGCAAGGACAGAGAGAACCGCCAGAGGGCTTAGCAATAGGAACAGCAGCGCCGTATACCACCGTAAATGCGAACGTGAATTTAAGAACGTCAACTGAAATTGTTGAGCGCGCGCTAAAAATAAGCAAATGTCAGAAAGACAAAAGCAGCTTGCCTACTGTGCCCCCTAAAGAGAATAGACGTGCCTGCCTATGTGCACCCTTAAACCTGATTCATGTATTAAAAGTAAAACCATCCCCGGCTGTCTCTATCATAGAATTTATGGTAAGTAAACCCCCGAGACACAGAGCAAGCCGCGGCTGAAACCAGATTTTAGACGGCGCCCGGAACACTAGGCCGCAGCAACCTGATCCGCATTACCGATGGGCGGCAATGTGAAAGACAAAAACACAGCCCGATGAGACAACTTAACTTCGAAGGGTTGGATGTTCCAGCTGAGTTGAACGCCGACGGCTGAGAGTCGGGCGGCTGGAGGCCAGCTGTGCGGATCAGAGCAGGGCTGTGTGGGGAGTCAGGTGCTGTCAATCGAGGCAACATCCCCGGGAACTACAGTCGTGTGCAAGTAACTTGCTGGAATAAATAGCACTGCCAGGTTGCTACCATTTGTACCCGCATGTATCCCTGTGCAACAGAAAAGTCTGCATGACAGGACAAGTGTGACAGAGAGTCTCCACCTGAAATGACAATTGAGCAGCAGAGAGAGACAGGTTTAAAACAATCCTGCTGTGATTGGCTCGTGAATTCATGGCCGCTTCTGATTGTTTAAAATAAAAACGCTTCCAACAGCTGTTCAGTTTAGAAGAGAGAAAAAAGTGATAAAGTTTAGAAGTCTTCCTTGAAGAATTTACGCTGTGCTCCATAAGTGGGCAGGATTCACGATTACAATCCCTGTACTTGATCTATTTTGATTCTTTCTGTCTCGTTTCTCCTTTGAATGTCCTGTTGTTCCACTCTGTGCTGAGGTCTGGTGACTCTACCTGTGACACGTAAGAACAGGAACAGGGTAAGTCAGTTCAATAAAGTAACCTGGTTGAGGGCCGTCCTGTTCAGAAACAAACAGTCAAACATGCCAACACTCCGTTAGTTCATCAGACAGGATTTTCTTGATATTGTGACAGATGCACAGTGAAACCTATACTGTAATTGAATGTGTCCCTGTCCTGTTTTTCTCAAAGTCCACCAATCTTCTTATACGTTGGTAAAGTCTTTTGACCTCAGATGGCTCCATGTTCATCTGTATAGCATATACTGTACTGTACTGTACTGTACTGTACTTTACTGTTCAATACAACAACAAAAAAAAACACTGAAAACACTGCCAGCAGTGGACTGAAAAAAAACATGCTTCCACTTCGGGAGTCACAGTTTACAGCCCCAAATTTTTCCCAGTATCCCCATTATATTTCCTGCACCTGGGGGCGATTCTATTCCTCACGTATAGTAAACCCATTCCCATTGGCCCGTTGTTGGCATGGTGATGTGTTGGGCATATCTCATTGGTTTTCTTCATAGCCTAATGAGGGAGGACATGCTCTAAACTCTGCCCCTTTGGGGTCATGTCTGGTCACTGATCAAAAGATACTTGTTTACAGGAATAAACATTCTATTTGTCCTAATCTAGTCCCCCTTTCTTTTGTTCCCTTTATTTATTTATTTATTTATGAACATTTATTAGAAGATCAACCCCATGAGATGCAACATCTTGTTTTCATGGGGGTCCTCTTTCACATCCCAGCCATGGCAAGCTATAATGATACACGTTGTAAAGTCTGTGTAAGCACAGAATTTAAATTAATTAAATTGTAGTAGAAAACGGACACGGACATTTCATGTAAAAAACAAACACATTTTTTGAGTCAGGATGGAAAAATTGCCAAATATGCTTTTTACTAAGTTATCCATTGAAAAAACCCTAAGAATCTTAAATTCATTTTGGTACAATCTTAGCTAATGTTAGATTGCTTAAAGCAGCTCAAATTATTCCCCCCATTTTTCTGATGACTCACTGGAATGTTTTGAGTTGCAATGGGCAATCACACAGACACAATCCTACTCAAAGCAACAAACCAAAAGAAAACAATAACAGATGGATCAAACGTAAAATGCATTGAAAAATGTGGAAAAAGAAACAAGTCTAAGACTAAGGTATTCCCCGTTGTGCCCCTATAGGACAACACTAAACATAAATAGAAAATGTAATCAAATGAAACTAATCATTTTAATTACATTGATCTATAGTTTTCTATAGATCTATATCTTTATGATTGATTAAGCATTGATATTTGGTTTACCGGGCGATATTGCCAATGTGTTGAAAAGTCATTGATTTAGAGTTGACCAGGAAACGACCTGTTGATGAAAAGCCATTGACATAGGCTGTGTCTCAAACCACCTACTTGCACACTTCAAGCACTTAGTTTTAAGTATATAGTGTAGATAACACAAAAAGTCAGTGCACTGAAAGTACCGTGATGACCCCCTAAAAACGGTTAAAAAGTTCAGTGTGGAACGATGGACACTACGCGCACTAAATGGGCGCCATCTTGACTACGCAGCGGAAAGGGGAGGGACCAGAGACGTTGACCGGCAGCTGATTGGACGAACGCGTCACATGGGTCTGGCTTCTCCCGGATTTCACAACCGAGCATAATGGCGGCTCGTTCAGAATACGATCTCGTATTTTACGAAAATAGTTCACTGAAACGTGTTTCTCAAAACATTTTAAGCGAGAAATAGGCCATGCAGTTCCTGAATCTGTCTTCATTTCAGATCAACAAAGGTCTGTTTAATAGATTTTTTTTTTTTGGCCTTTTTTTGGTCTTTTTTTTTATTGCAGAATATTTTTGTTACAATTTGTCAAAACAAAGAGATTGAAGTTGTAGAACACAACTCATTTAGTTACAGAACATATTTTCATAAAGAATAAGAACAGATAAGAAAGTAAAAGAATAAAAAAAATAAAAATAAAAAATAATAAATAATAATACCTATCAATCAATAGATAGACAGTTGAAATACATATCATATAACAAGTAGTCAGTAAAAAAATTATAAACAACAAAAGTAAATAGCCAGAGCATCAGACAGTAAATATCAGTTAAATTAATTAAAAAGAAATACAAAAATACAATCTATATAATTTTTAAGTCAAGTTTAAAAATACTGAAAAGAGGTTTATTTTTCATAAATTTCGATTTATGAATAAAGAATTTTCCAAGCAAAATTATTAACTTGACTAAATATTGTACAGAGGAGTTTGAGTCAGAAAAGTAAAAGAAGATATCAAAATTAGATAAATGTATGTTTGAGCCAAATTGTCCATTAATGAAACCTTGTATATCATTCCACAAAGAAGAGCTATGTGAACAGCTAAAGAATAAATGGTCTATCGTTTCTGTTTCCATAAAGCAAAAGCTGCATTTTTCGTCTACAGTAGGGATAAATTTAGAGATAATCTTGTTACAGGGGTAAAAATGGTGAAGAATTTTAAATGATATTTCTTTTACTTTGTTTGTAATTAAAAATGTATGTGGGTTGCTCCATGCTCTATTCCAGTTAATATTTTCATATAAGGGGGACCATTTGTATCTGGAGGCAGGGATAGATTTTGTACATAAAAGTTTTCTTATTACTTTGTTGTTGACTTTTCTGTCTAAACATTTATTGAAACACTGCTGGAGCAGTCTCACGCCAGGTCGTTATATAGTCACGTTATTGTAATCTATTAAATCGTGGACAGGTTACGTAAATCCCGTTTTTTCGTGTGGCCTTTACGAAATTGAAAGCAAAGCATTTTAATGGGAAGCATATTTCGTGATCCCAGAACGCCTCATTTCCCCGTTGTCGCGTCCCCCAGAGCAGCAGGTTCGAAAAGCGTGACCTGTACACGTTCAAAAGTCGTTGCATATACACGAAAAAAACGGGATTTACGTAACCTGTCCACGACTTAATAGATTACAATAACGTGACTATATAACGACCGGGCCTGAGACCGGGTTGGCTGGAGAGAGATATATTAAATTGATCCAACTCGGTCTCTGCTCTAAGTAGGGTGATGATCCCATGGGGTATAGCTCTGTTTACAATATCAAATACTTTTCTTGGAGGATGGAAATTAAATTTATGGGTGAAGTCGTCATAAGCTAGAATTTAATTTGATTTATTTAATAATTGGGATACCAGTAGAATATCATGTTTAAACCAGTTTTCTATAAAGAGCGTCTTGTTCCTATATATGATGTTCATGTTGTTCCAGATAAAACATTTATGAGGGGAGAAATTGTGTCTGTATAGAAGAGACCAACAAGAGCCTGTTTATGGAAGTTTGATAATTTGACTGGCAGTCTGTTAATGGAGTATGGGCATTGAAGCAAGAATTTTGTTCAAAGATAAAGTTTGGCACAATGTTCCACAAACTATTTGGCTGTTTCAAAAATCTTTTTGATCATTTCATTTTTAATATCTCATTGAAAAGTGAGAAGTCAATTACTGATAAACCCCCCTCCTCAGTTTTATTAGTCAAGATGTTTTTCCTAATTTTATGTGGCTTCTTTCTCCATATAAAGTTATATAATATCTAGATTGGCACATTGTAACTTAGGTATTTCAATTGAAGTAAATAAATATGCTGCTCGTGAGAGATCTTCTGCTTTAGAAAGAAGAACCCTGCCATACATAGATAAATCTCTTGCAAGCCAAGAATCAAACTTTTTGTTGATAGAGTTGTGTAGTAAAGGTATATTACTCTCTGTCATCAATTTGTGGTTATGACTGATTTTTATTCCAAGATAAGTTACTAAATTATTTATATTTATGCCACATATTTGACCCAAATGTTTATTTTTAAGAGAAAACAGCTCACATATTGAAAGATTTAGATTCAAACCTGAGCTTTCAGAAAATTGGTTTACAATTGAATGAACTCTTGTGAATTAAATCACATAAAATTTGAGCTAAAATCAAAAATAGAAGAGGCGAGGTGGGGCAGCCTTGGCGGATACCTTTTGTTTATGTAAAATCTGGGTGAGGTTCCATTAGTCAATTTAACACAACTGTTTCCCCCCATGTACAGAGTTTTTACAGCATTAATAAAATTCTTACAAAAATTAAAAAAGTTTAAGGTGTCAAAAATAAATTTGTTTGTTACCGTGTGAAAGGCTTTTTGAAAGTCTAAGAATAAAATAAGGTGTTCATCATCAAGAAAGTCTTGTATTCAATCAGATCTAAAACTAGGCGAATGTTATTGGCTATGTGACGATTTGCTAAGATAGATGCTAGAATCTTATTGTCATTATTTAGCAATGTAATGAGATGCCAATTTTCAATTAATAGAGGGTCTTTGTGAGGTTTTGGGATACGTGTTATGACACCTTGCCTCAGAGAGGGAGGGAGCTCCCCTCTGTCAAGAGATTCTTTGAAGACAGCTAAAAGAAATTTACCTAGTGATTCAGAGAAACATTTATACATCTCAGAGGTCAGACCATCACAGCCTGGAGATTTATTGTTCTTTAACTGAGTTATTCCCCATATAATCTCCTCAAGAGTTATGTCTTGACAGCAGATTTTATTATATTCTGTATCCACACAGTTAGGTGAGTTAATCAAGGTAAAGATTTCCTTTGGAACTTTGAGATTAATATCTCTCGAGTAAAGTTTTTCATAAAAAGCACTGATAAAGTTTGATATCTCTTTACTGTCCTCGCTAATCTTCTCCCCAATGTCAAGTTTTCTTATAGAATTGATTTCATTTCTTCTTTTTTCCATGTTAAAGAAATATCTACTGTTTTTCTCACCCTGTTCCATCCAATTCCTACGTGACCTTATAAAAGCTCCTTTGCTTTGTTCTCATATAAAATGTCTAGTTGGTTTTGTAAGTCTAACAGGGTATTATTATCTTCTTGGCTCAAATGCTCTTTTTCAGTAAATTTGTTAATAGTGTTGATTAGCGTGTAGGTTACATTTTTCTTTTTTTGTGCCAATATCTTGCCATAACCCGAGCAGACGCCTCTAATTTTATATTTGAGAAGTTCCCACCATGTCCCAAAATGATTCCCTTTTCTGGCAGCCTCCCACTGTTCTGAGATATGGAGTTATATTTTAGTTTTTAGCTCTCTATGAGAAAGTAGAGAATTATTTAGGTTAATTTCCAGAATCTACCTATATGTTCCTTACTGACCTGAATAGCTAAAGAAATGTCCTTATGGTCTGTCAGAACAGCAGGAGAAACAGTGCATGACTCAGTGGAGGGCTCTAATTCAGCCAAAATCAACCAAAAATCTAGCGTGTGGTTATTATTGCTCCAAGTGTGTGTTTAGATTTTCAGAGGTGGCGGGGGCGAGCCGACCGTTCGTCATTTCCGGTAATTGTTTTAACCATGCGTTCATGGACATCGGAAAAACGTTTTTCTGAGTGAAAACGTCACCATTCACGTAACGTCCTGTGGGAATCAGAGGTGGGAAACTCGGGCTGGATTTTGATACCCGAGTTCCCCAGTTGGTGACACGGTGTTGACAACTGACGTTTGATGGAGGCAACTTTGGTTCACTGAACATATTTTAATGACAATAAACTGTTTAATGTGGACAAATGCCTCTGCCAAGAATACATATTACATACACAGACATAATATGTTTCAAATTATTCATAAATAGGCCTACGTATAAAAAAAAACACATTATCCATGTCTTTTCCCGTTGGTTGTCCTGTAGATAACACAAACAAACACCTGTCCATGTGCTGTTTGGATGTTCGTATAAGAAAACAGCAGAAAATCTTTTGTTATTGTGGCCTCCATGTTTTCACACACCTGATGCTCTAGGCTACGGCCAACCGTTGGTGGCAGTCATGCAAAAAGTTGTTATGTTATATATAACAGAAGAAGAAGAACACGCATCCCGACCATGTGAACGCTGCCAGTCGGAAAAACAACGTAACCACGGGGGCGGTCCCTGTTATTCCGAGGTGGCATGAACGCGCCATAACATAAGTGTTCCGTTTGGGACAACACTAAGGGCCATTACTGAGTCAACGCGAGCAACGCGAACAAGCAACACGAGCGACGCGCTCCCTTTCATAGTTTAAACAGCGGACGCAAGTAGACGCAAGTAGACGCAAGTAGACGCAAGCGTCACGGGCGATGCGTGAAATGTAATACACCGCCCACACAACAGGGGGTATCAGAGTGCTCCGCGGGGTTCGGTCGGCAGAGCCTCCACGCCGGTGTTCGGTCGGCAGAGCCAGACATGAGCCAGACCCTCCCGGAGAGCAGCACTAGTCCGAATTGTGACAAAAGTGACAAAATAATGCCAACATGTTCCTCTCATGTTACGTTGTTTTTTGTACACGCTGTGACTCTAGAAATCACAACATGTAAATAGGAACATGTTGGCGTTATTTTGTCACTTATTCGGAGCAGTAGGATTGCTGGAACCATTCACCTGCATGTTCTCTGCTGGCCTGATGCCGCTGGAGCCGTCAGACAGCATTACAGCACGCACGGAGATGAGAAGGATATGCATCGACTTGTCTAACTCTGGGGGTTAAGGTGAATAAGCTAAATTCCCTATAAGTCGGCGTGTTCCTTTAAAGGCTCATTTCTTTTGCATTGTGCTTGTATTTTCTGTTTTAGATGCTCTTACACAGCAGATGGGGACAGCCGCTGTCACCCAATTTACTTTTGCCCAGGCTGTGCAACAGTTGCTGCACTATGCGCCAGACCAGGCAGGACGGACTGGACGACAAACCAGTCAGACATCAGAGGACCATGAACTGTAAATATGCTAACGAGCACAAATAATTAAATAAGAGGCTAATAAAATTAATTTCTTTTTACCTTAAACAGTGTGGTGTGGTCAGTGTTTTAGGCTAGGCTATAGGCATACAAGCTTTCAAATGTTCCATCACTTTTTAACATCCTGGCTGTAGATAAAGCAGGATATTCATTATAGGCTATTTAATTTAGGGCATTACATTTTCGTATGCCTAGCAATACTTTTCTATGGCTTAATAATGTTTGAAATTCCATTGAAATCACGTTGATCCTTAGTTCAGTTGAAATTTCAACATTGTTTCAATATTCCTGATAATTGAAATACCATTGAATTTCGGTTGATCTATGGACAGGATTTCAACGTTGTTTCAATATTAAAACAGGGTGCAAAATGATGTAGATCAACATCAGAGTTTGATGTGACTTAATGTTGACAACAGAATGTTGATTTAACATGGTTTCAATGACTGTTTGCTATCTGGGATAGGCCCTACAGGAGTCTGTTTTGTTCTGCGGTGCTTCGGTGGACCTTTGAAGAAAAACTTGAATAGCCTAAAATTAATTAGTGAAAGCCCTCATTTTCTGCTGCTCTTATCTGCCACAAATCCAACACTGGGCTATCTCTGGGCAGCCCTGGCAGTTGTAGAGTCTCCCTCCTTTGTAATCATTGCACTTTTCACAGTTGTTTAACAAATGACAGAGTTTTGCAGGCGCCACCAAGCGACCATCCTGTGACCTCCAAAGACCTTGGTCTGTCTTTTCTGCACCTTTTAAAAGCCACTGATTTTTTTTCACAGGGGCCTGCTTGCTCATGTTTTCTCCATATGTTTTCTTTGGTTAATTCTAGACTGTTGTCTGTCTGTAGACATATCAACTGTCTGTTGTGATCATAAGGTATTTGTGCTGGGGGACTCCTGGTAGGACGATCTCTAGCCCAGTGTGTAAGCTGCCCACAGGTGTAACAGCCAGGGAATCCTCTTGGTCTACCTGCCTTCTTTTGTGTGGTCTCTGGTACTGCATAGGATAATGTTGTGGCGTGACTGGTTCTGCCATGATGTTAAGTCGTCTATCCCTGACTATGTAAAAATGAAACAATGAAAACAGAAACAAAATGAAATGAAATGGAATGAGATTTCCAATGTTAATTCAACACAAACGATTCTAATTACAATGAATTATCTTATTTTATAGTTACTACAAAACATGCGCTACGCAAGTCGCCTCCTGCTGACTCAAATTTCAACACCACACTTCTATTGAAAATGAATATACAGTATTTTACAACCCTATATTAAATTTTTTCCTATTTTGCACACAGACTAGGTTCACTTCTTTAACCTCACAGAGAATTTTTTCATGGACCATTACAGGCTTTTTAAGCTTTACAAACACACACACATATATATATATACAAATACAATTAAGTACAGTATCAATTGGTAGGCTATTACTTTTTAGATGACTTACAGAGTGGACTCTGCTGAATCTCTCACACCTAAATCCCCTAAATAATTATGCAGAGTTTTTGGTAAAACACCTAAAATGTCTACTTTGTGACATAAATACACAACCTGTTCCCACAGCTTGTTTGCAAATATTTGTTAAGTGGAATGTAGGCTATGTGAGTTACAGTGTACAAAGTGCTCTACTGAGTTGTAAACAGAACAGAGATCATATTATAAGAAAGTCACACTCCATGGCAGACAGACAGGCTGTTTATACAATGCTACTAGATGGAAAAAAAACAGAAGAGGGATAGACTGGAGGAGGGAGCATGCCAGCTAATAGTTCCAAGTTGTCTGACATCATAATTTCCTTTCCCCTTTCCTTAAGCTAGTCAGAGACAGACAAAGAACAGTAGAAGAAGGTAGGCTACTGGAGCAGTGCAGTGTATCTGGTCATTTTACATCTGGACTTCCTGAGAAAGAATGGCTCTTTTGTCTACAAGGTACGCATAAGCTTTATTTTGACTTTTTATGTTTTGCCATTATTCACTGTAGTTAGAATATTAACAAGGGCCATAAACAGCTTAACAATGTTTACTGTCAGTATTATTTTGTGTTTTTTAACATTGTCTGTGAATGGCAGTATACAGATAATTTATAAAAATGTACTCACCTTTACAAAAAAGTGATCTCAAACAGAAAAGGGTTAATCCTAGAGACCAAGTATATTTGTTGTTCACATACATGTCTACATCTAGATTGCATTACTCACTACTCACTATTTGTCTCAAATTTGTGTAGTCATTACGATCCATTTTAAAACTGCTGTACTGCAATGCTGATACAGAAATATTGTAAGAAGAGTTCAAAAAAGGCTCTTAATGCATTTCAATTGAAAGCATTAAATATGTGCTAAATAATAATCAGGGGTGGAGAATATTGTTAGGCAATTACATTTACGTACTTCAGTATAATTTTGAGGTCCATTATCTGTTTATTTATAGTTCTACTCCACTTACTTTGCATATTCCAATTAATAAAAAATAAAAACATTTGGTTGTAAGCAATCACAATCTTCTTGGGCAGCACTAAGCTCCGGATGGTGGCTCTGCAGAAATAGTCTCCAGAAGGAACTGTTCACACAATACAGTAGCATGAGCTTTTTAAATTTGCTAGATACAATGTTAAACGTAATTTTCTCTATCAGTGTATCGCCGTGTTTCACCCATAGCAATCCCCTCCAATCTGTCCCAAAACATCCCAGTATCTTACTGGGATGTTTTGGGACATATTCTTTGTAAACTGGCTTATTGCACAATCCAAATAAAAATTTGCTTGGAAATGTACTTTGGTTGATCCAGACTGTTCATGGTCAGTGCCCTAAGCCCCGAAGCCCGGAATCCCAGTGAATGTCATCTTTCATCACCCATTTAACAGGGAAGCTGCCACCTATTCATGTAACTCAGATATTATTCCATTATTTCTTTCTTTCACTATTAAGTGTTTTTGGTAACATCTGATTCCAGAATTTCGTTTCCCTTTGTTTGCACAAGTGCTTTTTGGTTTTGCACTTTCACCCCCAGAAATAGAGTGAATCTTTAATGATCAGTGAAATTCTCATCAATATAGTCAAGACTTTCTTATTTTCCTTAGGAGAATTTTGTATCTTGCATTGGTGAGAACAATGCTGTAACACACAGTTCCATACTCTCGGAACGTACACATACACACTAACATCACTATATTAAGAGTAGTGTCAGCTCACAAAATGAGTCTAGTATCAAACAAATAATTTATTAATCCTTTATGAATATTTCTTTCATTTTATAAATTCCAGGTAAAATCAATAAAAACTGTGTTTCTTTGATTACATACAAATAACTCAAAATATAGTTCACAATTCACGTACAACTTAAGAGGTATGGTACGCGGTGCTTCCCTAAAAAAGTGTTCTGTAACTCCCAGCCAGTAACCGCGTGCAGTTGTGCAGCCCTTCTCATTTCCAAATGCCGATTTAACCCTTGTGCAGACACAAAGAAGCAGACATGATGAAGCTCTGCATTCACTCATGCTCCACCACCACCTTGCTCTCTCTCGCACTCTTTCTCTCTCTCTGTTGAGGATTGGCCAACTTTGAACCTTCTTCTCTTTTAGTTTTTGTCTAAAATATTACACACATACAAGGTCATTGTTGTGGCTGTAAGCAGTCCAACAAAGTGCTGCCGTGAGGGACTAAACACTGAGAGATGCATAAACACACTGTGAGACCATAAACAACATGATATGTGGCTCCTACAGTCATGCTCTGGAAGTTTCTGGCAAGACCACAAACAGCCATAACAATGTATTTACCTGCAGAGTTTTAAGAGAACTCATCGAACCCAACCCGTTTAATTTGAAAAGCTACCAACGAGATGTGATAAAATCATTGTAAAACTGACTTGACGCTGTCGCCCCAAATGAATGCTCTTGGGGGTTTTGTCAGGTTTCTGGTAGTATGGTCTAGACCTACTTTATCTGAGTGTCCTGAGATAACTTCTGTTAGGATTTGACACTATAAATAAAATTGAATTGAATATTTCACAGTATTAGTATTAGTAGTATGTTGATAATGATAATAACAAAATGTTAAAGAAAACTTTAAAGTTACTTTCAAATCGTCGTTTGTTTTAATCTTGTCTGGTTTGCCTTCCCTTTAACTCTCCACAGCGACTCTGCTAATTTCAGCACCGTGACTACATCAAACCAAAACAACACAGAGTGTCCTCTAGCAGAAATCAAAGATTGGCAGTGGACTGTGGTCCCGGCGTATATGCTGCTGATCAGTGTGCTGGGAATCGGGATGAATGGTTTTGTCCTGATGGTTTTCTGCCTCCATAAGAAAGCCTGCACCGTGGCTGAGATCTTCTTGAGCAACCTGGCTGCTGCTGACTTTTTCTTAATGGCGTGGTTGCCTTTGTGGGCTGCATATGTAATCAACAGATACGACTGGCCCTTTTCTCATCACCTGTGCTCACTGTTCGCCCTTTCCATCAACATGAACGCCTACTGCAGCATCTACTTCCTCGTTCTGATTAGCATAGATCGCTATATTGCACTTGTGCACCCGCTGTCCCATAAAGGAATAAGTAGGACAAAATTTGCCAAACTGGCCTGTCTGCTTGTGTGGGGTTTTGGCTTGCTCCTGAGCGTCCCCACACTCGTGTACAGGAAAGTGGCCTACTACTCTCAATTTAATAAAACTATGTGCATTCTTAATTACACAGATGTCAAGGAACAACTCCTGTTTGAAGGGATGCAGAATACATTCGGCTTTATCATACCCATTTGCATAATTTCCTACTGCACTCTCGTTATTATTAACTCTCTGAATAACCGGTTAATTGAGAGCTCAAACAGCCAGAAAATGGAGCAGAAGGCCACCACTCTGGTGCTGGTGGTCCTCTTGGCGTTTGTGATTTGCTGGGTGCCACACCACGTGGTAATGATACTGGAAACACTCAGAAGAGCTGAAGTCCTGAAAGGATGTAGCATCATTGCCAACCTAGAGATCTGCCGCGCAATCTTCATGTACTTAGCTTTCTTCAACAGTGTTCTTAACCCCATCCTCTACGTCATTGTAGGAAGGAACTTCAGGGGAAAGGTCAGGGGTCTCTTCAAGCAATGGAGCATTAACAGAACAATGACCTACCGCACCACCACCTCCACAGGCTCAAACCTGTTGAGAAGTGTTAAAACTGAAGTAAACTCAATCTGATCTGCAGGATTGTTTTAATTAGTTTTTTCGTTTTACAATTTCACATAATGAAATTGTTAGTCATTTTTACAAAAGATAAGAACCCTATTTGAAGTAATACTTATGTAATCTGAATTCACATTAAATAAGACCCTGCTCAATACTGTGAGGTTTGAACTCTCGCTTTGATTGTTTGCGCCTCATGGGACATACTGTAACCCTAAAAGACTAAAAGAGGAGGGAGGTCTTCTGGGGAACATCATTTTTAATCCTTTTGAGAAGATGTAACTCTTTTGTTATAGGATATGGGACTCAATTTACCGCATATGCCATTCTAACACTTGTGCCCTAACTGTTTCGTTAGAAATGCTTTCAGACTTAATACAATAATAACACTGCTACATAATTAAACAGCATTACCAGATTGTGTTGTATATTGCAGAAGTAATGGGCATCAAACTAAGATAATGGAAGTAATGTACCAAAGAGATGGAAACAGACTTTGTGTCTCTGTGTAACAGCAAGGTCTTTATATGACACTTTAATGGTAAGATGTCCCACGCTCATCTGTGTGCATGTCTCTGTATATATGTCTCAGTCTGTGTCTCTGTACTGTAACATGGTGTTGCTGTTACTTTCTTGTAATATTTTACTGTTGAAAACCTCAAAACAAATATTTTATAACCATGTATTCTCCCTTCTGTTTATGACATTATAACTCATGTATCCTTTCTTTGACTCCAACATAAGAGAATGGCCACCTACACACTGCGCATATATTTGCATGCTTGTACAATTTGTTGCTTTGTACAGTTTATTTACACTTCAAAGTCACAGTAGCCTGGCCACATAGTGACTCACACAGTCATGTTGGTATTTCTTTACAGTGTGAACAACCGTCACTGTTGCTGAAACATCTGTGTAAATGAACGATTTGTAACATTAATTTAATGTGATACCTGGAGTGGCATAAATGCAAAAACGTAATCTTTTGCTCACTTACGAATAAACTTACACCTATGTGACTGTATGAAGACATGCTCCTAGAATGATTTATTTTTGTCAGCACTGCAAAGTTTTGACAAATCTTTTCACAATGAATAAAGTTTTTGTAGTTAAGTCCTTTTCAACGTGACACAAATATTAAAGTATAATATCTGTACATTGCATATCGGTTATTATTTTCATAGATTTCTTTTCCTCAGTTATGATAACATTGTTTCCAAGTTAACTGCTGAGATCTTGGAACAGAATGTCATTGCTTCAACAGCGGTAAATCAAGCAGCTTATAAAGAAGCGAACAAAATGAGCAACGGTGAAAGCAGTGACATAACAATGAGTCAGACTGGGTAAGAAACACAAGCAGTCATGTGATTTGTTTAAAATCTGATAACTGGTGGCCCTTGCCCAGTACTTCTTGTTTTTTTACACTGGAACTCCAGCACATCCAACAAGCTTTATTTGGTGAAGAAAAGTAAATATTTTGAATGATCCCCAATGGCAAATTGCATTTTTACACACAGGCAAACATGCACTAAGTAGAGAGATGTGAGAGTGAGGGGGAGCTGCTCATTAAAAGCACTCTAAGGAGTTGAGAGTTTAGTGCCTTGCTCACAAACCTCATCAGTGCCCAGGAGGAGAACTGGCACCTCTCCAGCTACCAGTCTAAACCTGTACTATCACACCAGTTACCCTCTGATTCTGTTTCATTCAACCCATCATAGATCAGTGTCACCACTTTATTTAGTCAGGTTCTACCTTGTGTATATCTATAACATAGCCTAAATCAGTAACTGTATTGGTTTAAAATATATCTTTATTACAGTGTATTGTATATTGTGCTGTTAGAAACCACAAGAGAATGAAACAACTGTTTGAAATGTGTGAAATACAATGTAAATCCGGATTACAATGTTACCATCATTCAAACACAGTACTTTATAGAAAATAGGAAAAGCATCCACAGTTCCCATTATTTAATGTTTTAAAGGGTTTCGTATGATTCTCTAGCCTACCAGTAGTGTTCCTTGTGTTTTCAAATTCAAATATTCACATTTTGGTCAGAGTAAGTATGTGTTAGCGTCAAAATGCTGTTTTCCAAAGTCTTTTCCCCCGTGACTTGACAGGTTTATTATTCTACACTAACACTATATTATTTGATTTTTAATACTGATGCTTCAATGGTTGACAACCTAGGGGTCGGCCCCCTCCAAAATGTCAAAAGATAAATTTGAGATGATTAATGGGATATGAAAGAACAAAAATTAGAATTTTGCCACACAAGTTTCTCAGTATATATATATATATATATATATATATATATATATATATATATATATATATATATATATATATATATAATATCATTTAAAATTCATAACTATCTAACATGTTCTTTTCTATGAAATATTGTATCATTTTCCCTCTTTATTATTTCAATGGAAACATTGCTTTAGAGAGAAACATTTTCTTTGGTGGAACAGCTGACATCACAGTATAATTTATTCATCCTATAAACTTTTATATCCAGCTAAATCTTTGGGTTGGTTTTGTGTTGACTATAAAAGCTGCGGAAATAAAATGACAGTCACAGTGAAAGCATTGGATGTTGTTTTCATTTCGGGCATGGCAAAACATGTTTAACCAGGAACTATTTACATTGCGGAGTTTATCTTAGTTCAACAGAACACAGGGCTCTCACGTTACAAGGGATGCAAACGCGAAACAAACGCGAAACAAACGCGAGCACATCTACCTCCTGCACCGTGGAGTCTTCAGTGGAAAAGCACATGTATCCAGCTGTCTAGTCTCTTTTTTTTATTGTGGGCTTGTATTGTATATAATATGGATGCTGATGAGGAATGGGAACAGCACGGCGTTCTATCTCATCAACCTGTCCATTTCAGACCTGCTCTACACAATCTCTCTGCCTGTGTGGATTGAGCTGGCCCTGCAGAGGCCTCTGGGTGGTCTCTGCAGTTTAGTAGCTGTGATCATGCACAACAGCTTTTACATCGGCTTAGGCCTCCTTTGCTGCCTCTCTGTCGATCGCTACCTAGCAGTGGTCTATCCTCTCCACTTTCATTGGGTCCGAGAGGTGCACACAGCAGCAGTTGTGAGTATTGCTGTTTGGACTTTGGAGATTGCCATCCACATCATCTTACTTGACCACAGGGGGGCGCTGCAAGCTTTCTCCTCAAGAAGCTTGTGTGAGGAGCGAATACCCATGACACAAGAAGATGCCAAAAATTATTATTATTTGGAACTGTGTATTTTAGGAGGTAATACTAAAGGTGGAAACTAAGTGTTCGTGTCCTGATGCCGTTTTACTGACAATTTTATGTTAATGCGATGGCATAATTTTCTGTGGGGACATTTTTTTTAAACTTTTTATGGCCCCTTCACTTCGGAAACCAAACCTATTCCCTTGTGTTGATTTTGTTTTGAACAAATCATCTATTTTATTGTTGAAATGTACAATGGTTAACTGTGAACAAGATCACATCTACATGTATTTCTTGAGTTGATAATTGATTATTCAAGTTGAGCAATAGAAATATAAAATAGGATAGGATTGTTATATCTGTTGCCTTATTTAATTTAAGGATAGTTTAGTTAAATATTCAAGACTTTCTTACTGCAGTACTTAAATGCCCTTATGTACAATGGAAATTCACTCTTAGTGCTTCCACAGACAGTGTATGTTTGCTGAGCCACAGCAGATGGATAGTATCACAAACAGGAAAATTGGTATTACTTTGGAAGATCCCTTTTTTATTTGTTTAACTTTACTGAAGCCTCACATTAACTTTGTCTGTTACTTACATGAAACAATTATGTTCACACAGATGTGTATTCCTTTATCAGACAATAATGGCTCAAGAACCTTTTCAGTAATGACAGTGAATTGTACAAGTGCTGGTCTGAGGTGTGGCAGAGTAAAAGTGGATATCTGAAGCTCTCTAGTGGACAGTTATGGAAGTGCAGCAAACTGTCTCTACACAGTTTACACTTGTATAGTTGATCATTTCAGATCTCTCTTCTGTGGTGCGCTTGCACAATGTTTTACATGTTTTATTACATAACCTGTAGTGTTTTATTACAGCTATTAAACCGAACACAGAAATAGATATATGCCATAAACATTGTCCTCTTGTATCAAAATCATGCAGCTCATACACAAATGCATGTACAAACGTAGAAACACACACATGCACACACAGGCTTTAAACATTAAACAACCAGGAAACTGCTTTATGTCCCCAGATGTGAGGTGAACCCACATAATGCACTCTAAAAATGCAATCTTTATATTTATATATTATGACAAAATGCAAGAGTTTGCAAGGTTTTATTCTCAGGTGTTTAAAAAGTAACATTTTGTCATCCTGCCTTCATAACAATAAAGGCTGGCAAAGACACCTGCTCTTCCATGTGAGTCCTTGTCCTTCCTCTTCCATCCATTCATCAATGCCAGATAATATGCTTCACCTAACACTGAATAACCTGCATCAGCAGAAACTGGAGGCTATAAAGGCCATCTGAACACCCATCTTCTCACCTCTCATCTCTCACTGTCCTTGACTCTGCAATAGCCTTCTTTATATGTATTATTCAGGTGTATGTAGAGATGGAGATAACTAAGGATCACTGGGTTTTGTCAGTGAATTCTAACTTCATCTGGATGTCGGCAGAGTTTCAGCAGCAGCGCGTGTGAGAGCCTGCTCCATCTCAGGCATGATCAATGAATAGTAATCTACACTGGTGATCTGTGCACACGTGTCATAAAAAACATGATCCTTGTTGGAATAAAAGGGTAGAGTGCAAAGTGAGCTGCAGTGCTGTAGTTGATTCTGTATCATATAAAAAATGTTGGTGTTGGAAAGTTGGTTGAAAGAATAAAACAGGTCTTGAGTCAGGATTATGAGACACATTTTGTCGAATCCCATGTCACGGCAACTGTGACCCACACTGGTTGTTGGCAGGCAAGCTAAGGGAAAAGTCAGGGCAATGTACACATACACGTGTATGATATACATGCCGCAGAGAAAATCTGAACCGCAGATGTGCTAATGAAGGAAACAGATGGACAAATATAGCAGTGTAGAGTTGTGTGGTAACAATATTACATAAGCCATTTGTAATGTAAACTAAGAGACTAATAGATTTAATAGGTTTTACTGTTTACAACAGATGTTTTACTGTAGTTTATGCAACTATAAACTGGATTTGCTGCAGTAAAAATATAACCGGAACATTTCTTTCATCACTGACTCTTATCCTTAAATATTTTCCTTTCATTAATGTTGCCACAAATTTTCATGCCGTTTGAAATTTCATGTCCATTTAAATAATTTATTATTCCAATCTAACACCATGAATAAATCTGCTTCTCAGACTGGCACATCTCTTCCCAGCTATCTCCTAATCTATAATCCAAACTGTCTCACCGTCCCTCACTTGTTTCTTTCCCACTTGCCAGACATGCACAGTCAGACTCAGACATAATAACAGTTATCTTAGTCATTAGGGAGCAGAGTAGGGAGAGCTCTTTGTTTCACTATGACTCTTTTCCAAGTATCTGAATGCGTAATGGATTATTATCTGTGTGACATAATGCTGGAAATGTGAGCATTTTATTATTCTACAAGGGCGTGATTCAGTCTAAGCCAAGAAGTCAGAACTTGACTCAAACTTTCCATGATTATTCATACATGTAAATCTGATATAGGTAACACTGTAAATAAAGTAAAGCCTTCACTCCACTCAGCTTGGAGCAAGAGCTGACACCAGGCCTCCAGAGGGATTCAGCACCTAGGAGGAAGAAAGTAAACTCCTCTTAGCTCTGGGACTGAGTGAAGAAGGGTCCAGTCCCAGAAGGCAGTGTACTCCCATAACACAGTCTCCAAAACACAACCCAGATGACTCCAAGGTTACATTACACCCGGATGGGGCATATTTGCCTAAGACTATCCCCGCAGCCTTTAGCTCCATGGCTTTTGAGCTTGTGAGCTTTTGTCTCCCTGCTTTTGCTTCTGAGGAGCAGACAAGGTTGCATCTCCTATGTCCTGTGTATGTGCCACGCACCTGCACAGACCACACTCAGAGTGTGTGTTTATGTGACCAGTTGGACCAGGGGCTATTGAACTGAGAGGAGAGTTAGTTAGTTAGATAGTCTTGAGCATGGGGGATAGTTCAGGGCTTGTGCCCTTTTCTATCCATGAAGACAGCGTGTGAGGGGAGGAGCTGGAGGAGGAGCCCACTCGGAAGGAATGAAGGCAGCATGTGACCAAAATTATTATTATTATATATATATATATATATATATATATATATATATATACAGTACAGGCCAAAAGTTTGGACACACCTTCTCATTCAATGTGTTTCTTTATTTTCATGACTATTTACATTGTAGATTCTCACTGAAGGCATCAAAACTATGAATGAACACTGAATTATGTACTTAACAAAAAAGTGTGAAATAACTGAAAACATGTCTTATATTTTAGATTCTTCAAAGTAGCCACCCTTTGCTTTTTTTGATAACTCTGCAAACCCTTGGTGTTCTCTCAATGAGCTTCATGAGGTAGTCACCTGAAATGGTTTTCACTTCACAGGTGTGCTTTGTCAGGGTTAATTAGTGGATCTTTTTTCCTTATTAATAAAAAAGCAAAGGGTGGCTACTTTGAAGAATCTAAAATATAAGACATGTTTTCAGTTATTTCACACTTTTTTGTGAAGTACCATATGTGTTCATTCATAGTTTTGATGCCTTCAGTGAGAATCTACAATGTAAATAGTCCTGAAAATAAAAGGAAACACATTTGAATGAGGTGTGTATATATATATACACAATACTGTGCAAAAGTTTTAGGCAGGTATGAATAAATGCTGTAAACTAAGAATGCTTTCAAAAATGGAAGTGTTAATAGTTTATTTTCATCAATTAACAAAATGCAGTGATGGAACAGAAGAGAAATCTAAATCAAATCAATATTTGGTGTGACCACCCTTTGCCTTCAAGACAGCATCAATTCTTCTAGGTACACTTGCACACAGTTTTTTTTCCAGGACTTCTTGTTCTTCTTTACACTGAAGATAATTCTTAATGACCTTGGCTGTATGTTTGCGGTCGTTTTCCTGCTGCAGAATACATTTGGGGCCAATCATACGCCTCCCTGATGGTATTGCATGATGGATAAGTATCTGCCTGTATTTCTCAGCATTGGGGACACCATTAATCCTGACCAAATCTCCATCTCGATTTGCAGAAATGCAGCCCCAAACTTGCAAGGAACCTCCACCATGCTTCACTGTTGCCTGCAGACACTCATTATTGTACCGCTCTACAGCCCTTCAGCGAACAACCTGCCTTCTGTTACAGCCAAATATTTCAAATTTTGAAGACAAGGCCAACCTCTGTGGGTGAGACATAAAAGCCTTTTTTGTCATTCATACACACTCTCAAACAATTTTTGATAGATGAAATTGGAATTCTGCAGCAGCCCTGTAGGTAAATTGCACATCTCTCTAATGGATCTCTAAGAGCTGTAAAGCTACAACACTGATAGTTGACATCAGTTAATGTTTCTTTAACTGTCAGTATGCCAGAAGAAATCAGGAACCATAAAAGATGCTTTTTGGCATCAGAGAAATTGTAAGAATTTTCAGTGTTTTTCTCGCTCTAGCTAAGTGTCATGATTTATGAAGGCCAGATGGATGAAAATACTTTGCCAAGTATCAAATGAATAAATGTTTTTCTGTTGCATACAGCAATCTTGTGGAAACATAACTAAAATGGAAGGAGTGTCTGTCTGTCTGTCTGTCCATCCTTCCGTCCGTCCATCAATTTTCTCAACAAGCATTCATCCGATCAACTTCACACTTGGTGGGTGTAATGCTGAGGACCCAAAGAAGTGCAATGTTGAGTGCAAGTACTGTTACACCACCTCACAGCATGCTAGGCACAGCTCGCTCTCCATCACTCGCTACAGTACATTCGAGAACAAATGAAGAAAGAGTGACTGGAGATGTTACATTGTAGTAACCAGTTCAAGCGTCAGTGACGTAATTTTCAGAATGAACGCTTTCTTTCTCCGGAAATAGCCTGGTCCCAAATAACCAACTGTTAGCAAATGGCGTGTATACTCTAACATTGCTAGGGGAGGCAACTATGTAATTTCAGGTGTATTGCTCAGGACCCAAGGAAGCAAAGTTTCAGTGTGAAGTAGTTTGGTTAGCAGTTCTAGAAAAAACTGTAAGCAGCAATACCACTAAACAAGCAATCTTCCCCCTTCCGAAACAGCAATAGTCACATTAAATTTGCATGTGCAAATTTCATTTAAACTGCACTAAAACTGGATGTGCCAATGAGATAGATGCAGTCTCTCAAGCTTTTGATCACACAAGTTAATATGGAGGTTATGAATCAAACACATGCCATCATGGTTAAACTCTTCCTTCTCATTTTTTATTAGGAGGCCTTTGGGTGCAATCAGATGTGAGCAGCCACCCATCACAGTTCTTTTCCCCCTGTACTGTTGTAAAATAACAGTTGATAGATGGAAGATTCAACAATACCATCCATCCATCCATCCATCTTCGTCCGCTTATCCGGTGTCGGGTCGCGGGGGGAGCAGCTCCAGCAGGGGACCCCAAACTTCCCTTTCCCGAGCAACATTAACCAGCTCCGACTGGGGGATCCCGAGGCGTTCCCAGGCCAGGTTGGAGATATAATCCCTCCACCTAGTCCTGGGTCTTCCCCGAGGCCTCCTCCCAGCTGGACGTGCCTGGAACACCTCCCTAGGGAGGCGCCCAGGGGGCATCCTTACCAGATGCCCGAACCACCTCAACTGGCTCCTTTCGACGCAAAGGAGCAGCAGCTCTACTCCGAGCTCCTCACGGATGACTGAGCTTCTCACCCTATCTCTAAGGGAGACGCCAGCCACCCTCCTGAGGAAACCCATTTCAGCCGCTTGTACCCTGGATCTCGTTCTTTCGGTCATGACCCAGCCTTCATGACCATAGGTGAGGGTAGGACGAAAACTGACCGGTAGATCGAGAGCTTTGCCTTCTGGCTAAGCTCTCTTTTCGTCACAACGGTGCGATAGATTGAATGCAATACCGCACCCGCTGCGCCGATTCTCCGACCAATCTCCCGCTCCATTGTCCCCTCACTCGCGAACACAACCCCAAGGTACTTGAACTCCTTCACTTGGGGTAAGGACTCATTCCCTACCTGGAGAAGGCATTCCATCGGTTTCCTGCTGAGAACCATGGCCTCAGATTTAGAGGTGCTGATCCTCATCCCAACCGCTTCACACTCGGTTGCGAACCGATCCAGTGAGTGCTGAAGGTCGCAGGCCGATGATGCCATCAGGACCACATCATCTGCAAAGAGCAGCGATGAGATCCCCAGCCCACCAAACTGCAACCCCTCCCCACCCCGACTACGCCTCGATATCCTGTCCATAAATACTACAAACAGGATTGGTGACAAAGCGCAGCCCTGGCGGAGGCCAACCCTCACCTGAAAAGAGTCCGACTTACTACCGAGAACCCGGACACAGCTCTCGCTTTGGTTGTACAGAGATTGGATGGCCCTGAGAAGAGACCCCCTCACCCCATACTCCCGCAGCACCTCCCACAGTATCTCCCGGGGGACCCGGTCATACGCCTTCTCCAAATCCACAAAACACATGTAGACCGGTTGGGCATACTCCCAGGCTCCCTCCAGGATCCTTGCGAGAGTGAAGAGCTGGTCCGTTGTTCCACGACCAGGACGGAATCCGCATTGTTCCTCCACAACCCGAGGTTCGACTATCGGCCGAACCCTCCTTTCCAGCACCTTGGAGTAGACTTTACCAGGGAGGCTGAGAAGTGTGATACCCCTATAATTGGCACACACCCTCTGGTCCCCCTTTAAAAAGGGGAACCACCACCCCAGTCTGCCACTCCTTTGGCACCGTCCCAGACTTCCACGCAATGTTGAAAAGGCGTGTCAACCAGGACAGCCCCTCCACACCCAGAGCCTTGAGCATTTCTGGACGGATCTCATCAATCCCGGGGCTTTGCCACTGTGTAGTTGTTTGACTACATCAGTGACTTCCGCCTGGGAAATCGACGACAATCCCCCATTATCCTCCAGCTCTGCCTCTAACATAGAGGGCGTATTAGTCGGATTCAGGAGTTCCTCAAAGTGCTCCTTCCACCGCCCTATTACCTCCTCAGTTGAGGTCAACAGTGTCCCATCCTTACTGTACACAGCTTGGATGGTTCCCCCTTCCCCCCTCCTGAGGTGGCGAACAGTTTTCCAGAAGCACTTTGGTGCCGACCGAAAGTCCTTCTCCATGTCTTCTCCAAACTTCTCCCACACCCGCTGCTTTGCCTCTTTCACGGCAGAGGCTGCAGCCCTTCGGGACCCCTTCGGTACCCTGCAACTGCCTCCGAGTCCTCCGGGATAACATATCCCGGAAAGACTCCTTCTTCAGTCGGACGGCTTCCCTGACCACCGTTGTCCACCACGGTGTTCGTGGGTTACCGCCCCTTGAGGCACCTAAGACCCTAAGACCACAGCTCCTCGCTGCAGCTTCAGCAATGGAAACTTTGAACATTGTCCACTCGGGTTCAATGCCCCAGCCTCCACAGGGATGCACGAAAAGCTCCGCCGGAGGTGTGAGTTGAAAGTCTGTTGGACAGGGGCCTCCTCCAGACGTTCCCAATTTACCCGCACTACACGTTTGGGCTTACCAGGTCTGTCCAGAGTCTTCCCCACCCTCTGACCCAACTCACCACCAGATGGTGATCGGTTGACAGCTCTGCCCCTCTCTTCACCCGAGTGTCCAAAACATACGGCCTCAGATCAGATGAAACGATTATGAAATCGATCATTGACCTTCGACCTAGGGTGCTCTGGTACCAGGTACACTTATGAGCATCCCTATGTTCGAACATGGTGTTCGTTATAGACAATCCATGACTAGCACAGAAGTCCAACAACAAACAACCACTCTGGTTTAGATCAGGGAGGCCGTTCCTCCCAATCACGCCTCTCCAGGTGTCTCCATCATTGCCCACGTGTGCGTTGAAGTCCCCCAGCAGAACAATGGAGTCCCCCACTGGAGCCCCATGCAGGACTCCAGTCAAGGTCTCCAAGAAGGCCGAATACTCCGAACTCCTGTTTGGTGCATATGCACAAACAACAGTCAGAGTTTTCCCCCCACAACCCGCAGGCGTGGGGAGGCGACCCTCTCCGCCCACCGGGTAAACTCCAACACAGCGGCGCTCAGCCGGGGGCTTGTGAGTATCCCCACACCCGCCCGGCGCCTCACACCCTGGGCAACTCCGGAGAAGAAAAGAGTCCAACCCCTATCCAGGAGTATGGTTCCAGAACCAAGACTGTGCGTAGAGGTAAGCCCCACCAGATCTAACCGGTAGCGCTCCACCTCCCGCACCAGTTCCGGCTCCTTCCCCCACAGAGAGGTGACGTTCCACGTCCCCAGAGCCAGCGTCTGCTGCCCGGGTCTGGTCCGTCGAGGCCCCTGACCTTCACTGCCACCCATGTGGCATCGCACCCGACCCCAACGGTTCCTCCCACAGGTGGTGGGCCTAATACTAAGCACACAAAAGGAAAATAAGTAAAGGAAGGAAGCAAAGAGCTGTAAAAGCAGATGAACGTTTTGTGCGGATTGTTAAATAGTTTTGATTTGTTTAAAAGGGGGCAAGGAAGTGAAGGAAGAAAGAAGACATGAAAGTACACAAGAAGTAAGGCACTAAGACAGTTAAACACTGAAGTTGTGTCTGTCGAGCAGGAGATAATTAAGCAGAGAGCAACAGATGTATATTTTTTAAATGTTTACATGTCTCCTAGTACATTGCTGTGTATGTCCCAATATGTACTGCAATAATGATAATGAGTCAACCCACCCACTCACTTGAGGTTGCAAATGTAAAATCAGAGTTTATGAATATATTAAAAATGAAATATGTCTTTAACCATCTTTAGATATTCATGCACAAGTTATGTATTTTAGTCAATGGTGTTAAACAATCAAATCCCTTTTCTGGCACTGTGCCGCATGAGGTTCTGAAAGTGTTCTCCTACCCCAAAATGCAGCGTCACACTATTATCCCGAATTAGTTGACTTTACTAGAAATTTGTGTGGAAATCCGTTGCTGAAACTTAACAGGTCAAGTTGTATTAGCACAGACTGGTAGTTTGAAGCAGTAGACAAATCAAGTTCATATAAGTAGTCACTACTAAAAGTCTTTATTTAAACATGTTCCTTTTTTAATATATATGTAACAGTCTCTACTTATCAAAACTATAGATAGACATCAAACTTATAAACATGTTTTTTTCTTTCGAATAGTATAGTTTTAAGAAAAATGTATTCCATACATTAGTTCCAGTAAAACAGAAAGGATGACAACGCATAGATCGTAATTTCCAACGTGCTCTGCGTGGATCTGTTTGATCAAACACTGACTTCAGCTCCTTGTTTGATTCATCAAAAACATGCCATCACATGATAAAAAAAAAATGGATATTTTTAACTAGGAGGGTGTGAGGGTACAAAAAGATGTTTTGTTGCCTCAGAGCAATGATATGCTGTACTAGTTAATTAGTTCCGCGTGCAATGCAGCAGACTTTTTTTCATTGACACAGTAAGGTGTTGTTATATCTCAATCTGTATTTAGTGGAGTTTTGTTTGGGATTAAATGGGTAATTGGGATTAAATGGGTAATTGTATTCATTACATCACATTTACTATAAATGCTGCACATGGGGGCAGATACTTTAAATGACAAATTATTTTTGAAAAAAAAAGATCTAAATTTTCATCTAGGTATACAGTAATTATTCAGTTGTGAATGTTGTTACTGTAATTTATGTGGTGAAAAATACTTTTTATGGCATTTTGATTCTCTGCTTGATGCTTCATAGACATGTTTGTCAAGAGATGTTTTTTCTTGTTTCCTGTAGTAAAACCTACTCTACCATTCTCTTCCATATCAATGACTCAGATTGACTATCTAAGGACATGAGTAAATAGACTAATGAACAACAACTCACAAATAGAAAAGAAATGATAATTAATAAAGAAAACGTGTTTGATTAATTATGTGTGCGGGAAGAACAGAAAGATAATGAGAGACACAAAAGTGAGAGAGAGAGGAGGAGGTCAGTTCCACCATGAAGGAAAACCCTCCACACACACACACACACACATGCACACCCGCACACACATACACACACACACCCTTTCTATTATATGCAATTTATAGCTCTGCCTTTACTGACCTGTCTCCCTGATTAATTTCTTCTGTGGCGCTGTCAGCTGGGTCTTTTTTCCTGGGTGCCATGCACACTTTGACACATGTGACAGTGGCACCCAGCTATAAACATAAACATGTGAAGACCTTAGGCTCCACTACCCTGCAACATCACACAAAAGCTGCAACAAGGCAAATTCACATCATGTGTGGGCTATAATTGAACAAAAAATGGTTAGGCTAAAATTTGGAGTTGATTGAAAAAAGGAAAAGGATCCAAATTAATTTAAGTGTGCAGAGAAGCGATGCTTTGAATAAACTCCGTAATTTGAGAGCATTTGCATTGTGTCTTTGTGTGATTTATCTTTGTCTTCATTACCTTGATTTTTTAAGGGTAAAAAGGTGAATAATACATAAACTAGATGTTCAACTTGAGATTATTAAATAGTTCTTAATATAGTACTAGTACTATTAAGAGTACATAGCAGAATTTAGGAGTTTTTAAAATAACTGTAGAGATAATTGAATAATGAAATTAAACTAGCCTACATAAAGTGCTAAAGAATATTTTCAAATTTGTCTACATTGTTTTACAGGAAAGTATGTCACTAGAAATGCATGCAATACATTATGCTATAAGAGCAGGTTGCATGCTGGCAACATTCACGCCAGTGTCATTTGTTCCACTAAGCCAGCAAAATACATTGGTTGTTCTAGGTGCGTAGCTGGGGAAAATTACAAGATTCTTTTCCTGTATTGTGTAGCCAAGAGCATGTGGTGCTAGCTTTAATGATTAGACATGTACATATATGTTTAACCAACAATTAGCCTTTTCCAGGAGAGACATTTTGACATGTCACAAAAGCACATGCGTAATTAATCAAATGAATAATGGCCAAATCCCATTTAGCTGTTCCAGTTTCAGGGTCCTGGTATTGTGCATGCTGTCCCATATGCTAATGCTGTTATAACAATTACCAGATTTCAAATGTATTCTCATGTTTATTATCTGGAAAAAGGCACTCACTACATTTAATGTGATCTGTTCATAAAATAAACGGTATACAACAAACTTGTCACAGGTCGTGGTCATGAAAATGTTAATGATATCAGATAAACAGGTTACAAGTACAACCAGTGTGTGTATTTCGCCTTTAGAAATGCATGCAATGCACGCTAGTGATACATTTAATAATTCTGTAAAATGTAAAGAAGGCGCTGGGTAGTAGTGTCAGTACCTGTTTGTAAAATGTGAATAAAGTTAGAGCACATGTGTCAAACATGTTAGTGAGTAAACCTCTAGGAACTACAGGAAAACATTTCAGTGTGAAGATGATTGAAGCCACAATGTTTGACCATTTCAGAAAAGAAATACAAAAAAAAAGAAACATGATATATTTTACAGTTCAATGGAAAATTCAACTCAAGTGCTTGACTGATATAAAAAGGAGTCAACACAGATTCCAACATGCTTGATGAATACAAAATCAACAGCATCTCATTCATTCATTAAAAAGTAATTTAAGAAAGAAGACTGAAGTCTGAAGACATTTGTGATAAAAGTGAATGTCATATACAAAAAAGTTTTCAACATGGCTGACAATCCCATGGCCAAAGGTGATTAAATGTGTCTTGTCAGTTGAATTCCAGCTCAGTGTTGATCCACAATGGTGGCAATCATTACTGAAATAACATGGTTTTTTTTACAAAATATGAAAGAAAGCAGTATATTTCATCTAACTAAAACAAAAAGAAACATTATTACAGCTGTCATTTCAAGCTTTAAAGTTAGTCAAACTGCTATGATTGTGTTTTAATATCCATGCACAATCAAGGTGAATAGATATGAGCTTTTAGTATGTAGTAGTTTTACTGTTGGTTGCATTTTCAAAGTCACATACCATGTAGGAATAATTGTACATGTCAGCTAGGCAGCTAATATTTTCTATTGATCCAGTGGAAATACAACCTCCATTCATTTAATGTTGTAGTCCTTTAGTAGCTGAGCTAAAAATAGCCTCCATAATATGATGACAAAGTTGAGATCGATAATGTATCTGAAGATGGATACCATGAACCTAGCTCTCTGGATGTCCTGCCCACATTATTAAAAAATAAGATTCAACATTAACAGACCGCTGTTGCCCAAGTGTCTCTTAAGAGTCGTCAAGGCTGAAAGACAACAAAGCTGGAAACATAGCTCCTATAGAAATAAAAGTTCTTAAGAAGCCCATTCTACAGTACCATCCGATATGAGGTATTTTAAGTACAGCCTCTTCTGTCTCTTCAATTTTTTGGCAACATATTTTCCTCCCATGGCTATGGCACGATGACTAAATTTCCTGGGAGCAGTTCAAATATAAGCATAGGAAACAGAAAGGCACATTTATTGACATCTCAAAGGATCATGCACTCTTGTTCTCTGTCTCTTTATCGTTCACTCTGTTTCTCTCTCTGTCTTTGAAGCACTCTTCCATTCAATGCCTAGTCGTTCCCTCTGTCTTTGGCATCCCCTGGTGTGAACCCATTCAACCTGCTGCGATCAAATGAGCACTGTGCCAGGTTTGTCAGACTGGTGTTTCCTTCTTTTCTTTCTTCGTTTTCCTCATCTGGCTCCCCATCTTCTTCTACTTCCGTCCTCTCCTCCCCTAGCATGGCACTGCCATTGCTTATGCCTACACTCGCCCGTCGCTCTACTTCATCAATGTTCCTCCGCAGCTCGCGGTTCTTGTTACGTCTGGCCAGCTTGGTTAGGGATCCAAAGCGCAGGTTGAAGAGATTCTCCTCCGAGGAAGACGCCGTCTGTTGCGTTTGCTCACTCCCCTGATGGTCGTACGGCCCACAGGCCCCCTTCAGCCTCAGGTTGTTGAGCTTGGTGTCGATGCTCTCCTGAGAGGAAGTCTTGAAGCGACCGGCATCCAGGCTGGCGAACAAGGCTCGCTTTTCTGGAGACAGCATGTCCAGGGAGTGAGCTCGCTGCTCCAGGCCAAGTTGTCGGCGCTCCATGCTGCGGATGGTGGCAGCCCGCTGGAGCTTGTCATGGATCTCAACACTCAGGCGGCGCCGCGTTTCACGGAACTCTGCTCGAACATTTGCCTTCCATTCAGCTGCATGAGCTTTAATCTCCCCAACCTGTGACGACAGCACAGTAAGGAAAGGATCCGGAAAATATTTGGAAAACACATGGGGTACAATCTGCAGCAGCAAGACATTGTCATTGTGGTACATTATTCTTTCTAAAAGGCCCTGAAAACAAATTTCTCAGTCAGCTTCTTAGTGTGAGTGATGGGGTCTTGAATGATAACAAAATCTTCTGACAAAGATGGAAAAGTTTTGGTTATTTCTTGGGTATCTGGACTGGTTTTCCTCCCATCTCTCAGATAGAAGTTTTTCTGTGTCACATGGTCCTACATGTCTGAAACTGCTGCCCTTTCCTGTGGTGTGCCTCAGGGTCCTATATTGTTTGCATTGTATATGCTTCCCCTCGGCCTTATTATTAACCAATTTAAAAGGTATATCATTTCAATGTTACGCTGATGACATCCAGTTGCATGTCTCTTTTAAACCTGATGATACCGACAAATTGGCAGTTTTGCACAATTGTCTGACTGCCATTAAGGACTGGCGAACAACTTTTTACAGGTCAATGCAGATAAGACCAAGGTCCTTATTGTTGCTTCAGGTAACAGCTTCCAAAGTGGTGTTTGGGGTCTCTTTCTTCAGCTGTAGTCTAATCTCAGAAATCTCGCTATTACATTTGATTATGCTATGTATTTTCATCAACATATCAAATCATTGACCCGTACATGTTTCTTTTAATTAAGAAACATTGCCAACATTGTAACATTGTATCACAATCTGAATGAACCTCACCTCCTCTTTGGTCTTTTTAGACAGTACTCTGAGCCAGTCTCCGATCATGCTAAGGACAGCCGCAAAGTACGCCAAACCAACCAAGATCCAGAACCACACCAGAGGCTTGTACCACTTCATATAGTCCATACTACGGTTACCACCTGGGGGATACCAAAAATAAGTCATGATAGTTTGACAAAACAGTAATCTACATCATGACAGAAACAACCATCTGCCGCATAGATCTACCTGCCACATAGTCTCCTATTCCCACTGTAGTAAGTGTGATCACAACAAAGTAGATGGCTTCTAGTGTGGTCCAGCTCTCGATGTGTTTAAAGATGACAGCAGGGATGGTGACGAAAACAATGCAGCCAGCCAGGATGAACATGATGGTGGACGTCACTCTGATCTTAGTCTGGCTGATCTGTTTGTGTTTTTGCTGAGAAAACCAAACAGGAGAGATGCTATGAGAAAAATACACCAATTAAAAAAGATATAATGATGATAGTGTGATCATCAAAGGCCCAAAGGAACAAATAGGAAATAAAAAGAACTAAAACTAACAAACTTGCAACTCACCCTGAATATCTTCTCAACTCTCAAGATGCTTTTCACAAAGATGGTCCCCAGCTGGTCTCCAATCCCCGCCAACAAGAAGCCAAAGAGAGGTATGCCAAATATGGCATAAAGGATGCAAAAGATTTTCCCGCCCTCCGTGCTTGGAGCTATGTTTCCATAACCTGTCACAAACAATGAAAACAGGAGGAAGAGGAAAGAAGGAAAAAAAAAATGGTGATAAAACATGGCCGAAAAGACGTTGTCAGGGGCAGGCGGAGGAGGTGGAGTGTTAAGAGTAAGATGGGAAGCAGAATAATACAATCAAGATTTTCTTATGCAACATAATCAATTGAAGCCCATGTAATACTTATTAGTTCCTACTGCAGGGGCCTGTGGTAAATAAGCTCCTAGAGAGACAATAATTAGGTTCTTCTTAGAGAAAATTGTATTATGGCCCTACAGTGACAAAGATAGAAGAAGACAATGAGACACATCAAGGACAGTTCTATCATTAATATTTTGAATACCTCTCTAGAGAGAGAGGTAAATTAATCCACTGAAAGCCAATGTTTAGCAGTATAATAGCAAATGCCAGTTGCGTTTTTTAATCATAATGTCTTTTTTATCTATTTAATATTTAACACTTTGGCCTTCCGTACTTTCTGACCATACTCTGGGTAACATTTTTTTTAATTAGGTAAAAAATGTTTCATAACAATAGCGGATTTAACTGGTATTAGAGCATTAAAGAGTGAATTGGTTAAAACCTTACCTATGGTTGTGATGACAGTTCCAGCAAAGAAGAAGGCACTGCCCAGGTCCCAGTAACTGGAATTGTAGGATACGTTTCCAATAGGACTCACTCCTGCATTTACAGCATCTATGGAATGCTGGAAAGAGGAAAATGTATGAATGATTTTGTGACTGGGGGAGAGGAATTAATCCTAGATCCATGTCATAGAGCTATGATAAGAAGAAGAGCTAAATGGATGCAGTTACAATTAATTGAATCTGTTCAATATTATTTTATTTTGCAGTGGAATCACATCATGATAATATGATCATGTTACAAAATGCATTTAATTAAAAACACACTAAGCAAACACAATAAGCACTGCATTAAACATACTTTACATTAAACATACCTCTGATTATTTCATAATTTCAACATTTTGCATACAGTTCGTCAGTAGATACATATGTCTGCTGGTTGTGACGAGCTGAACTATAAAGTAGTTTTCCTTGCTTTATTTAAGTCCTAAACAGGAAAAATAATCCAACAATTCGCAACCACTGTCCTCAAGCATGCTGTTTTTTTATATAAACAAATATCCTCCATCTGATAAAAAGTCTATGCAGGTAATTTTAGTATTATGCAACACAATGTCACAGTTGGATTATGCGCATGAAAACAATCAACCGTTATAATGTCAACATATGAAAACACTCTGCCTGTGGACTTACAGTTGTTACAGTATATGCACAAACATCTAGCACGAGATCTGTTCACATTATTCAGTGTCTGGCTCTTCACCTGGAGCTGTTTCTCCTCTCTGCATTCTTACCCACTCGGCATGTTTTACATTTTACGTTAAATAAATCTACATAGACTTTATCTCTCTTTTCTTCTGTGTCAGCCTTTTTCTTTAGTCCCTCAGCTTTTCTTTATCCCCCGCTTGTCTTAGGAAAAGCATCATTATTCTCATTGATTTCCTTCTGGGTTCCATTATGTAGCCATGAAAGGTTAATCTACTATGTTGTGTTCTTTCTGAATTCCCTGTTTATTGGCAGTTTATTAGAAAGCATTTATTTTCTTATCTCCATGGAAATTAATAGTTAAAATTTTGCCTCTTGGCTCCAAATAAATATCCCTTCTGCTGACATGAAAGTCATTGTGGGGAATGCCTTTGGTACTAAATAGCTGTATTTACCAACATTCTTGGGTAGATATAAAGTACAGCTTCTTCATTTACAGCAACCCCAATGTATCCATTCAAGCTGTTAGTGAGATGCACGTCCATCTACTAAAATATATATCAACTCTCATGACATACATTTCAAACCAGACAGAGCGGAGGACCACTTCCACACACATCACTGCACATGCCTTTTCATAATCTTGCATGTGATTAAATCGGCTCCATCAGCACAGCTCCCCTTATGAGACAGATTAATGTATCTAAAATTAGCCAATTACAATAATGCTATTTCATAGGTTTTAGCAGACACAGCTACATAGAGACAATATCAAAGTGGTAATTATATACTAAACCCCCAAAAGCCTAATTCTGGAGTCAAGGGACATCTATAAAAAGCCTCATAGATCTGAATACTTTATGAGTAGGTCTATTTTTGTCTTTCGCCCTTTTCACGCCAAGTTCATACTGCATTAGAAATGTGGAAAATCGTCCTTCTCCACAGGCAGTTTTGAGGCACGCAGATGCTGATTTGTGTTGCAGAGTGTTAATTAGGACGACAAATGGGGTTTTTGTTTCACATGGGCTCTCCTCCATTTTGATTACACGGAAGAATCAGCACACAGACATTCTTGCAGACACACAGTCACCACCAAATGTTTGAAATAGGCTCTTCGCTAAAAAGTGTTTTCATGTTCTACACTGAGAGCAAGTTAATTCACTGCAGATCTTCATCTTCTCAGTGTGCCTTTCTACCCCACCAGTAGCACCTCCAAGAGGTGGCCAGGTGGGGTGGGCAGCCAACCTGATACAGTCGCTAGGCTCCCCTTGCAAGCCGCATAAGCATAATATCTGTGTCCGGATGCCCTCAGACTTTTTATGAAGACTGGACTGAGTTTGGGGTTTTCAGTTTGCAGTGTTTTTCCTCCTGTGTTTCTGTCCTGCGTTTCCCTCCTTTGCCCATCTACACACCTGCTCTCAATCAGCCTCGTTAGCCCTCATGCTCCCAGAGTTGTTTCCAGCCAATCAGCTCCCTGCCTGTTTTCCTGCCTAATGACCTCATTCCTCTCACCTGAGCTTCTCGCCCCATCTTTCCACCTGCACGTCATCCCCTCGTCAGAGTAGTTTGTATTTAAGTCCTCTGGTTGTCAGTTTAGTCTTCGATTGATCCTTTGCTTTCTGCTCTTGTGATCAGTTTAGCCTTGGCTGCATGAACCATTGAGTTATTTTTTCAACTTACTGTTACCTGTAATCTACTGTGTTTAGGTTGAAGTGCTCCAATCTTTATCACAATGTGCAAATTAAAGCTGTTTTAATAATTGTCAATATTTTGACAATTATTGACGCTTTTGACATTTTTGAACGGTTTTAACACTTTGGAGGCTTTCTTTGACACTTTCGACACACTTTCCTACATAATCACCTGCTGTTCTCTGGTTCGTCTGTTTGTAAAGCATAAAGTATAAATTATTACCCAATTCTGTGTTACATCTAGGCTTCTTGCAACTTCATTCAGTTATTTTTGGGAAATTTGGTTGAAAGAAACCCAGATTTCTGATATAGAAACTTTCAAAATGAGTCACATTTGACCTGAGGAAAACAGGGTGGTTAAGGAAAGAAATAGCCTGAAGAACTATGAATCGCCAAACTTGTGTATATGATATGTAACGCATTAAGACAGGATTGTTGTGAAACTCAAAATGTTAACTACGGGTATTAGTCCATGTATGTCAGTTAAAACAATAACTGTAAAATAAGAAACCAAAGTATATCAGTATGTTATTCCTTAAATCTCATATTGACACATTGACGTTCTTAAAATTCAGTTATGGCTTTTCGTTTTGGTGCGTCAACCCAAGATTTCCAGTGGCTCCATCTGGCCACCCCTATGAAAGATTTGTGGGGCACTGTACCCCCACAGCAGGTAATGGCAGTAATCCAGCCAATATGGTGCCTCACTCTCTGTGAAGCGGTGCCAAGCACTCTCCTCTGCAGCACTCTCACCTTCACAAATATCTATAGCCTACACTATCTAACACCTTGAAGCATTTAAGCTGCACACGTGACTGCCAAACAGGAAGACTCTGGTCCATCACAGATAAGAGTGATTTATCAGAACTGTTTGTGAAGTGATTGAAAAAAAAATAAAAATCTGACTTTGACACACAGACATATTACACTCATTGGCCAATTCATTAGGTACAACAGCTGCAATATTGGGCACCTGGATAGCTCAGTTGTTAGAGCAGGCGCCGATATATAGAGGTTTACTCCTCGACGCGGCGGGCCAGGGTTTGACTCCGACTTGTGGCCCTTTGCTGCATGTCTCTCTCCTCTCTCTTCCCTTTCATGTCTTCAGCTGTCCTGTCAAAATAAAGGCCTAAAATGCCCAAAAAATTTACTTAAAAAAGTGCAGTATTTCCCTGTGACGTGTAGTGAAGGAGTGTAAATTAGCATAAAATGGAAATCAAGAAGGCTAATTTGAATTTGTTCTTAATTGAGTAAATGCACTAAGTTACATTCCTTTGTATACACAGCATCTTGTGTTGAGACATTTGATGTCATGTACATGTCTTGTTTTTTTTATGCACATTGTGATGACCCTGAGGAGCCAATTTCCTCATTACTGTGGCATTTTAGATATAAAATAATAAAGCATCTAACTGTGATAATCGTTTTCACAAACCACCACAAATCCATATCATCAACTGAAACTTTTTTGGTTGCGTTTCCTGATGTAGATTCACTGCAAGTAGCTCAGTGTTTAGGAAAGTGTATTTGTAGATAAGTGACTCATCAATAAATGAGGCTTGACTGGTGTCAATAGCAGCATGGCTTCACAGTGTGCCAAAGTGTGAGTCATCCCGACGGTGCTGAAAAAGCCAATTAGGTCTGCTGCCTTTGTGGGCGTACACTGGGAAGGTGGACAGCACAGATACTAAGGCAGACATGAGAAGGTCAAAAGACATGCATGGACACACACATGCTGTGGAGCAAAGCTTTGCAAGTGCATCCCCTTCTGTCGTCTCTCGCACACACACACACATGCCTCCCAAGGTCGCCATTTTTCTGTCAACTTTTCCGCCAAACAGTTCGACCACAGTGAGTCATCCACAGCTGTGTCGCCACAGAGGATCTTTGTCTGAGTGACAGGCTTGACACAACACGAACAGACCGATAACAGAACCTGTTAGAGGACCAGACAGCCTCTTTGATGGAGTGTGAAGAAGCATGTCCTGAAGGCCTTTTCTTGAGACGGCAAAGAAATAAAATGTGTTATTTGTCAGTGTGAGTTTTTTACATGGCATGATATTCATTACTTTTTGCAATACTTAGAGTTGAAGTACCATCATAGCTGAGTGATCGATCAATATTATTTCTTCTGATTTAAAGAAAAAGTTTGACATGTTGGGAAATCCACATTCTTGCAGACAGTTAGCTGAGAAGACTGATACCACTCTCAAGCTGGTATGTAAAGCTAATTAAACTGCTAATTAAATTCTTAACAATTAATATATAGGCCTACATAGGCTTATGTTAATTTGGGAGTTTTATAGTTGACAGCTGAAGATTCTTTGACATTTGGACAGAGCCAAGCTAGCTGTTTCCCCATGTTTCCAGTCTTTATGCTAAGCTAAGCTAACTGGCTGTTGGTGGTAGCATTGTATACTTAGAAACTAAGTATACAATATATACTAAAAGTATTAAAGACATGAGACATGGTACTGACCTTCTCATCTAACTCTCTGAAGAAAAGCAAATATCTCAACATGTCAAACTATTCTTTTCATACATTAAATTTGTCAGATGTAGCTAATATTGTAAATGAGTTCTGGAAAAGTTCATAGTGGCAAATAACTGGTGAGACATGCTGTCATACGTTATGTCATGTGTCTGAATCTGAGCATTTGTCCAGGAGACAGTCTTGTCTATGATTCAGCTGCTGTTACTACTGCTGCTGCTTCATGCAGCAGGAGGTTGGTGACTGCTGGCCTGTGTAATAAATAATTGATTCCCTCCAGACTACAGGCACACCATGCTAAAGGTTTTTTATTTCCATGGTATCTTTAGGAAATACTGTCATTGATTTTTTTCACAAAGTTATGACAGCACTTTTGTGGCTTAAAGGTTGTGCGCTGCAAGGGAAGAAGAAGAAAGGATGCTTCGCTGAGAAAGAATAACAGAAAATATGTGGGTGTGAAGAAGGAAGACAGAGAGACAGTTAGGCAGTCCAATATTCACTGGAGCAGTATTGAAGAAGCTACCATCAAATGGAGCCATTCTAGCGGAAAGTGGAGCACACCAAATGCCATGTGGAGGGTTGTCTCTTTGGGGTTATTTCAAGCTTAAGAGAATCAGAGGGGTCTACTGTGGTGCCAATGTGAATCTTGTATTTTTTTCTTAGACTACTTAAGAAAAACATGGAAAGTACATACAGTATTTTTTTATTTCTTCTCTTCTGCAAGATCTACTGTATTGTATGTGTTCTGCAGAATACTGCTAATAAGGTACTCCTGTTGGTTAAAAGGCATTTGCCATTTGGTCCTTGTGTTTGTGTCACAAACAGTTACTCTCTAAAGAAAATATCCCTTTTTTTAAGAACATTCTCTGCAAAGGAGTGTTTGAGTGTGTGTTCTCAGTCCTGCTTTTTTCTATCACGGCACTCCCTCACATATCAAACTTTCCACTTGGCAAACTGCACACCGACACATATCAAATTATTGTCTAAGTCCGCTTCCAGTTGCATATGTCAGCTTGATGTATTGACCTTAAACCTCAACCTATAATTCTGGGTGTGAGTGGTGACACCATAGGAAAACATGCACTGTTAAGTTAGAATGTGATTGGAATTTGTTTTTTCACAATTGGCTTTTTATTTGGTCCAGTTCACACTGATATTGGTTGAGAATGCCAACATGTGGAACATTGCCGAAACAGCATGCTTCAGGTCAGCTTGAATCAATTTACTGCGTCACAGTTTAAGGGGAGGCAGTCATATTTTTAACAACCAGTTGTTTTATCCAGGTAAACATGTGAGTGATCTGCCACAAAATGAATCATTCTTATAGATGCCACATTTCATTCTATGATCAGACAGACTTTAATGTAGTGTGTAGTGTGAGTATTAACTATCACAGGGTCACTCAGCTCCTGAAATCTTCCTGAATCTTACAAACCCCAAACATTTTACTAAAGTCCTTGTTAAAATATATATTAGATATATCACATAGGCTTTTGGCTAGAAGACAGAGAAATTTGTCTTAGAACATTTCTTACAAGACAGCACTGCTCTTGTGGCCGTGAGCTAGTTTCCTTATTTAAAACATGTGGGTGTTGTTAAAGCCTCACTCTGGGATTTCATACTGTACCAATACAATTATTATTAAAGGTACAAGGCATTAAGATACATGTCTCAAAACATACCACTATTCTACTGAACAAAACAAATGTAGGCTGTTTACTATTTAGCCCTCGGAACCAGATGAATCTGTGAGTTTTTTTATTTGCTCTGGCAGATGCATCTGGTTCCCCAACCGTTCAGACAGATTGCTGGCTGGGCCAATCACAACAATGTATCTCATATGGGGCGGGTTTGATACGATGACTGACCATTTGCGAAGCCTTTGGCTTTACGCAAAGTATGTGATGACATCATTTTTGGCTTGTGCACTCTCGCACAAGGGGCACTACGGTGAGCATGAACCTAGCTTGGTAAAGAGGAGCACCATTGCAACATGGCATCATGACTTTGCGTAAACATACACGCCACTTTCCTAAAGCCAAACAGCGTGTTATCTGTATACATTTTGAGCTATCCACGTGTATGTGTACACTGTATACAGCAGATGTAAACATACACACCACGTTGCCGTGAACGTGCCGTACTATTGCGAGAACGTCACACGCATGTAAAAAAAAAAAAAAAGAAAAAGGTTGGATTTAGGAAAAGAACATTGGGAAAGGCTTTAGAAACAAAAAAAAAACACAAAAAAAAGAGACAAAAACACGATGGTGACCAACGTCACACGCTTAAGAAAACAATAAACAGTTGGGTTTAGGAAAGAAACATTGGGGAAGGCTTAAAAAAGATGGCTGAAAGTCCTGTGTTTTACCCATCCACCACCCCAGCCAACCTTCCTCTGCGGACTTACGTCTTTTCATACTACTCGCAATGGTGAAAATTCACACTTAATGTAGGTCAATGGCGGCCAAAGGGCATTGATAAACACGCTAAAAAACGATTATGCATCTTGATAACATGCCAAAATGGCATAAGAATTGGCGTGTCATACATACAGTACAGGCCAAAAGTTTGGACACACCTTCTCATTCAATGTGTTTCCTTTTTATTTTCATGACTATTTACATTGTAGATTCTCACTGAAGGCATCAGAACTATGAATGAACACATATGGAATTATGTACTTAACAAAAAAGTGTGAAATAACTGAAAACATGTCTTATATTTTAGATTCTTCAAAGTAGCCACCCTTTGCTTTTTTATTAATAAGGGAAAATAATTCCACTAATTAACCCTGACAAAGCACACCTGTGAAGTGAAAACCATTTCAGGTGACTACCTCATGAAGCTCATTGAGAGAACACCAAGGGTTTGCAGAGTTATCAAAAAAAGCAAAGGGTGGCTACTTTGAAGAATCTAAAATATAAGACATGTTTTCAGTTATTTCACACTTTTTTGTGAAGTACATAATTCCATATGTGTTCATTCATAGTTTTGATGCCTTCAGTGAGAATCTACAATGTAAATAGTCATGAAAATAAAGAAACACATTGAATGAGAAGGTGTGTCCAAACTTTTGGCCTGTACTGTACGCCACTGTATGAGATCAGTCTGACCATTGAGACATTTTTCCAAAACAACTAAGATGTCTGCAGCCGATGTGGAACTTTCTGTTAAAGTACTATTTTCAAATGGCAAAAACGGCAACAATCGTTCACAGACATATTGATGCTACACAACCACAGCTCACCTCTGCACGCTGTAGTCTGTTTACATTTGTCCATCGCTCAGCACTACGTCACGTTTCGTTGCTCTGATTGGTTGTAGGTCTATCCAATTGTGTCGTAATCGTTGATAACGCCCCTTGGGAATCAAAAATGAACTGAGAGGTTCCAAACTAACTTGCATTTGGGATTTGGTCTCGCGATGTCAGGCTAACTAGTAGGCTAGTATTTGTTTGCACATGAATTGAAGACACAACAAAATTATTAGAGTGCAATACCTGCAATTACAATTCTCAATTGCAACTGTGTTACATCATAAAGGTCACTCTGACTGACCTGATTTTAAACATCTAGATGGTTGTTTCTCTAAGATTACTTTTATGTACTATTATGTAACATTGAACTATGCATGCTAGCGTGTATTGTATAGCTACAGTGTGTTTGCCAACAGATGCAAAGTCTCACTGAGCATCATGGGCATCTCTGTGTTTAACCTGAAGGTATTAATGTGCTTCCTGCTGAAGGATGGACCTGCCTCTAAGTGTGCTCATGACATGTACTCATTAACTGTCATCAACCAGGAGGAAGTGAATAGAGGGTGTATCTTTATGATGCTGCTTTAGTCACTATATATATACCAACTACTTGCATATACATACTTAGGGGCTAAGTGCACCTAAATAGAGAAGTACAATAACAACAATCCCTTGTACTGGGGGCTGACAATCATTTCAAAAATTTGCAACAGATACTAGACTGGAACAATTAAAGCAACAGGTACAGCCACTCCTCTGTGGAGTGTAGAGTAGCTGAGTAGTGGACTTAACTCCATTCTTTCATTCTTCACCTTGGGACATTGGTCTCAATTCAAAGGTCCACTTACTAGCTTTTTCTGAGCTTTTAATTACATGTCATCTTCATTAATGAATGGAACAGGAACAGGTGTCATAATATATAAATATCCATACAATGACTGCTTATTGTCAGTATAGCAGTATAGCAGTTAAGGAGCAATGTCATCATTCATTTGGACTCAATTAATTATTTTCACACATTGCTATTATGAAAATATTGATTAACACAGATTTAAATTAAGGGTAGTTTGCCATAAAAATGAATTAAAAGTTGTATGTGGACGTGAGCTATTCTGTCAAATTCTGCAGCAGTCCATGGACAGTGAAATTAAAGGCTTGATTTGCTAAAGGGCAATCTGGATATCACAGCAAGTAGCTTCCAAGCTTTTCAAGATTAACTAAATAACCCAAGATCCTCTAATAATTACCCCTGATGGAAATAACCATCTATAAAACTGCTGCTATAAAGGACAGTCCTCTGACTTTCTTCCTCTTATCAATCAAATTGAATGCCACTCAGAATTATTAAGCAGATCATTTTCATTGAATATCCTTCTTATCCTCTTACAAGCTAATCTTTTCAGTGAGGAAAAGATTCAACAAATGCAATGTACTATTCCAGGGCTGTCTGAACAGCTGGAAGGAGAAAAGTTTGTTAAATGTGAATACCATGTCTCACTTAATGTAAAACTCCAAAAGCTCATCTCCAGTTTCAATAACTCACCTCGATGAGCTTGTCCAGCTCTTCTGGAGTCACACAGGGGTGTTTCTCCAGGAACAAAGCTTTCTCCAGCGTGATACTGGTCTTCTGGTTGCTCTCAAACGGCTGCTCCAGTGCCCTGAATGCCAGACCTCCACACACCAGGTAGAGAACGACCACGATGAACACCGCCACCACCGTCTTCCACTTCATCACTGAGTGGAGCGCTGCGACCGTGCCGTCATAGCTGGCGTCCATGCTGGCCACCACGCTGGCAGAGCGGGAGGAGATGGACAGGCGTGGCAGTGGACAGTGACCATTGGTCTTAGGGTCACAGCCCATGGGGTTCTGCATGGTGGCCACACTGGCCTGGACTAGACTCGACTTAGCCATGCCAGGCTGGACCTTTTTGGGAGGGACCAAGTTGGTCTGGACCGCCACTAGGAAAGAATGAGAGGGAAGAGTGAGAGGGAAGAGAAGGCTAGATTAATTCATGTTTTGTTTGTTGGAGCATACCAAGACAGAAACAATTCTGTATCTTCTGAACGTAATTCTGATGATTTTTTAGGGAAATGAAAATGAACAGACTGTTCTTGGCTGAAGGCCCTGAATCTGTAGCCTCGTGAGACCGTCCTGATCTCGCGAGCTCCAGTTTTCCACTCGCAGATCAGTCTGGCATCTTGAGGCAGAGAAAATTTGGAGCCGTTAGCCAAACGACCGGGCCAATCAGCGTTGGTTTTGCAGTGGTGATAGACAAATGGTTTATCCAATCAGCTAACCAGTATTTTCAGACAGCGGTAGCCGCTCGCTAATGCTTTTTTTCTCTAGGATCCTTCTTTTGGAATATGGTCCGTGAACCTGAAATGGTTCCTTTTATTCCTAAATTCTCGTTACACAAACGGCAAATATCCTTTACCGACATGTTTGCATGCTGAGCTAACGAGCTATGCTTTGCCTGCAGCAGCAGGGGCGGGCTTGTGGTTGTATTTTGTATCCACGCTTCGTGGATCTGATTGGTTGATTTGGCCCATCTATCACCAACATAGGTGATAGACAGATGGTTCATCCAATCAGCTAACCAGTATTTCCACCCCTTCCCAAAAGTTCTCCAACGGAAAGTTCACAGATGGATATGCCGAGCAAATGCGAAGCAATCCATCTGGTGGAGTCAGGTTACTGAATCTGTTACAGTTATGAAAACAAATGTAAAGACAGATTGAGCGTTGAGAAATCAGAAATCACTGCACAGGTTTGGACTCAGCACCTGGACAAGAAAGACATGTATCTGTTTTGCACACTAAACTCTACTTTATGTGGACACAAGCTCATTACAGCCACTGGAAATCTATATAGCCTTCTGCATGAAACATTACAAAGTGATTTCCTTCTATTACTCTGAGCTAATTAAGGGCTTTTCATCTCTACAAAGCCAACACTCAAAGCTATCAGCAAAAAAAGGCCTGTTTCCAGTCTACAGCTGCATCAAAGCGGCCATGACAACATCATAACATTCTGAGAATTTGTTAAGTCATCGATCCTCTGAAATAGAGCCTCAGAAGCCCACAGCTGCCTCCGCCTCAATCACTAATGCGGAAAACATTGTCATCAAGTTGTAATGAATGGAACACCTGTAGGAACCTGAATTAGGGACAACAATCAAATGATTGTATGCATATTACATTAATGTACATAAATGGTGAGGAAAAATAAGAACAAACATGTACATACAAATATTTAAACACATACCCTTTGCAAGTAAACCCCTACAGTATAGGTGGAGGTGAAAATGGAATTACCCTCTTTGCTGAGAAGCAGGATTCAATTTTTCTAATAGACTGTAAGAGAGGGAGGGATAAGTGTCACTTTGAGTCATTGGCTTCTGGATGGGTTTAAATTAAATGCATGGGTGCTGGAGCAGGTCAACCAAGTGGCAAGCAGCACCTGGAGGCAGCCAAATTTAGATTTCTATAATGTGTATAAAGCATTGGATAAGCTATTTAGAGCTCAGGCCTTTACCCCTGACGCCCCCATCTCTCTCAGATTGGAGAGCATGGCGTGCCTCAGAGCCATGGTGGTGCCTGTTGTCTACAATGATGCAACTATCGTAGGTTGGAATACGAGATGGATTTGTTTGAGAGAGGCACTCTTTCATGGGATAGGATCACTTATGGGATATGCTAAGTACAATGTATGCACTCAGGCACACATCCCATGATGAGTCAAGGGCATCCAGGAAGTGTCTTATTCTCTAAGCCAGGAGCCTGTATCATGAGTGAATCAATAACAGCCAAGTGATGTCAAATGCTTAGGAAGGTGCAACACCGCCACTTTCAATTTATAGTACTAACCTTTAAGGGCGGTGGCTGGCTATTTTTAGAACATGAGATGAATTAGAAAATTAGGACTGAGAGGTAAAGCAGCAGAAAGAATATAACTCTACATTAATATGTTCTGCTGTATTTGGTGCAGTCATGATGATGGATGCAGTTGAACACTGGACAATTAATTGCAAATTGGACCAAATCCATAACTAGTCTTACTGAGACATTAATTGCTTTTTATCTCATCTTATGAGTGAGTGAAATTAAATAAATCAGCTCTATGCAGCAGGGCAGCAGCAGCTATACACTGTAGGGCAGTTCAGAAAACTGGATCTCATTAACTTTATTAGTTTAGTGATAAAAAAAACAACTACTACATGTATAAAAGCATATGTAAACGAATATATGTCTATATCTAAGTTTTAAAACCATAAAGCCAAAACCCAAACTTGAGGCTGTGTGGCATTCATCTAAAAACCTTTCAAACCACTAAAATTGCTTCATATTGATTTTTGCAAATTAGATCAGGCCTGAGTGGAAAGCAGCTTTTTATCTGATAGTATCTGATACTCACTCTCTCTCTCTCTCTCTCTCTCTCTCTCTCTCTCTCTCAGCCCTCACTATTTGTTTCCAGAGCAGAGCCAAAGCAAAGGAAATGTTCACTGGAGACTCAGGTCCATAAAAAAATGGAAAAAATATGTGGATGCTGATGAGGATTTGATGATGACAATGAAATGTTGCATCAACCATTTACCACACTGTTTAGTGGGGCACATTTGTTTTGGGTCACTGAATACATTCAGTTTGTCAACATTTCAGCATGTCAGCTGCATATTGTGTGTAGAAAAGCATTATTTACCCACTGATGAACAAAAGACAAAAGTAGTAGTGATAGTAAACATGAGTGCACATTTTGGGCTGGCTCAGGTCGGCTCTTGGCCCTATTATTCCCTATGGTACTAGACAGGTTTTAGGCATTAAACTCACCAGCTGAGACTCACAATCAAGTGTCAAGTCAGCCTGAATTGTTAAGGCCAAGGACTTCCGACAAAAACGAATTTCAAAATAAAACCTTTACTGAGGACGTTACAAGTAGTCCAAGGTCCAGGTCCAGTACCAATGTAAGACCAAGCTAAATTTCCATATTTAAGTAACCATATGTAAAAGATCATTCACATTAGAGGCCACAGATGAGGAGTAATTATCTATTTCCTATGAGATTAATTATTTGGTAGAATCAGTAAGCGATTTGTTCATTTTTAACAGGGGAGATAGACCTAGTTCGTTTCGTTCACCTGCAAGACATGAAACTGACAGAATCACAATTACAAATCTGTCTGCTACTTCAGCACCACGGACAGCTCCATTGGATTTATTAATGCACACTGCTACTGATACAGAGCCATGGTCGGGGCCGTATTCTAACTTGCACAAACCTCAGTCAGATAAAGGCTCAATAAGTCAGGGAGACTACAACACAAACATATTCAACTAAACTGCCGCTGGACTCTCTCTCCTACTAGGGGATGAGAGGGGGATGGCAGATGATCAAGGGGCATGCATTTAGTTCAGTTTGCTGAATGGCATCCCCCCTCAAATCGCCTACTGGGTATCATCCACCTTGAGTGACCAGCCATGTCTGGTAGTTCTAATCGTAAATTATAACTTCATGCAGAGAATTTCATGTGGCAAATCCTTTAGGCAAAATTATTCTTTAGGTAGTCTCGCTTTGCCAGACCCTCCTCCAAAGCGCGCTGAAGAAGGGTCTGGCTACTCCACATAGCATTCGGGGATGGGAGGAAAACATGCTCTGGTTTATTGGCATTTCTTTAAACCAATCATAACCGTCATGGGCAGCGATAAGTGCTGGACGGAGCCGCTGCAAAATAGTTGTGTGAGAGAAAGCTCAGATTGGACAGATAGTCTAGCTAGCTGTCTCAATTTACCCTGCAGAGATCGGAGGAGCAGCCAACAATTAGTCCTCATATATCCACCGAATTTAAAATTCCAACACGAAGGAAACGGAAAATACATGCATCTGGGGAAATTTCCTGCGGCACCGGAGCATTCCCAGAAGTGGAACATCAAGGATATAGATAGACTATTCTTTAGGAAACTTCTATACATGCTTTTATTTTGATATCTTTTCCGGTTTCACGCTGGTTATTCCTGCCAGCTTGAAGCACTTGAATCTCTGCTCCCAGCAGCGTTTCCTTGCACAACAGAGCACACGGATGATGGAGAATAAAGAAATACGCCCAACCGCTTTTTCTCGTGTTAAGGGTCCTTTTTGCAGGATAGAAACATAGACTACAAAAAGCCTAAGAGAAAACACAAAGTAAAATAATAATAAAAAAAATGAATAAGAAATTGTGCTAAATTGTTCAAGCCTGTGAAAAATGTTGCCTGGTGTAATGTGTTGCGTCTCAGGTAGGCTATATCGCTATGAGATGCTGTTGAGATTAGGAGTAGCCAAATATTAATTAACATATCTAAAGTTATCAGACCATAAGAAAGGAGTGTTCACCAACCTTGTTGTTCGGGGTCCCAGTTAACTTGTTTCCTTGGGGTTTCTATTGGAAATTTCATCTCTATTTTTGTTCTCAATCGAAACGTAAGGGAATTTTGTTCAATTCGATTAAAAAATACAGAAAAAGAAATAACGAGGAATTCTCCCACATCTTTAGGACATCGTGTTTTCGTGTATCTGGGTGTAAAGTGTACTGAGGAATAAACGCATCGCAAAACCGCATTGTCTGCCCCTGCTGTCCCCCCTCCTTTTTTCTCCACCTCGCTTGGACGCGCGGTGTTTGTCTGACAAGAGAGATAGGTACTTGGACCTTTCAATGAGCCACATCACGTCTCACACTCAAACACAGACACACAAACACACACACATCAGTGGTCCGGTCCACAAACACAGCCAGTGTGTCCAAAAAACAGCAAGTCTACCCACGCGTTACGCCGGCATCAAGAACAACGGGGAAGGATGCTCTCCTCCCTTTCATTCCTAAAGCGCTCTAGCCTACTCCACCTGCATTTTAGGCTACTGTAATTAGCTGGAGGAGATGTGCCTCCGGCTTTGCATCAGCTCCGTATTCATTCCTTTTTATAGGCCTAATCCTGTTTTGAATACTCACTCTTTTCTTTATCCCCCAAAACACGATTATCCTCTCATGGTTTGGCAACGGTGGTGACGGAGCACATGGCGCAGCGCGGCAAGTCAGAGATGTACGCCAAATCAGCAGCAGACTTCAACCATTACATCATTCACATGTAGCCTATGGGAAACAGTGCATTATTTATGAACTTCGATAGCTAAAGACAAGTCATCTCCTCTATCCCGTCAGACCCCCTAACTGTGTAGCCTACTAAGTCAGATGATGAGGCTCGCCATTTTACTGAGCAATTTAGGCTGAATTGTTTTCAGGAAATATCAGGTTGAGTTCACAAGAAGTCTGTCGGCTTTGGCCAACGTGTAACTTTTTCTTTTGATTTTGTTGCCAAAACATCCTACAGGTGTTGCAAGTTTTTATTTAAAGGACCACATTATTTTTCTATGTTTTGTCCACCCATTCAAGCAGTATTTAATATGTTGTACTCTACATCCCATTGATTCCCATTCATTGACTGTGAAAGTAAGCCTGCATTGGACTTAAGAACTGCTTTAATTTTTGTCAGTTATTATATAACTGCAATACAGCAATTTCATACAACACACTCAAACGGAGAAAAACAAGCAAAATAAAAAAAAAACTCAAGTAACTTAAAATTGATTAAATAAATAAATGAATAAATGATAACAAGTTTTTTTAGGAGAGATATGCCAGATGATTCTGGGCCAGCAATGAAAAAAGAAGAAAACCCATTGCTGCCTAGAGAGTAAAACCACTTTAAGAAATCCATAACGATTAGGAATTTTTTGAATAAGGGTTAGCAGTAGCCTAATGTAACATACTGAATGTGACACTCAGCATACAGAACCATGGAGGACACATGTATCCAGGGGAAATAATGTGGAGTAAAACTATATATACTTTATTTAATCAGGAAATCACATTGAGATCAAGATCTCATTTACAAGTGAGACCTGAGAACAAAGTGAAATATCAAACAAAAATACAATCAAATGAAAATAAGAAAGATTGAAAAATCAAGACAAGTAGACAGCAGTATCGGCCAATCGTCCCATTGGTATTAGTGCATCCAATTTTAGATTACTCTGTAAATGATTCCAGAGAAATGGGGCGAAATATCTGAAGGCTGTCTTTCCAAGATTACTTTTTACTGCAGGGACAGAAAGTGTAAACCAATCCTGAGAACGAGTGTTTTGAGTATGGTGTCTTTGGCTCAGGAGTGAAGACAGGTAGGGGGGGCAATTTTTGTAACACTCCCTTATAGATACATAGGTGAAAGTGCTGATCTCGTCTGATGGAGAGGGAGGGCCAGGGGCGTACCAAGCTTTTCAAAAGTGAGGGGGATGGATGTGATTTGTTTATTAACAATAAAAATGATGGATACAATGACAGAGGGGTACAAAATGTATAACATACAAGATATAAAAAGCTTCCCATTTAAATGAGTGATACTAGAAAAGTATAAAAACACACGAAAAATAAGTTCGCGTTTAAAGTCTGTGTAGAGAGAATGGTGTCGTACTGTTTGTTAACATGGGCAAACGGAGCATAATCTATGTGCTAATTTGCATAAATAGCACAACAGATCTAAACATTGGGTATAGCCAGCTGAAAATGTCTTGTTGACATAAAAAAGTAAAAGACTTAATGTAAAGGTCTGAATGGAACCCCATAGGCTACCCATGAGCATTAATACACAGGCAGGAAGAAGTGCTTTAAACCAGCATTTATTAATTAGCCTATTATTGCAGAGATGGGGTTTGGGGCTGGGTCCGTGGGACTGTTTCTGGGGGTTCACTTTTTTATTTTACCTACCTTTTGTCTTCTGCATTCTCCTTACCCTTGTTCTTCCCTCAGACTCATCCCCCAGAAACAGTCCCACTGACTCAGCCCCAAACCCCATCTCTGCAATAATAATACTGGTTTAATACACTCAATAATCAATACTGGTTTAAAGCACTTCTTCCTGCCTCTATGTATTAATGCTCATGGATAGCCTAAATGGGTTCCATTCAGACCTTTACATTAAGTCTTTTACTGTTATATGTCAACAAGACATTTTCACCTGGCTATACCCAATGTTTAGATCTGTTGTGCTATTTATGCAAATTACCACATACGTAATTATATTATGATCCGTTTATTATGAATGCTATAATGTAGCTAATGTTACAGAACGTTATACTTCTTACATGGGAAACTACTCGTACATATTAGCTTTCATTTAACGTTGCTAGTGAAGTTAAAAAGGTGCAGTTACCATCCATACTAAATACAGGCTCAGTGACCACCAACTGGGTCAGACAGAGATGCACTTCCTCCTCCACTGGGAAAAACTATCTTCACTAAGAGATTTACACCTTGTAAAAATAGCCCAAAAACTAAAACTTCCCAAAGTTAACACCAGAAGAGAAGCTGGTAGTTCTCCTAGGAGAGGGGACAACAGCTCCACTGACAGCTAAACATGGATCTGCCTGCCACAGCCTGAGGGACTCACAACCACTTAGGATCCCAAAATTACAGATTTGTTTAGTATTGTATAGTAATTATATTAGAATAGTATATATGTGACACCTACATATTTAATATATGACATGTATTGTAGGCTATGAATTTCTGTAAACTGCTGAGAGAGAGAGAGAGAAAGAGAGAGAGATAGAGAGAGAAAAGAGAGAGAGAGAGAGAGAGAGAGAGAGAGAGAGAGAGAGAGAGTCTGATTACCTCCGCTGTCTGAAAACTCCTGTTTTCTGAACGACAGTTGACACATCAACGTACTATGTGAAGGTATTTCATCATCTGCTGTCTCAGTGTGTAATCCCCTGTGTCTTCTTACTAATAACAACTGTTTTCGTCTTCTCTGAGGTGATTTTCGACCATTTTCGACGTACTTCTTTTGACATTCTGAACTACCGCAGAAATGTCAGAGCACGTCACGTGACCATTCTAAGCGAATCACGTTGTCAGAAATTGGCATCAGCCAATGAGATTGCGCTTTTAGAATCAAATGCCCCTTTTACTTTCACGATTGGTTGCTGATGAAAAGGAAATTGCCATATTTGGATCCGACAGCATTGTAGAGGAGAGAGCTTTCCAACGGTATATGCATTGGGTATATGAGATGACCGGGTGCAGACCTGGTGCAGACCTATGGTGCAGACAGCGATCGCGGAGCAGCGGGATGATTAAGACCGCTGCGAAGTACACACCGTTGCCATGAAAAACAGAGCGTTGCTATCGCTACACACAGCCTACGACGTAGCTACGGCGGCAGTTCGACGCGAGGCGTTTGTGCAAAACTGCGGAAAAACTGCAGAAAAAGTGTGGGTGTTGAACCCTCTCACCGGGAAAAGTGTGGGTGTTAAAACACCCACATCCCCCACGGGTGCGACGCCCCTGGGGAGGGCCATCCTACCTTCTGATATAAAACACAGTGATGAGTGCCATATGGGTTCCCAGTTATAAATCTAAGAGCTGAATAGTAAACAAAATCTAGAAATTTAAGGTTAGAGATGGGGGCATGCCTATAAATATTTGTTTTCATAATCCAAAACAGAGAGAAGGGTTGCTTTCACGATCCGTTTCCTACAAAAAAAAAAGGAAAACAAGACAAGTTCCTGTGCAGAAAACTGAACTTTTAAACTAAACTTGAATAGGCTTTTTCATAACAGACACTATCAAACACATACTGATAACATTTATTACTGTATTGCATTGCAATAATTGCTGCAATGGAGCCATCATTAATAGTTCCACCTTTTCTTTTTCTGCTAGGACAAGCTGTGAGCATGTTCTTTGAATCTGATTCATATACGATAAAGAAACAAACTGTAATTTTGTGTAAAATAAAGATTTTCTTGGCTCATAATTGAAAAATAGTCTTTTTTACTCCTGTGTATAAAAGGATAATGTCTTCAACAGAGTGAGAAAACGTTAGGAATAAAGTTGTTGTAGTGATGTCATTCAATTTGAGAATGCGGCATGGGGTATTAAAAGATTATTTTACATGAATGTGTGCCCTTTAATGTTGCAATATAATCAAACTGTTAAACACTAAAAAAAAGTAATTTAAGCATGAATTGGTTTGGGGTTAAGGCTAACTACGTTGTTCAAGGAGTCTGTTTCACACTAAGTAATTCACAATCCTTTGTTGGTAAATGACGTGATGGGTTAAAAGGTCTATTAAACAATACAAGGAACATGGCAGAATTAACAATATGCTGCTGATAGAATGATCCCATTACCGGCATGCACCCAGCTGAATCAGAATTTATATTGGTTGCACTCTGTGTTTTCCCACATTGGTCAGATTCTCACACTGCCACATATATGTGAGGCCACTTTGCTGATTTTGGTTTTCAGCTGGCCAGATGATGTTAACCTCAAACTGTCCTTAAAAACAGCACACCAATATTAAGATAGGCTACCAGTCAGTAGCCTTTTATATAAGTAAAAGTAGTACTACAGTGTAGAAATACTCTGTTACAAGGAAAAATTCCTGCATTTGAACTTTAATAAAAATGCAAAAGTATCAGCATCAAAATGTACTTAAAGCACCAAAGGTGGTACAAGTATACAGGCTATTCATTATGCAGAATGGCCCATTTCAGAATCATAGCCTATATTATATTATTGGATAATAATGATTGATTGACATAAATGTCAGTTTAATATGTTGTATCAATAATCTAAATCTGCAAAGTAACCAATAATTAAAGCTATCAAATGTAGTGGAGTAGAATGTATATATTTGCCTCTGAGATGCAGTAGTATAAAGTATAGTAAAGGATAAAGTAGCATAAAATGGAAATACTCAAGTAAAGTATACAGGTAATACCTGTATACTTTACTTGAGTATATAAGGTACATTCCACCACTGGTTTTATGACCAGCGAGGATAATATAGGCTGACTTTTCCTGCAGTTTATGGGCTTTGCATTGGCTCCACTTGCTCCATCTGTTTGTCGAATGTTTAAACAGTGGCTCCAAAAATATCACGTCCACACCCAGAAATATCATGTGTTGAAACACAAATGCTTATGGGGGATGTTAGTCATTTAGTTTATATTCTGCTGTCTTGGCATAGGCCTGTGTGCTGTTATATTAAAATAAAGCCAAGCATTTATTGCTTGACAAATCTTTATTCATGTATTGGATTTTATTGAATTCTGAGACAAAGAAAACTTTTTGCCATGCTCTTATTTCTGTTCACTTTTCCTAGGTGTGGGTTTGTCTCATGGTTTGTCTATGGGTTGCGTGCATAGACCATAGATATATTAAGAGCATACTCAGCATAGACATACAGTATACGCGTGTGGGTGGTATGAGGCATAGACATATATTATGTCTATGTTATGAGGGCTGACTTTCCTTACGCATGAGCGTGATGACGAAGGCAATCATAGCAACCAGCATGGCGACGGGGAAGCTTTGCTTCGCCGCTCATCTGCTTATAAGCTCATATTAGGCTGCTACCTCTAGCTACGTTAGTTGATTATCTTTCAGCGGTAAAATGTTTACAGTTAAGTACCTTGTAGTTGTTGTTGGATGTATCCAACCTCTGCCGTCGCTACCCCAGAATATTTCTGAGGAAAATGGGATACGCTAAGTATTGCATTACCATGGACTCGAGAATAGGTATGCAAATACTATTAGCATTAGCTAGCTGTAAGTTAGCTGCTAGTTAATCAGCAGCAAGGAGCAAATTGTGCTTAGGCAGCTATCTAAAGATAAATTCATCCTGAGTGTGTATCACTAATGTAGCTTCAAGTTTAGTAGCTAGTTAGTCCAGTAGAGAATGGTCAGCCTTTTACTCACATTGATTGCTTGTTCTCAAAACTTAAACTTAAAACCCATAACCAAGACGGTAACGTTAGTAACATACTGTAGCTTGTAACACGATGTTTTAAGGTTAACTTGTTAGCTTACTTTATTTTGGTACATTAAGATAAAGACGACATTTTGCCGTGTTCGTACGTTGCTATTTTCACAAAGGTACTAGCTAGCTAGTTAACGAGAACTATAGCTATATTAACGGTAAAAACCAACAAAAAAACCCCGAATAAACTCAGATCTAAGTAAAATGGACCAATTGCATTTATTTATTTTTGCTGATTCAAAGCATACACTTTTGAAAATGATTTATTTATTGTTTGCATCAGATATTTGTTGTTCCTATTAGTTGACTATGGGAGTCAACCTGTCCATATCCTTTTATGATCATTTTAGGGAGTTCTTCATCTGGAGTGGGGTGCAGCAGCCCTGGTGTGAGAGGACAGACTTTAAAAAGTAGCCGTGAGTATAAATATGTGCTAATAAAATGACAAATAAGTCAACTGAGTATTGGCCATTTGTAAGATAAAAGCTTCATTTTACAGTTGTACTGTATGTTGTTCTCTGTCTTGTGTTTTTAGCTTTCTGCCCTCGCTCCTCCAGCAAGTTAACACAGTCCATTGTTAAAGACCACATGGTGTCTCATTACAAAAAGGTTTACTCAGCTAAAGGTGAGCTACATGGCAGGAGTACATTGTGATTCTTACATTGACATTCAGTAGACCAAACTAGTTCAGCTCTTGCATACATAATATTCTTATATGTTGAAGTGGTTAAAACATGTGTCTCTGTTGCATAATATTTAGATTGATAATCTGTGATCTGACTTGTTTTGCCTTGTTCCACAGCTGCCATTGATGCATCAGTACCCAAAAGCTTGATACACAGTGTAAAATGTAAGTTCACAAGTATCAAATATTAAATGATTAATTCAACTTAAAAAAATATTTCACTGTTGAGATGAGGATGTACCTTACATTTCTGGGCACATTTTCTGATATATTTCTCATATTAACGCAGCCACAATGATTTTAATAGCATAATCATTAGTTTAAATGTAACCCCTAACAGTCAGGTGTTGGTGTCTTAGTGGTAATCAGAATCAAAGACCTTTCTCTTTGAAATCCCCACTTTGCACCATCATTCAGTAGTTCAGGAAGACATGAATCATAGTACAGGCAGAGTCCAATAGCAGCACTGACAGTAGCCTCAATAACCAATAATGTGACTCATCACATTTGAGTAGAGGATGCAACTCATCCTCATCTTTAATGGTAAAAGTAATGCTCTCTTCGTATGTCGTTGCTATCACAATTGCTCTCTTGACCCTCCCATACCTCACAATTAAGTGGAGTCTTTCTTTGCCTTTTTATAGACTATTTCCTGTATCCATTTTTTTTTCCATTGCCTGTTTACAGACAATGACCAGATCAGACAGGAGCGGCTGAGGAAAGGGGCTCGTCCTCAGTCAGCCCACTCTCTTAGCAGAGCCTCCTGCTCCTTGGACCAGGTAGGAAATAATGTTACTGATGTGATTCCCATTGCTTCATATGATGGCAACATATCTTATGTAGAAGCCATGACTTTGCCTGGCTAGAAAACTTGGTGATCACAAGCGTTCAAAGGCTTTAATAAATGCAAAGTCTTCATTATTTCAATACAACATGTTTGCTTTTCAGAGTAGATTATCTGTGCAGTATGATGACAGCCCCTACCTCTGCTCAAGGAATTCCACAGTATCCAGCCCAAGGTTCAACTCCTCCTTCCATGCCAAGGAGTTAGTTTATCCATCGTATAAAGTCGGTTCTCAGAACCATTCTCATCACATTCGCCCAGCATCAGAAATAAAATACCGTAGCCCGGAGGCAACTTCACACAGAAAACAGTCAGCGTGTTCACTGGGAGCTTCAGGAGATCAAAGTTGCTACAAGACTTTCCAGGACCCTGTTCAGAAGACGTACAGCGGAGACTTGCTCCAGAAACATTCACAGCACTTTACACAAGATAAACCTTTCACACCTAAGACCCTGAAATCAGAAAAGAGTTCATACCTGTCACAGTATCGCTACTACACAGCACCATGGAGGAAACCTACTCAAGATTGCACCGACTCAAGATTGATGCGACAGGAGACATATCATGGAAGGTACTTACCAAACATCTCAGTGAGTCTCAAAGGAAAGCAATAGATATGTCTTTAAAACAATTCTCTTAATGTGCTACATGTATTCTAATGTGTTAAGAAATAATCTTTTTTTTTATGCAGCACAAAAACCAAGGAATGCACACAGGAATTTAATGAGCCATCTCAGGTAATTTTGAGGATTTAATTTAATTTTTCAGATATATTTTCTAATGTGTCTAACAATGCAGTGTCAACACTTTTCTTGTTAATCAATTAATCAATTTATTGACTGACCTTTTTTTTAATCATATGTGGATGGATTCATTTTCAAATGTTTTTTCTTACATCATTGGTGATGTAAGAAATCACTTAACTTATAGTGTATAAGATTTGATCTAATTCCAGGCCTAAAAACACATCTATGCCTTTAATTGGTGTCCCATAATTAGTTCAGTAAAGTTGAATGCAACAAGTTTTGTATTACCCACACTGACTGAACTGGATGACTTACCGTGGTACAGTATCCAAATAAAGTTATAATTATTTGTTGCTCAATGTCAGTAATCCGTATGTGGTTTATCGTTCAAACCATAAAGAGCTGAAGTGTTTACAGCCACATGAAACATTTGATCATGAGACAGCCTTGACAATATTAAACATCCCTTCTCATTTTACTCTCCTTTTTGTTGTACAGGGATTTAATACAGAGCATGATTGGTCAGAAGATGAGTTCAATGGCACATATTTCTCAGCATCTAGACAACAGAGTCGAGCAAACAAGAGCAGAGACCATGAGTTCTTTGACTCCTCATCCAGGTGAAGTCATGAAGTGGAAATACTATGTTGCATTTTCAGCAGAATGTTACACTTTGTGTATTTTCTGTGTAAAATTTTAATAATTTCATCATCATCTTTTAGGGTCTCATCAGAAGGCGGGACATCGGCCATTATGAAGAGTGTATCTGCAGAGTAAGTTCTCTTTGATAATGTCTAATCCTTATACAGCTTTTGATTTATATAGTAGAAAACTATTGCCAGATGTATAAGGATTTGAAAGTGTGATGCTTCTGTGAATATTAAGAACCATCTAAAATAATGTCTCTGTGACGTGAATAATTCTCATCTGTTCAACAGGGAAGAAGAATTAATGTACCTTGAATTCATTTCTGCTGTAACAGAGGATATCTTGTCCAGGGAGCACATCTCTGACAGGTTTGTAATTTTTTCTATTTCTATGAACTACAAGACTACAGTCAGTGCTTTGTTAGCTTGAAGATAGTTACAGCACATGTATAGCCTGGATAGAACTTTCTTAATAGCTATAGCATATATATATATATATATATATATATATATATATATATATATATATATATATATATAGTTAAACAGTGGCTAGTGTCTGTTACTACCTCCAGATTCATTGTCTGTGTCCCCTGCAAGGTTCCTAGACCGGGTGATAAAGCGCCATATTGACATGAATCGGCATCAGCTTGATGTGGTGAGTATATAAGTTTGTGCAGAATACCAAATATGTTAAGCAAGTCATGTTTCAGTGTTCACATCTCACAGCTTTAAATAAATATATATATATATAAAAAAAAGATTGTCACAAAGTACTCTTCAGTTTCTTCTCATGCATCTGATTGTTTGTTTTTAGGGTAAAATGCACCACCTTCTGGAAGTGCTGCGTAAAGATTTTCAAGAGCCAATCGTTACATCTACCTCCAGTACAAAGCTTGAAAAAAATGAGAATGCTCTGCTTGATTCATTCCTACCACATCTGGAATCAGGGGGGAAACAAGTGAAGACCAAAAAGGACAATAACCTGTTCTCTTATGCATCACTAATTAAATACTGTGATACGCCAGATTATTCTGATCCCCTATTGGGGTCTACACCCTTATGCTCTCCTGAAACGACTGCTGCCTCACAAACCAAAACAAATGAAAAGAATGGAGAAGATGACAATGAGGAAACGGCCATTAGCTCTCCTTGGCACAGTGAGCATGTTCTTGATAATACAGGAATCACTGAAGAGGACCAAATAAGCACAACTGAGATAAACAAAGAAGTCAGCCATGAAACCCATGAATGCACCACTATAACCAGTGATGAAGGATTTCATCAAGACCAAGCTGCAGTCAGTTATGATGGACAATCTAAAGAGGTTGAGGATCTGGGGAGAAGATTGTCAGAGTCACTTCATGTATCCAGCAATACACGCTACAACAATGTGGAGACTGCCACTGAGCAACATACAAATATCGTCGCCTCTGTCAGTGATGATGAGTTCTGAGATTTTCTTGTATTCAGGGATTGAATGTCCTTTGTTACCAAGTGAGTGTTTTTCCAGAGAGAAATATAGTTTTGTATAGTTGTATTGTTTTTGTAAATGTGATTACACTGGTTGTGTTTTCCATGTTTTTAACAGCCCCACCAATATGGTGTTGTAGTTCTATTCAGTTTATCTTTTTACAAAAGCACAATGACATTTTCACACAAGCAAACAGGGTTTTGCGATGTCTCATTTAGGATATTGTAAAGTGGGCACACACAGCTCCAGAATAATGCTCTAAATTGTTTCTAAATTATTGCCCATGGTAACTATAATGATTAGCATTTTTTTATAGGATAGTCCATAGCACTACACCGATGTCAGATGTGTGGAATAAGTGGTATCCTTTTAGTTTGAGTGGATTGCAGTGTGTCCAGTCAGTCTTAACTACGGTGAAACTATAGTTTACATACTTTTGTTGTAAAGAAACTTGTACATTTTCCAGTGTGTTTGACTTGACATATGCCTCTGAGATGTAGCTACTAGGAGTTGACTGTCACCAGGAAGTGTCTTTACAATTGCAATACATTTTCTATTCTTTTGATTCTTGTATTCTGGCCTCTGATTATTAAGACTATATTACAAACTGGTAATTATTCAACCATCAGCAAAACAAGCGCGCCATTATTAACAAATTTGATGATAGTGACTTTTTGCAAACAATTACAGAGAGGAGCTCTATAATCACTGCACAATATTCTGTGTTTGCGATTACAGCTGCCAGTCGATGTAAAAGGTAAACAGACAGGTCAGCGGCCAGCAGTTCCAGGCAGCTGTCCCGTTTCTGGCATTCTCCCCGCTCGGCATTCCAGCTGTCTGATGTCATGGCTCTGAAAACCTCCCTGTATTCCTCCGCCACGGAGGCACTACAATGCATTTCTAAGCGTCTGACCAAAGAAGTACGCCAAACCATATGTTGTATATGGCGTTATTGAAAAGTCTGAGTATATTCCAATTCGGTGGTTTATCAATTGCTGAAGCACACTTATTAGAGCTGGAGCCGCGGATGTAGACGGAATACGCTTGTTGCTCTTCCAATCCCAGGAAGCGAAACACGCTTGGAACTTGAGTGAACTGTTGGACCAAGAGGCATGAGTGCTACGTTAATTTTGATCCACAAACAAACTACAGACTAATTGGCTGTCTCTAATTCCGATAAATATCTAGAAAGTTGCGTAATCCATCGACCTTGATGGCGGAATCTCTCCGGACCTAATTCTAGTTGGACTTCTAAATTGCATGGAGTGGCTAACGGTAACGTAAATGTTTTTGCCCAAAATATCTACCGGCAACGTCAGCTTCCCAAGGGTGTCGTCTATTTGCTGGAACATAAGTTAGCATGCTAGCGTTAAAGCTAATTTAACGACAGTAGTTAACGATTAAAGTTAGAGATATTTATACAAGTTACGTTATCAATGAAAGTAGCTAACGTTAGTTAGTCCTAACAATGTTAGATATTTGGAACAAACCCATTTGAATTTAAGTAACGCCAAGTTAGTTAGCATTAAGTTATAACGTCGAGAAATTGTAATGAAATGGATGCATGTTTGAGATGGATAGCAGCAGGGATTTTGCAATAACGTTAGCTTGCTGCGTATTAAATCAGGTCGCTCTTGTCAGTGTTTGGATCAGACTATTAACTGAAAGGGGATTAATCTAACGTTAACCACAATCTTGGAAAATGGGTTGCAACTCTTATTATAAACGTCAATTGACGTTACACAGGTTAGGTAGCCCACTACAAATTGCTGTCCATACATTTGCTTTCAGTTTTTTTTTTTTTCCTTTTCAGAGTGTAGCTAAACTTAAGACTTATAGAGAAATGGTAACGTTAACGTTTTGGTAGCAAATCCGAGATAGCCAAGTCAGGTCATTTAAAACAAAATGCCGCATTTAAGAGGATTACTTTACGATAAGTCTGGGTTTGTCTGGTCCAGCGTGTGTTTCAGCGTGACTGACCAAGTGTAAAGTTTATGTATCGTAACATATTCATTAGTGATGATTATGACCACTAAAGTATGGTGCGTGTGTATGATGCATCCTCCCTTTCCTAGTTTGCGACATGACGCTAGCCTTTATTGTGAATTGTGATAGTGTTTTGGAGCCTGTTTATTGGCAGACCCCCTCGCTCTGATATCTCTCCATAAATACATGTAAAGGTCCTATTTGTGCATGTGTGTGTATTTCGGGCCTGTGTGTAATTTGAGGGGGAACAAAACAGAGTTAAAAAAAAAAGTAATTTCCCTTTTTCTTTTTTTCTTGTGAATCGTGTGTTTTGGGAATGTATTGAGATGTTTTCTTCTCACTTTTCAGATCTGTCTGTCTGATGATGAACCTCATGACTTGTAACATTCACACATTTTTCGAGGGGACAGCAAGGGGAGTCGTTTCTCTGGACTAAGTGAAGACCTCCCTCTTGAAGAAGTTTAAAACATGCCCTTGCCATTTGGCTTAAAACTCAAAAGGACTCGAAGGTATACTGTTTCAAGCAAGAGCTGTCTTGTCACTCGGATTCAGCTGCTCAATGGAGAGTTTGTTGAGTTTACACTTTCAGTGGAGAGCACTGGACAGGAATGTTTGGAGGCAGTTGCTCAGAGACTTGAATTAAGAGAGGTATGTATGTTTTCATGCAATACAATTACTGATTGTTCTTTTATATACTTTTTTGAGACTCACCACAAGGACAAGGTTGTCTTTTGGCCACATTATTACTAGGAACTGGTAAGCAGTACACAGAAACTGAGATAACCAGTTTGACATTGTTTATTCATATAATACAATCTTATAGTCTTTGTCCTGCTTATAACATGATTTAGGAATTCGTCAATTACATACACTACATTAACATGTATGTAACCAACTCATCACACAGATTAACAAACTTATGCATGTTTTTGAAATGTTCATTCTAACAGAAGTGGCAGCTCTCAGAGCATCGCCAATAATGGTCAAGAAAAGTAGTTCTGAGTCAGTATTGAATAATGTACTAAGCTTCATGTCTGCATTTGGTCATTATGGTCACACAGTGAAACCCACCTGTTAGTCATGAGCTGAAAGAGATGCTGTCACTTCCAGTTGCACCTCAAATCAACAGTAGAGACTGGTGGCAATCTGGCCTAGGAACTTGCACTATGTGACAGTTTCTGTTTATTTTGCTGCATAACGTAGCAAGGCTTCATTTATCATTGGTCTGTCTAGCAGTGCTACTGACAGGCCTCCACTCTCAGAGTTTTTCTTGTACGCAGAGAGTAATAACCGTACTGTTTGTTTTTGATGTCACAGGGTTTGTTTGTGCATTTCGGTTCTCAATTCAGTCTTTGGTAGAAAGGGTATTTGTAGTTGCTAACCAATGCTATCTAGTGTGAATCAGTTATGTTGGCAAGTTGTGGTGTAGTTGTGGTTTAAGAGCAAATCATAGTAGGTCTCTTTCAGCTTAATTGTCTCTGGTAAACAGCAAGCCTATAGGGGTTACTTTTCTTAACCGTTCATTGTGTGATGTTCAGTATGTTCAGTAGTGTATATATATATATATATATATATATATATATATATATATATATAAAATGTCCTTGATCACAGTGTGGTTCAGGTGTAATGCTTGTGCTTACTTTCTTTGTTGTTAGATAACATACTTCAGCCTGTGGTACTTCAACAAGCAGAATCAGCAGAGATGGATCGACTTGGAGAAGCCGCTGAAAAAGCAGCTGGACAAGTATGGGCTGGAGCCCACCGTTTACTTTGGAGTCGTGTTTTACATACCCAGTGTCACCCAACTGCAACAGGAGATCACGAGGTGATGTTCCATCAGTGACATGAGGTGTCTTGTCTAAACTTATTAGCTTAGGGACAAATTATCTACACAAATGGCAGTCAAAAAGTTATACATTTTAGTTTTTTTTCTGTAAATAAGCTTTGGCCAGGTTAAGGTGGCCTATAGTGGAAGTTGATGAAGCAGCTTAGATGCACAGTTGTACCCCCTGAACCAGGTGCCGCTTTATACTGATGTCTTCTTACCTCTCCCCATCCATCTCTTATAATACTTCACTCCAATCAGAGAAGTATCAAGTATTAATATTATGAATATGTCAGAAGCTATTTTAATACTGGTGCTTTTGACAAGCTAGGTAATTACTTTTTAGCTGTTTCTGCAAACCTGAACAAAGTTGTCATTTGGTTGCTGCTTGTCGATTCTTTACTCTTGAGTAACCCTCTCTGTCTCCACAGATATCAGTATTATCTACAACTGAAGAAGGATGTTCTGGAGGGCAGGATCTCATGCTCACTAGAACAAGCTATTCGTTTAGCTAGCCTGGCAGTTCAAGGTAATATGAATGTAGCCGTGCAACAGAAAGTTAAGTTTGACAAGCTTGGTGTTTCTTGGCATAAATCCTTCAGTAGTGACCGCTTTAAGTCCCATGCATAGTAATTACTGGTGCAATTACACATCAATTGTCCTTAAATCATGATACCGGCTGCTGAAACACCAAACTTTTCCTCACATCTTCAAAATTGTACTGGAAACAATAGTTATTTCCAATGATTTCTGGATGGGAGGCTTGTGTCAGTTCGTTGAGTTAATTTATCTGAACTGCAGGTTTACTAGGGTTGGGGTGTAACTCCAATAAGCCTATTGATTCTCAAACCGTTGCATTTTAATCTCAATCAGTGCAGGAGAAAACAAATGATAGCTAGAAAAATGGGACTTTAATTTGGAATTTCATAAATTGTCTTGTCTGCTGCTTGCATTAGCTTTAGCCCTGACATGTCCTCCAGCCAGAAGAATCTCAAACGCTGCTGGCAAAGTTATATCAGGCTCTGCAACTTACTGGCCTGGGTGTTGGCATAGCAGAGCCGCTGAGATCACTTACTCCTGCAGCCATGTTCAAATGACTGACCAGCATGCAATATGTAGATTTGAAGAAAAAAAAATAAAAACTAAGAAAGTTCCCTTTTAGATTTAATCACTGCTTAAGTTGTTATGCAAACTTGCATTTGTGCTGTAAATGTTGTTTAGTTTTCTATTTTCTGCCTCTGGCTAGGATATTTTGGAATGTAGGGCAGTTGTAGCTTTTGACCAGTGCTGATACCTGGATACCCAACATAGTTGTGACTGTTGCCAGCAGACAGCCTGAGGCTGGTAACAGTTTTGGATCTCCACGTTGTCAGACGCTAAAGCAATTCCCTTTCTTAACAAACAGGCCCCTCTCCTAAAATTAGTTAATCTTGTCATCATGCACTGCAGCTTTCCAAAAGGCATTACACCATTCTGCAATTTTTGAATGTCTGTTTGGCCTTGTACTAAATGCAGAAATGGACATGTAATAGAGTTTATTCAGAGAGCAGTGTTATGCAGAGAAGGCCTATGCCTTGCTGTATTTAATCATTAAGTGTCTTTTTTTGTCCACAGCTGACTTTGGAGACTTCAATCGATATGATTCCCAGGAGTTCCTGCAGAAGTTTGCACTGTTCCCTATTGTAAGGATTTTATTTTTTATCAACATGTTACATGAAAAATGTTGCAGCTATCCTTATTTGTATTTAAATACCAGCATTGTTTCAAACCTGACTCTGTTTTTGCAGGACTGGATCCAGGATGAGCGAGTCCTGGAAGAGGCCACCCAGAAAGTGGCTCTTCATTATCAGTCCTTCAGGTGAGCAGGTGTTCTCCACATCAACCTGCCTCTTCTGTGTGTGGATCATAGACAAACAGTCTTGCATAAATCAGACATGAATCAACATTACATAAGTTTATGCATTTTTTACTTGTTAGTGTTCCAGCCTTGGTGTTTTATGTAGGTTCAGTGGGTTTTGATGTTTTTTGGGTTTTTTTTGGTCATATTTTTGTCTTGTTCAGGGGTTTATCAGCCCCAGAGGCAGAGATGTTGTACATGCAGGAGGTGGAGAAAATGGAAGGCTATGGCCAGGAAAGCCATCAAGCCAAGGTAGGTTTACGAGGTCCATCCTGCGATCCCCAACAGCCCAAACGTCGACAAAGTATGACATTGGCTAACTAGAATCTGAACTCATATTTTCTGTCTGGATTCTTTCACCTGAAAGACTGTACTGAATGTCTTTATCCTCTCCTTTCATCTAAACAGGATAGTACAGGCACAGATGTTTCCATGGGATCCTGCCTCGATGGCATCTTTGTCAAGCACAAAAATGGCAGGCCGCTTCTTTTATTTAGGTAAGTCGGGAAATAAGGATGTAACGGTATGAAAATTTTACCTCACGGTTATAGTGACCAAAATTATCACGATTTCGGTATTATCGCGGTATTTTTAAAAGTGTGTTCAATATGTTAAGAAAAGCACTAATAGGCCTACACAAGCTGAAAAGTGTAACGGTGCTTATTATATTACAATAACTGTTAAACTGGCTACTGAAACACTGGCCCGCTGTAGGGTGGCTGTTAAGAACTTGAACCAGAGATGTCAGACTTTGAGATCCAGGAAGATTTATTTACAACTCAAACATGAAGTTAACTATGAAGTTGTATTTGACGTTACATGTGAAGTTGGATGTGGTTCTGAAATATAAGCAAATAGTAATGCACATTAATAAGCATCTGACTTACTATAAACATTATTTAACAAAACTAAATGTTATAGCCACCAGCAATACTAAGAATTTAATTCATTTCTCTGTAATCATTAACATAAATGTAACATATTGCCCAGTAACACAAACTGAGAATAAGCCACAACTATTACAGCACACATATCCATAACTGAGCAAACTGTGTAATACACCTTTAAAAGCTAAGCACGTGGCTCCACAGCACTACTCTGTTTACTGGCGATTGCACGTTGCTAGCAAATTGCCCTAACACAACCTTAATATCAACACGTGGCTGCACAAGTAATATTAAACAATCTGCACATCTATCAGCTATGCAATAAGAAACACAGCACATATTATCAAGGCGATAATATCTCTCTCTCTCTCTCTCTCTCTCTCTCTCTCTCTCTCTCTCTCTCTCTCCCCCAAATAAACGTCACATTGTAACACGGGCTAAACTTATCGTAGCAGAACACTTGTATGAAATATGAATTAACGTAGCTTTAAACGTTTACAACGAGGCAGTAAAACCCATGACAGTTTAGCAAGCTACAGAATAGTTTTAACTTACAATTTGGCACGTACATACATCACTTCGACAAGTCCGAAATAGGAAAGGAATGATAAAGAAAAGTCAGTTTACAGCTGCTGCTGCTGCGTTCTGTCCCCTTCTCCTGTCTGAGCGCAGTGCACCTGCGCGGCAACTTCAGGAGACTTGGATGAAGCTGGGAAGGATTCATAACAGGGTTTCCACACCGTGGTAATCCACCATGATAATAATTATATTTTAAATGAAAACGGTAATTGTTATCGTCAGCATTTTTACCGTGGTTTACTGTTTACACCGGTAATCGTTACATCCCTATCGGGAAACAAACTGGTTAATGTTTGTTTGACTATTACAGCAATGCTTAAAAGTCCGGAAATATGATCTACTTCTAAATATGAACAATAAAAACTTTGTCTGGTAAATTGTGACTCGTAGCAGTAATTGTATTGAATCAGACGATTCTGTCAGTTTAGATTGAGTTTTCTGGCCCAGCTCACATCTATTCTTAGATGAGGTTGTCTCCTGTAATGTTTCTTAATGCTTTCTAGACCGGAGTGTGGCCCAAGAGGAAATGAGTCAGGTAGACTGTGATTTTAAACTGATAAGGATTGTGGGAGCATTATCATTCTTGTCAGTCAAGTGAGTAAATATACATTCTTGACCTTGGCTAAACTGTATCTATCTACATACCATAATGAGTACTAGATACCTTTTTGATCGACTCCCAGATATGTATGGTTTTTATTTTGCATTGTTAAATCAGTGCCACAGGCTTTTTAAAAATGCAAGGTTTCATAACTGTCATGAGATCATGTGTTTTTTCCCCATTCTCTCTGCCCTCCATGTTTTATTTGGCTGTGTAGGTGGAATGAAATTAACAACATGAGTCACAACAGGTCCTTCTTCGTCCTGGAGCTAGCCAACAGAGAGGAGAGTGTCCAGTTCCAGACCGTGAGTCTCTGCTGCCCTTGCACCTTCTCTTCTCTACCCGTCCCCTGGGACATTTCAGTCTCTTATTGGATTTAGCAAAATTAGAAATTGCTGTCGTCGTGGAGCTTACCATCAGCTAGTCTGAACAATGCACCTGTGTTTGTGTGTGGGTGTGGCTGTAGCTGGGGTATGTTACGCATGTGTGTGTCAAAAAAAAAAGTATTTGAGGGCATTCACATGAACCTCTTTGTTTTGAAAACATCACCTCCTCTACTAATTGTTTCACAATGTAATGATTTTCCTTCTCCTTTTTTGTGTAGGAAGACATGGAAACCTCCAAATATGTGTGCCGGATGTGTCTGGCCAGACTCAAGTTTTATAAGATTAACAAGAGTAGCCTGTAAGTGTGTGTGTGTGTGTGTGTGTTTGTGTCTCTTTGTTCCCTGTCGTCTCGTGCATGTGTCTTTCTCTTTGGTGTAGCCCTTACTCTATCCTCCTCTCTTCAGAGAGGAGTGTGACCCCCTGGCTTCTGAGGGATCCCAGAAGTCCCTTCTCACTCTATCCTTTCCTCGCTTTCCAATGCTCTCTCGTCCCTCTCTGCCTTTTAATAAGGGGTGAGCAACAATATCAGCCACCACCTACAGTATGGCTTTCCAGCAGGTGCCAACACCCATTCCTTTCTGATTACCTAGCCAACAATGCCACAGCAAACCGGCTCTCTACTGTATATCGGAAATAGGCCTTAGGTTGTGAAGCATGTAGTGACTTTTCATCCTAGTAAACTCTAATATTTGGTTTATTATTAAGAATAGCCTCTATTTTGATGAAGCCAAAGGGGATCATAATCATAAAAATGAAAGCATTGTAAAATCCACAGGGATATCAACACTATTTGTACATTGAAGATGAACAGATTAACTGTTTTATTTAAGGTCATTTTAAATCTTTGAACTACAATTTACTACAGTTGTTCAGTATCTGCTTTGATCAGATATTTCCAGATCAAAATGTTCTATGCTTAGACTGTATTTCATTTAGTTTTTGTTTGGCTTCTTGTGTTAAGACAACATTAAACACAGAGAAGATTGACGTGTTTTGTTAGATGCAAGTTAATCAAAATTAAAATGCATCGCGCAACTCTTCTCCATTACACCATGCTTGCTGGTGTACTCTAGAAAAAGCATTGCTTGGTAGTTACATGACAAAAGGACAAAGTAAGGTATTGGAAGCAATAGTGCTATTGGTCAGGTCATCTTTTTTGACCGACATTTGTTTTCCCACCAGACAAACCCAGCCTACAGTTGTCAACCCAGTCAGACGGAGATCCTCTACTAGAATATCTCTGGTAATGTTCATGCTCACTTTTCACATGTTGCGTGCTTGCATAGTTCCCTGATGATTGTCTGGCTTACATTGCAGCACATGATGTATATTCAAATCATTTTCTAAGGGTGTGTCACCACAAAGTTATATTTCATTCTTTGCTCTTGGGCAGTATTCAGATCATATGAGCCCTAACTGAATCCCTCTCTTGTTGATTTACAGCCAAAGCCTCAGGCCTACATGATGCCCCCTCCACAAATGCACTACAATGGTCATTTCACAGAACCTTACACGTCATCACAAGGTAACTACTGTATAGAGGGTGGCTTGCAACTGGGAACCTAAAAACGAGTGCATGGGATAACATTTCAAGTTACTAAACTATGCAAATACATTTCTTTTTGGCACTTTGATTGCCTGCAGCTACATTTTAATATAGCATTGTTTTGTAATTATAATCCATTGCCCATTTTAGGATGTCTTGTTAATTTGCTCTCTCACAGACAACTTGTACATGAACAGTCAGAACGGTTATTACTACCACTCCCAGACCAGCCTGGACTGCTCTCCTCTGGAATACAGCAGCGGAGGGCGTTTACGTAACGGCAGTGTGTACAGCGCCCACAGTACCAGCTCTCTAACCAATCCCCAGCACTATCATCAGCCCTCACCCATGTCCTCCAACCCCTCTATCACTAGCGATATCACAAGGCCAGACTATGTTCCCTCGCATCGCCACAGCGCTCTCATCCCACCTTCCTACCGTGCAACTCCTGATTATGAGTCAGTGATGCGTCAGAAGAACCGGGGAGCAGGAGGAGGGATGCTTTTGTCTCAAGAGCATCGGCAGAGCCACTCCATGAGGAACCTGAACATTGGAAACTCGTACGCCTACAGCAGACCAGACCCTCTAGTTTACAGCCAGCCAGAGATCAGAGGGGAGCATGGCGGAGCAGCCCAACATTATCACTATCCCTTCCATCTGGGCTCCAGCTTCCACAGCCCATCTCCATACCCCTACCCTACTGAGAGGAGGCCCGTAGTGGGGGCGGTTAGTGTCCCGGAGCTCACTAATGTCCAGTTACAACAGGCACAGGAGTATCCAGCCCCTAACATCATGAGAACACACGTGTACCGACCACCTCCACCCTACCCATACGCCCACCCTCGGCCTGCTAACAGCACACCTGACCTGTCACGTCACCTGTATGTCAGCAGTAGCAACCCAGACCTGATCATCACGAGGCGTGTGCATCACTCAGTCCAGACTTTCCAAGAGGATAGCCTGCCAGTTGCCCACTCTTTACAAGAGGTGTCGGAGCCTCTTTTCAGCGGACCCCCACAGAGACACCCATACCATGCTCAGAAGCGGAACTCTATTGAGGTTGCTGGATTAGCACATAGTCTCGAGGGGATGCGGGTCAAAGAGCGGATGGTGTCTTCTTCAGCAGCTGAAACTGCCACACCCCCTCCGGCCCTGCGTGGTGGCCGCTCTCAGGGCTCTCAGCTCAACGTGTTTTTGGAACGTACAAAGACAGAGGACAGGGGGGACAGGGGTGAGGACGTGCAGTATGGACACAAAAAGTCCCTTTCAGATGCCACCATGCTAGTTCACAGTAGTGGTGAAGAAGAGGAGTTTGAGGACGGTAGCGGACGTCACACTCCACTTTCTCAGGATGCAATAGCAGCAACTGTTCCTGACCAGCCGTCACAAAAGCACCACAGCTTGACATCTCTCTCCTCTCTGACGCCTCAGCAACAGACTCCCATAGAGCCGCCTCCCGCATATCCCATAGGCTCTTCTCTTGACCCCTCTATAACCAGCTCCTTGACTTACAAGGTTCACCCCCTGATCCAGGAGGATGAGCCTTTGTACTTGCTGTCAGATTTACGACAGCCCAGGATTATGCCCTCAGTCTCTGAGGGAGACCTGAGTGGCCAGGCCAAGCAGAAGACTAAGAAAGACTTCAAGAAGAGGCCTGTGTCTGATGTGCCTCCTGGGAAGAAAACAGTAGAAGGTTTGCCCCCTCCGGTGAGTCCTGTTCCCAATTACATTACATTATTTGAATAGTGCAATAATTGATAAACATTTTGAAATTGAGAAATAAAGATATTTCTCCATGTTACCTCAGAGAGATATATATTTTTGCATTAAAGCTTTAGTGCTCTAACTTTTTTTTATATTAATGAATGTCTGTTACATTCAAGCCATTGCCAAATGAGTTGCTACAAAGCTAATTAAGACTATCCGCTCCACAAAAACTCTCTGTATTTCTTAGTATGGTTATGTTTAGAAACTGGTGTCGTCCTGTGACGCATAAAATCGAGTGAAGATAATGACCTCCTTGGTTACGAGCAGCTGCGCGCGATCACGGGAGGCTTGTATCTGCTGGATGCGTTAACAGTTTTGTTGTCATTACTTAGAATTCTGCATGGGGGAGACAGAAACTACACACTATTGCTAACCTATCACATCATTCAATTGCACTTCAGCTTTCCACTTGGCACTTGTTTTTGTTCTTAGTAACACATGTCTATGCCTCCATATAAAGTGAAGAGTATGCATACACAGCAACAGAGGTAGTTTCAGTGGCCAGCTTTGAATGACGCAAACATTGAAAGAATGTTGTTGGACTACCTTGTAAAACCGGACCGGTGACATTCACTCAGTAAACACCCAGCGAGTCTGTGCTACTTACTTCCTCACTGCGAGGCTCACACTTTTCTTTGTCTCTACTCGGTTGTCACACCAGGGCATGAAGAAAGGAGCTAGGTTAGAGGTGAAGACGATGGGCCCTCTGAAGGTAGCCCATCTAAATGGCCTGTCAGTGTCCAGGCAGCCAATGTACAAAGAGGTCAAGGATGAGCCTGAAAGAGCCTCTAATGACGAAAGGGTAGGACACTCTTTTGATTTTTTTTCAGTGATTTGCTCCCTGACAGATGGACTTGTAAAGCAGAAACCAATGTAAATGTGTAGTTTATGCAATTGCAACTTAAGAGATATGTGAGATTTGTTACATATTGCTTATGTTCTTAATGACTTGTCTATGGCTGGGAAAAAAAATCTCATAACCAGGAGCTGCTGGCTGTGTTGGTAGTAATAACCTCCTTGTAGTTGAGGATTTTGTTATGTAGAATACATGAAGGAGAAAGTCTTAGTCAGTGTTATTGTTCTTGTTAATCTTGATGCTTTTTGCTTTGACAGTAGAGGTAAATTCCAGACACAACGGAAAATAATTAGCACTTCAGATAAACAAGTTGTCATCTGTAAGCATACTGTACATTCCTAAATGTCTCAGACACAACAATTCTCAACCAAAGACGTAGGTTATTACAGTACAGATTACAAACTTGTAGTTCAGTTATAATTCACTTCTACACATGGTAGTTGTTTGCTTCTTTATTTATCGTATAAATCCATCTCCCTATGTCATCCGCCTATTCATCATGCACAAAATTCCACTACTGTAGCCACATTTGGTCTTAACAATAATAATACATGTTTCAAAAATAACTGAGTGCTCCTACGTATTTGCAACTTTTACAGATTTGTAAAAAAGAAAAGAAACTGATTATTTTTTTAAAAGGAGCTGTTCAATTTAAACAAATATTCACACATACTTTATGTCCTCATGCATCCAAATTTGGTGTATCCACCATCTACCACTGAAAACTATGTCCTGTTAGGGAAAGCACATCTCAGAGTATGTCTACAGTAATGGAAAGTAAAACTACAGTAATAGAAAGTAAAACTTAAATGAGCTGCAGATTGTGAATCAGAGTCCCTCATAAAAGTGCTTCTATGCTGCAAATGTATTATTGTCCACTATTTACAAGGATTTTCACATAATTTAATTTCTCATGCAAAGTATCACTGCTGATTCAATTTTGACCAGATTGGGAAATTATAGTTTACATCTCACCACATCATTTTAAGTATATATAAAAAATGTAATTTATTTGGGCAAAGGAAGCCAAAATGAGGTACACTTTGTGTGTCAGGGCTGCATTATCGATGGCAGTGATCTATTTACTTTTTCCCTGTTTGTTTTAGTGTAAAGTGCTGGAGCAGCATATGGAGAGGGGAGAGCTGTTGAAAGAGTACGAGAGTATCCCAAAGCGTCGTCCAGCAGGGGAATGCACTATCGCCCAGCTGCCAGAAAGCGGAGACAAAAACCGCTTCCAGGACGTCCTGCCTTATGATGACACCCGAGTGGAGCTGGTTCCCACTAAAGAGAACAACACAGGATACATCAATGCATCACATATTCGAGTAAGTTGTGCCACAATGTATCATAATTATCTCTTTGCAAATCACTTGTACATGATTGTGTTACATAATCAAGATAACAAAGCACGTACACACCCAGAAGAAGTCATCAATTAAGCCAGGGCTCAGTTTTGCTGAAATGCAGGTTTTTAGTTTTCTCTCCTGTATTATTTCTGTGAATTTAGAGTAATAATGGCAAAATCCAATATGCACCACAAAGTAAAGGTCTACATTTTAAAACCATGTTACAGCCTACTGAATACACTAATGGAAAAGTTCCCTTAGTGATAAACCAGATGTTATGGCTTTTCTTTTTATCACCATATACTGTACTTTTCATTTAGACTTAGGGAATTATTTATTTTTTTAATCTTAGAGGAAGGAAAATGTATGTACAGAATTGCTTCTCAATGGTCTTCTGGATTTGAGATCAAGTCTGGTTGAATTTGTTTGGATGGAGCAGCTGTTCATGTCTGGTTGCTTCTCGACCACTTCAGAAAATCTAAATATTTTTGAGTTAACCGAGTTTGACGGTTAGTGCATGACTGACCTATCAAAACAATGGAAGCACTTGAAAATAAGAATGGCCTGCTTAAAATTGTAGTACTTTTTGAAGGGGTACTTTAGTGATTTAGTCTCGCACTTTTATTAAGATGGCAGACTTGTGAGCGACAGATCAACGCAAAATGGTCTGACAAATTAGTCAGGAGTTCCAAGGACGTAACTAACTATTCCAATGCAACTAAAGTTGTGCATTACGCGTAGTAGTGTCTGTAGTAGTGTCACCTAGACTATTTTCTCAGACTTGACAAACTCCTCAGAAGACCTCATACAGCTGTTTACACAGACCAAGTATTGCTCCTGGTGATGAATAAACTGAATTCTGAATAACCAGAATGAAACACATTCAATAAAACATGAGCAAATGGTTCCACCCATCTACTGCACCGAGTCTATCGCCCAGCCCTGCTAACCAGAAACTCTTCTGTGGATTACAGTCACCGTTTACAACAGTATATTCCAGCAGTAAAGGGCATGTTACTCATGCAGGGGTTTCAATGACTGCTACTTAATCACATTCACTCCTTCATTATCATGTCTCTGCCACAATAGAAATACTCTACTGCTGCTATTTCTGCTTCTCTAGCTCAGATTTTAGAAGAATTACTGATTAGCTCCTGTGACTGGTGACTTTAATAAAAAAAAAATAAAAAGAGTCTCCTGTCTCCTTAGATGACAGTAGGTGGACAGGAGTGGAGCTACATTGCCACGCAGGGTCCCCTGTCGAACACATGCCTGGACTTCTGGCAGATGGTGTGGGAACAGGGCGTCTCCATCATCGCCATGGTCACCGCTGAAGAGGTGCGTTGATTTCATATTTACAGCTCCACATTTGTTTTATTCCTCATTCCCTGGACCTAACCTTTTTTTGTACGTCGTCTAATTCCTTCAGGAGAGCGGCCGAGAAAAGAGCTTCCGGTATTGGCCCAGACTCGGCTCACGACACAACACGGTGACGTACGGTCGCTTCAAGATCACAACGCGGTTCCGCACAGAGTCCGGCTGCTACGCCACCACGGGGCTAAAGATCAAACACCTGCTGACGGGCCAAGAGAGGACTGTCTGGCACCTGCAGTACACAGACTGGCCTGACCACGGGTGTCCTGAAGACTTCAAAGGCTTCCTCAGTGAGTGGGAGCTGTATCAGTTTGTCCTTTTATGGTCATCGTGCTTTTACGATTAGATGTCTACCTGAAAGACTGAAAATATGACCGTTGTACGTTGCATCGATAGCAACATTTGTTCCACATGGTGCCACGATACTAGATCCGTTTTGAAGGAAATTAAGATAACTAGTGAAGATGATCTCAAAGTCTTGAAAAGAGAATGTAAATGTTCCAAAGCTCTGTGTCAAAACTGCTGTGTTAATTTATTGTGTACCTAATTCAGTCTCAAGTGAGTGTTTTCGTCTTTGTCCAGCCTACCTGGAGGAGATCCAGTCTGTGAGGAGACACACAAACAGCATCAGTGACCCAAAGAACACCAACCTACCTGTGCTGGTCCACTGCAGTGCTGGAGTGGGACGGACTGGTGTGGTCATCCTGTCTGAGATCATGATAGCCTGTCTGGAGCACAACGAGGTAACTCCCTCACTTGAAATAAAACCTGCGTACTTTTTTTTTTTTCCTGCAAGTTATGACCTCAGCTGGTGTTTTTTCTTCCTCGGTTGCTTTGCTGTTTGTGTTTCTAGATGAAAGACTGCCGTCTCTCTCATACTAAAAGTCTGACTTGTTTCAGATGCTGGATGTCCCAAAGTTCCTGTCTAAGCTGCGTAGTCAGAGAATGATGATGGTTCAGACCTTGTCTCAGTACACCTTCATCTACAAAGTCATCATCCAGCACCTCCGCAACTCCAGGCTCATATGAGCATGCGTTTGTCTGGCCCGACTTTAACCCCCAGTACACACGGCCATCACAGGTGATTGTAGCATGGCGTCTGCTGCAGGTTTATGCCAAACTGCACCGTGAGGACGCAGCGGTATGAATCTGTTCACTGTAGCGGTCGGTATTTGGCGGACCCCGTTTGGTCTAGTATTAAATCGGGCAAGGCTGAAGGAATGATGTGTGGACGTACAAGAATGAAGTGATACCAAATGGAGCATAAAGACTTATGACCTGCCTCTAAACAGTATTATATATTATTTTTTACATACATTATTGCTTAATGAAGCCCAGCACTTTTACAGTACTTTGCTGTACATAATGAACCAATGTTAAGCTGCATTTAAAAAAAACAAAACAATCTTTATTATAGATATGTATCAAAAACTGTATTTTCATTTGACAAAGGTCACGTTTTGGATTGCTGTTTGGTAACTATTGGTTCTGATAATGAAGGACATTTCTATAGTGATGAAGACCGAGTGGATAAGGCTCTGAAAATAGCAGATTGTCTCATGTGAAGGTTTTATTATTTTATCATGTGGCCTGTGGTGGTACAGACAGGGGTTTGTCCCTGCATTTAACTTAAGAATATAGATTTACTTTCAACAGAATGATGCTAATGTATACCGTATACCTCTTGATTTGGCTGTGTTACTTGGTATGAGCAATTTCCATGTTTAAAAAAAGCCCTAGAACCCACCAAACATCGATCTACAACAAAGCACCTGCTAAAAACAAATGTATATTCTCTGTGCACAGAGAGGGGTGGGAGGTGGCTTGGTCTTTGTTAAACACTGGATTGATGCAAAGTAGAAATGCATTGCACAGGTTCCAGAAATGTATAGTTAATGAGCAAAGAAGAAGAATGACCGAGCAGGTTTTTGAGTCAAGAGTAAAACTGGAAAGTGTATTTTATACAAATTTGTCAACCTTTTTTTATGAGAACTCAATATACTTTAACATATTTTGTCAAGACAAAGTGCCTAAATAGCTGCCTTGTAAAAGTTGAAAGGACTGTATTTTTGCATAATGTTTTCATGTGTCGTTTAATGCAGCAATATGTGTTTATTAATGCCAATCAATACATTTGAGAAACATGCCTGCATGAAGCATAAGGATTGCAAACTATTGATCATCATTTTTGAATTTGGCAAAAATCCTTTAAGTTGGGACTGTTGGGACAAAATTGGGAAGTGAGGCCATTTGTCAGTATTGAGATGTAAGTAACGGTGCTGTGCAGCGTGTTGGCTGTGGTGTATTGCGCTCGTCCTGATCGTTTTCGTGTGCAGACATCCTGCTGTTACAAATGGCCTTTGACTATTAATGAACACTTTCATATTTCCTGCTGCAGCTATAGGGAGTATTTAGAGCCCAGTTATGTAGTTCACCATGTCCAGATATGATGCTTACAGGCATGGCAAAGTTAACATGAAGTCAAATATCTTAACAATGTTAATTTGAAATATTTTGACTACACAATCAATTCAGGGCGCCAACTTAATTTAGTTTAATTTGGCTGAAGTGATTGTTGATCTCTCTTGTCTTACCCTGATGTTTTTGTCGTTGGTGGCAGACAAGTGGGCAATGATCTAACTTAACTGGAGAAAAATACGTTTTAACTGGATCTTTTTTAAAAAGGGCCGGATCAATTTGGTTCAGGTTTGGTTTTTGTTTTAAGATACTGATTAAGTCTGTGTGGAGACTGAAGAGTGATTTTTGTGGCCAATGTGTAACGATGTTGTCCATGTACAGGTATGTTCATAATGTACACAATTTAAAATTCTGCTTTTATGAATATTGGTTATTGTACAAACTATGTATAAACTGTATCTATTGAACACAAATGATATGCCATTGGTAAAAAAAAAGTGTAGAAAATCTTTTCAGCCAAGAATAAATATTTGGAAATAAATTGAAACGTCCATTCAGTTGTAGATCACCTACCATTTCTCAGTTTACATCAAATCTATGATGCCACCTTGTGGTAGGACTTAGCCAGTGGCTCTCCATCACTCTGGTTGCACTTGGTCTGTATCAGTTGAATCAACATAACGAGTTTACATTATTGGAAGAGATCTTTATTAAATAAATTCAGAGGTGAAAAAGGATCACAGGTGGTACAGAATCTTCAAGGAAATGAGGCAAGAGAGCTGATATTTTTTAGTCTGAAATGTAAAGGTACGGATTTAAAGAGGGTGAGTCTCTGATCCTTAGTCTGATCTTCTTAGTGTCCTCGGCCCTCACTAAAAGGTAGCCATGGTTTCAGTCGTCAAGGTGCACACAGACACCTCTTTAGTCAGGGAAAGATCGCTTGGCAACATACTTCACTCCATCTAACACTTAAATGACATCATCCTAAAAGGGTAAATATTTTATGCTGAAAACATGTAGTGTTTTTTTCCCCCTTTCCCTCAAATGCAAGCTGTCTCAATTCCATTTTACAAATTGTATACAGTATACGTATCGGTTATTGCAGTTAATATAAAAAGGAAATCTACATATTTTTCTAAATGTTATTGGTAATTTTGTTTCTTTTTATTTGTATTGTTTTCCAGTTGTAATCAGCCCCCTCCATTTCCACTGTGCATTGCATTGTGGGAGAATAAGGTCTTTCAAAAACACACTAAAAAAGTCACGTTTTTTTTATTTAGTAGCCATACTGACAATTTTAAGTATGCTTAATTTAGTCACTTTTACCGTGTGAACACAACACATACTCAAAACCTCTTTAGAATCAGTATGGACACAGGTACAATATTATGGCCTAATGCAGATGTGCAAAAAAAGTTAATGTAATGATGTTCTGGTATTAAAGGTCCCATGGCATGAAAATTTCACTGATGTTTTTTTTAACATTAATATGCGTTCCCCCAGTCTGTCTATGGTCCCCCAGTGGCTAGAAATGGTGATCGGTGTAAACCGAGCCCTGGGTACCCTGCTCTGTCTTTGAGAAAATGAAAGCTCAGATGGGCCCATCTGGAATCTTCCCTATATGTCGTCATAAGGGGAAAGGTTACCTCCCCTTTTTCTGCCCACCCCCACCCCCACCCCCACCCTCCACCTTGCCTCCCCCTCTCTCCTTCTCAACAGCATTTAAAGCTACCGACACAGAAATGGCACATTCTAAGGAAAGCTCATTGTGGGACTGGCTCTAGTGGCTGTAATTCTGCACCAAGGCTGAATTTCGGGAAAGAGACTTCAGATACAGGATTAGGGGACCACTAAGGCCTATATAAAAGCATCCAAAAAGCAGCATGTCATAGGACCTTTAATGGTATTTTCACTTAACACTGATGAGAATATTAAAAAAGCAAAATGAAACACTGATAAAAGTAAAAAATAGGGGCATTATAATTAATCTAAATGGAGATTTTTCACTGCCATCAGATAAAAAGGGTTTCCTCCCTCCATAGAAAACAAAGTTAATGTCAAACATGACATCCAGATCACTTAAAAAAAATACCAACACAAGAGAATGTCAGTAAAAATTAATACTGGTACCGCCCTCTCTTTCCTCCATGTCCACCATGTCCTCCTTGGTTCCATCCCCCTCCTCTCCAACCTCCTCCTCCACCTCCACCGCGGCCTCCCCAGCCACCACCTCCTCCATCTTGTCTTTTTTGCCAGGGTGGCATCTCAGGAGGTGGGGCTTCTATCTCGGAGGGACGTCCTCCTCTATCCGGGACTCTCCCCATCAGGATCTGTAGATAAGAGACAAGACGAGATGTGTCAGAACCAAACATCAGATTTATTGGAAAAAAAATCAGACTGATCTCATAAAGTGGCGTATGTATGACACGCCAATTCGTATGCCATTTTGGCGTGTTTCAACAGTTTATTTAATTTTTTTTTTTAGCCTTCCCCAATGTTTCTTTCCTAAACCCAACCGTTCATTGTTTTCCTAAGCGTGTGACGTTGGTCACCGTCGTGTTTTTGGTGTTACTAAAGCCTTTCCCAATGTTCTTTTCCTAAACCCAACCTTTTCTTTTTTTTTGGCCGACGCCACGTGGTGTGTATGTTTACATCCGCTGTATACAGCGTAGACATACACGTTTAGGAAAGTGGCGTGTATGTTTACGCAAAGTCATGATGCCATGTTTGGGAAAAGAGAGAAAGTTATTTTATACCTTGTTGACAGCACAAGCCGTATTCTCCCTGCTGGAGCCGCTGCTGGTCTTCACCACGTTGCAGAGGTCTTCTCTGGCAGCCAGCAGCTTGGCCATGTCAACGGTGGACTGTGGCCTCAGAGAGTGTCTCAGAGGCTGGTAGGCCCTCGCCATGCTGTCCACCCTTACCTAACAAACCACACAAGGCACAAATAACATTAAATCAGCTTCTACTCCTATAATGGTCATCAGTTTAGACTCCACTGTGATGGAGAAAGAGGGCAAAAAAAAAAAAAAAACCTGATTATTATATAAACGTGCCTTGGCTCTGTCCGACCACCCAAATGACTGAACTGTGACATCCAGCCGCTTGATCAGCATCCTGCGCCGACACTCGTACTCTGAAGACAGAGCTGTGTTAATGCTGTGCAACTTCTCCTGCAGAGTTAAAAAAAAAAAAAAAAAAAAAAAAAACGCAACCACAATGAGTTAATTCAAACCACACCCAGAAACTAATATAGACACAAAAGTGCATATGACGTGGTTCATTTCAGTTTACCTACTCACCCATTGTTCACTGCATAGAGACTTCTTTAGCACTGGGTTTTCAATGGCTTCATTTGGAAGATCTTTAAGTACGTTATCAACCTACAGTGACACATAGGGTGTAATGCATTACCACTATACAAAACAAGGAAAAACAATGAAGCTGTCATATCTAAAATAGCACAATACAACAAATGAACAGGTGCAACACAATGTATGCCTAACAAGTCAAGTGTATTGGCCAACTGATTGACAATTTTTTAAGTAGGGATGGAATTAAAAGAAGGTCCCCATAGTTAACCCTTGTGTTTTCTTACCGTCAACACTGAAAAAAAATGTTCTACGTTTTTGACGCCTTTTTTTCACAGTTTGTTTTTGCTTTTTCTAACGTTTTAAAATGTCGTTTCATTTCTTCTACACATTTTCAGCGCTTATTTCTACGTCCCATATTTTCTGATCTAAAACAAAAAATTGAAAACGGGTCAATGTGACTCGAAGTCATCACAAGGGTTAAAGGAATATACTGCCCCAAAAACAAATCCTTTTCATTTGAACGGTAGAGATTGCAGATTGCAGAGCAGACAGGACACATAGGAACGTGGCCAAGAAACGGCTAATTGTGGAGCCATTTAAAAGCAAGTTAATGCCTTAAACATTGCTAATAAAACATTTTTAAATCAATATGAAACCTAACAAGAAGTCAATGCAAGGGGGCTAGTCGTGGTCTGGAATATGTTTTTGCAATACTACAATGTTCAAATGAATTTGTTCAAAGTTGGCACAACTACAACACACACTTGTTATTGGTCTTGAGTCACATCCTGGCAGGGTGACAACAAAGACTCTCGTAGTGTCACGTCGGTGGCCCGGTTATAAACGCACTTAAAACGGTATCAAACAGTCCCACCTTGTCTCGGACTTGAGAGAAAACTCCTGCTGCGTCCTGTCCTCTGGGCTCTGGTAGGTTCAGTGTTTGACAGATTGCCAGGAGCTCATGACACACCGGATTCTTTTTGTGTTTTTTGGAAACTCCTCTGCTCCTCACAATCTGTGCTGCCTGGAGCTCGGAGCTTAGAAACACTGAATAAGAAACACAGAATCATATTCTCGAATTAATCTGTGACCACACAGAGCCTGTAGCAAAGTGATGGGAATAAGGAGCACGATGTGATTACATACAGACAAACTTGAGATGATCTTTTGTATTTCGCACACTGCCCTTGATGATCCCTGAAACCAGTTCGTCATAAGGACAGTGCAGCTCTTTAAGCAAACCGCTCATCTCCACCTGAAGGCTGTCCATGTCGTCTGGAAGTAGGACAGAGAGGAAACAGGTTGAATGTGATAAACAGACAGGTTTTTTTTTTTTTTGCATCATCATCCGGTGTGAATGGATGTGGCTCACCTGGACCGGAAGTAATGCTCTCCTCCAGATCACACAGCGGCTTTAACGTGGATGTTAGCCACCTGCACAGGTTCACATACTCGGGAGAGGACAGGCCACTCTCCGCGGCTCCGAGCAGCGCCTTCTCATCCAGCAGAGGACCATCATAGCTACGTAAGGTAAGCGAGGACAGACAAATTAGCATCGAAACCTCCAGACGTTAAAAATAAGCAGTGTTTCGACCTGCTACTTTTAGAACTAGCTATTCCATTCCCTCTGTCTTTTATAAACACACAGGCTGAGAACCGAACGGGGGACTGTGAAGCTATATAAGCAAAGCTAAACAAGTAACGTAACCGCGCCATGCTAACACAGCAATTAGCTTACCCAAGCTGCTCTAACGAGTCCAAAATGTCGCACTCCATCGCTGAATCCGTGAGTTTTTTTTTCCTTTTTCTTTTCATGTGTTAGTCTACTCTAAACATGACGACGTTACGGGTACAACAGTGTCAACATAAACAGGTTTTACACCCATTCATTTCTGCTGCGCTCTCATGCCTTCTCGCAGTTTCCGGTCACGTAAGTGAGCCGGAGTGAAACGTGCGAATTTCAATCTCTGGTTCCGCTGCAATGTTTCCGCTCCAGTACTAGGGAAATAGCTACATTTTAGGAAACTGCCATTTAAAAGTCAGAATTTGACCCCGATTTTAGCACTACAATGTGATACATTTTCAAAATCATTTACTGTGAAGAATGGCTTTTGTCAGTGTTAAATTGTTTATGGAATAATACAATTTTTTCCATAAATTGGTAACAGAAAAATGATGTGTAGCTTCAAATGTGTGCATTGTATGCTTTCAAAGCAGTTAAAAGATTGAACATTAAAGGTGCAGTAGGTAAGACTTATAAAACTAACTTTCTGTCACATTTGCTGAAACTGACCCTATGTTCGAGTAGAACTACATGAAGCAGGTAATTAAAAAAATCCAGCTCCTCTGGCACCACCTACAGCCTGTAGTGTGATTTGCAAAAATCCACAGATCACTGTTCAGATGCACCAATCAGGGCCGGGGGGGTGTCTAACTCATGGATGTATTAAGAGAAAGGTCTGTGTGTCAATCACTGCTCATTCACACGCATTCATTCTCCCTTGTGGGGGGAGGGGCTTAGAAGAACATTTTGGGCTTTACCTGAAAGGAGGGAGGGACTGAGAAGTTGTCCTGAATAAGTCCTGGATCTTCCCAATCCTACCTACAGCACCTTTTAATTTATAGGATCCTCTCAAATCTGTAACACTTTGTCTTAAATGCTTTTTGTTGTTGAGCTAAAATTGACATTTTTGGGATTTTTTACAATACAGAAGCAGTATTTTATGATCTCATTGAATTTTAATAAAATCTGCAAAGTAACTAGTACAGCTTCCAACTACACGTAATGTGCCCTGTTAAATGTAGTGCAGTAAAAGCAGAAGGTCAGAAAAAATGGAAATGTAGAATACAAAATACTGCATAAATCATGATAAATTATATAAATGAGAATCTTATGCCAGTATAAATCACATTTTCCTTAAACATAATCACCATTTTAATACAGTGTCTTGTCACCTCCTTGAAGCCTTTGGAGTAGATCTCCCACTTACAATTATTTTAATTATTAGTCAATCTGTCTATCCCCCCAATGATCGACTTAAACCCATATTAATTAATTATCAGAGTTGTTGCAGATCAATTTTCTGTTGATAGAACACACAATCCTTGATATTTCTGGGTAAATGTAGCTGTCTGGATTTTACACACATTAGTACCGGTATGACTTTGAAATGCTGAAGTAGAATGTCCTGGAGATTTCAGTCCTGAGTGTTGAACTTCAAGTATTTTCTAGAGAGGAAGGAAGTTTGTTTGATCAAAAGAAACACAATGAATTCTACACAGCAAAGGATTAAAACTCACCATTTTATTATGATAATGTTATTTGATATGTCAAATTACAAGTGTATGATGTAACATAAAAACAGTTACAAACATGTGTATGCATATTTACATTATATATTTATGAAAAGTAACGAGCTACATCTGTATAAAGAAAATACAACTATGACATGAGTTATTGGGACTATACATTTTACATCATATACTTGGTATTCTCGAACCATGATAAATACCTAGACGTGTAGAAACCAATAGAACCAGAACGAGAGATGTTAAATTATAAAATGGAAACTAGGATGGACGTGAGGCACTTTTTTGAGGTTGTCAGGATGTGAAAGCCGATGGCTCTAAGAAACTTAAAGAAGAAAAAACAATAGATGCACAGGAAAGAAATATGCACAAAGAGAGAGTGAAAGAAAGGGGAAAAAAAGGGAAAGAAAACAGGCAGTGTTTACAGAATAATTAAGAGTAGTACCATTTATACTGCAAGTTTCAAAACACAAATGTCTTCCACTATTTAGAACTAATCACATAAATGTTACATCAAGCGCTGTAAGATGAAAAAAAGCTTACATATAGTATCATCAGTGCACCAAAGCATCGGAGAATTGAAACATAACCACTCAACTGCTGTGAAAAGTAACTTTAAAAACAATACACTGAAGAGAAACGGGTTTATATAGCTTTTTTTCTTTTTTAATCTACACAATGTCAAGAATGTACACTTGTATGCATTCCCAAAGATATGCACAATTTCCAAGATTGAAAGAGGATAAAAGACTAGCAGCAAAGTGGTTAAAACTGAAGTCTTGTATAATGCAGGTCAAAAAAAAAAAATATATATATATATTTAAGCAGACAGACACATGTTGCATATATAATACAGTACATGACAGGAAGTTGCACTGTGCTGGTTAATGCAGAATGAGAAGTGTTATTTCAGCATTCTCTACACTTTGTATAAATGCACGTCCTACATTTTGCTTCTCAGCCAGCAAGTTTTAATCAGGTTCATCAAACCTTGGTTCAGCTTGCAATAATGCAGGGCAATCCAATCACAATGGGAGAATATGACAACCAACCAAACATGTGGTTACACACCAACCCTGCACGCACACAGCCAGCACATTAGAAACTAACACACACACACACACACACACACACACACACACACACACACACTTGTGGGCACACAAGAACGCACATATAGTAACAGTCGCGTACCCACACACATGCACAAGTGTCCACTTCATCACACAGAGCAATCAAACATCTAAAAACTCACCGTCATGGTTATATGCTGTTGGGGATTTAGGGTTTAACAGTCGTTCATAGCTGATTTTCTCTGTCAACATAATAAAATTAGTGATTGTATCTAGCAGCTTTATATGTATGTATATATATATATATATTTATGTGTGTGTGTGTGTGTGTGTGTGTGTGTGTGTGTGTATGTATATATATATATATATATATATATATATATATATATATATATATATATATATATATATATATATATATATATATATATATATATATATATATATATATATATATATATATATATATATATATATATAAACAAACTTTGAAACAAGTGGACTGCCACTGCTGTACCGTGTTAGCACTATCCTTCCTTCTACCGTACAAAACTAGAGAGAAACTCTATTAGAAGCTCAATAGTCATTACCATCACAAACGCCCTCTACTTTTCAATGTGAAATAATACTAAAAGGTGACCTATGTACATAATGCTGTCAATTGAAGCTACAGTATATGCTGACAGCAACGATAAATACAGCTCTATCTTTAAAATTTCAAAGACAAAAAAGCTGGGATTATTATCAGAACTTAAATATAGTGTTAAGTATTTACATGTTGTTTGGAGTTTGGTACCAGGGGTTGGTCATCTGCCTATATAGCTTTAAAGTGTCCTGTCCCGTCACTGACTCAGTCTGCAGAGAGGTCAATGTGTTTCCCACGTTAGAAAGTTTGCATAGAAAGTAAAGGGAGCGTTGGTCGGGGTGGAATTAGGAAAATAAATGTTCCTCCTGTAATCCAGTTATGTCGAGACCAAGGGGCCAATACATCATTTTTAACCAGGAGTGACAGGAGGTGAGAGGAGATGCATATCTGTTAGCAACAGCACATTGATGCTGTACCAAATCTGCTGTTGAATACTGAGGTAAATCCCAATTAGCACTAATTTCAAATATGCCAATGCCTTAGTTAGGGATAATTTCATTGGTTATTGCAGCCAGAAGTCCAAACTGAACTGTTATTACTGTTGGGAGTTTGCTGTTGTTCAGACTAGTTTGAGTCACCAATGGTTTTGTTCAATTTAAAATGTTCTACACTTTTGGGTGGGAAATGGGATTCAAACACAACTAGACTCCCTGTTTCCCAAAGGATCTTAAAGGAGTAGTTTGACATTTTGGAAATGATGCTCATTTGCTTTCTTGCTGAGAGTTGATGAGAGGATTGATACCTCTCTCATATCGAGCAGTTACATATGTAGCTAGAGCCAGCAGCCAGTTAGCTTAGCTTAGCTTAAAGACTGGAAACATGGGGAAACCCGGCTCTGTTCAAAAGTTACCAAATTGTTCTATCGGCATCGCAAAAGCTAATTAATTAACATTTATATCGTGTTTATTTAACCTGGAGAAAAAAAGAGAGGAAAAAAAAAAGAAGTAAAAATGACAAGTTGTGGTTTTACAGGTTATGTTATGTGTGGGACTATTTCTTGGCCCGGCACAGTAACTTCCTAGAGTTTTTGCATGGCATACTCATGTTGACAACAGGACTCCAGGAAGTCACTGTGCCCACCCAAGAAATAGTCCCACAAATTGGCTTAACAACAGACAGATCCGACCGTGGAATCGATCTTCTTGTCTAACGTTCAGAAAGAAAGCAATTAAGTGAATTTCCCCAAAATGTCGAAGTATTCCTTTAACAGTTTGATCGTCTCTTTGTTCAATAGACAAAGGTGCTCCGGGAAAAAGGACGCTGTTACAAGTCAAAGCCCTAATCACATAGTCAGTGGTGACGTTACAAGACACCAAATCAACATGTGCATATGAAGAGCTACACACACCATACACACGTACACATACATAACACCTGTATGTTTTTAAATAGCTAAGATACTCAACATTCCTGAAAACAATGCATTCATTCATCCAGGGCCTGTTAAATGAAGACATATGGAAGGAGTGGACTTTTGAGGAACAAAGAAATACTACATTTCAGAGGGGGGAATAAAAGGAAAACAAAAAGAAAAAACTGACTCATGGGACAAACATGGAAATTTAGAGAGGGTGCTGCAACCAAAGCTTGGAGAGCAGTGCTTTCAGGAGGGTTTTCCCCCATGCTAAATCAAATGTTAAATTAGTCAAATTTATGTACAGAGTAATTGTAAAATCTGAGGGATTCTACATAAAAAAAAAAACGAGAAAAAAAAAACTAATTTAAGTGCCTCATCATTTAACCAAGGAGCACCGTCACCCCTTTACTCACCGAAACAAAACTTGCTGGTTGAGCAACATTTCAGCCTTTTGTTGTTTCCCAAATAATTATAAAATGAGCAGAAAAATAACAAATGAGACACAGAAACACCAATTTCACTACAGCAGTAAATAACTGGACTAAAACTGAAATTCACTGGAGTAAATGAAATTGGTCATGTCATTGGTTTCAATTTAAATGGTTCAAGAGGTTCTAATGCTATTTTCATGATGTGGGAAAAAAAATATTATATAATAATATAATATTTTGGGGAACCCGGCATGGTAAAGTCATTACCATTCTTCCCTTCTAATCATGGAATCAATCCCTTTTTTATTTTGGAATGCAATCAAATGTTTTAAACCACCTCGGGAAAGCAAGGTCATCATTTCAACATCTTCTTAATGAATGTCAAAAAGCTATACCTTTTTTTTTAAAAACAAGCTAACTTTTGAGTTTCTTTTTTTTCAACATTCGATGGAAAGGAAAACAAGGAATTGGCCATACAACCACCACATCAACATCTCTCAAAGGTTAAAATTACACTACATATGGTGGTTAATGTACCACAAGAATTTGAGAGGGTTACCTTTACTCTTGGGGGAGGGGGAGGGGGGATACCATTTCTAGTGCACTTTTCTCTGTCTAGTAATTACATTGTCAGCAAATGCTTAAGCCATGAAGGAAAGGCCACTGTTACCCAACTGTAAATTCACAAAAAAGCAACAACATATCCCTTTTTAGCATACTCAAACAGCAAGTATTTTTTCTGAACGCAGAATTTTTTTTTTGTTTTTTTTTGTCATTAAGTTGTCGCTCTCTGTACAAAAGACAATTTTCCTTCATAAAGTTACACATTTCTTGCAGTAGAGTTCTGACATTTATGGCCTGGTTTTTCTTGTGTGTGTGTGTGTGTGTGTGTGTGTGTGTGTGTGTGTGTGTGTGTGTGTGTGTGTGTGTGTGTGTGTGTGTGTGTGTGTGTGTGTGTGTGTGTGTGTGTGTGTGTGTGTGTGTGTGTGTGTGTGTGTACAGGTGTGTTTAGTAACCTCTCCAAGTCTATTAAGCTTGACGCTGCCTACACCTCTTCTCCTTAGATTAAGCTCCTGAACTTAGCTTGGTGCTCAGAGCTCCCACAAAGCATATGGTTTGTCCTCCACTGCTGCTTGTCGGCGACAAACACAAACTGAAATCTCCAAAAGCCCTCAGAGCTGGGGATCAACAACATATCACCCCGTCTGAGAGGGGAATGAAAAAAGGATGCCGGCTTTTAATTTTCCGCTTTTATCCACTTCCTGTGTTAGCTAGCTTTGAGGGTGTCCCAGAGTCCGCCGTTAGGTCACCCCGCGGCCTTGTGCTTGCCCCCGCAGCAGCGGCAGGCCTCGCCACAGTGGTGGCAGGCGCGCAGAGGCAGGTAGCAGCACATGCAGGGCGCGATGAAGGAGAGCGCCACCAGGGCCAGCCAGCGCAGGCAGAACTGCTCGTCAGATGTGTCACATGAGCACGGGTCTGAGAAGTCGCCCTCGGAGTCAGACATGCAGTGGTAGAGCATGCTCTCGGCGCACAGCATGCAGCTGACTTTGTAGATGCACTGCTTGATCGGGTCGGGGGCGTCTTGGCACTGCCCCCGCCAGTTGTCTTCGTGGTTGAACATCTCCCGACAGTAGATGCAGCGCGAACGCTCGCCGTCCTCTCGCCGCCGCCGGCCCTTCTTGGACTTGAGCAGGGGCGAGGGCTGAGTCTTGATGGCTGTGTCCTTGCCCATCCCCATACCTGTTCCAATGCCCATACCAGGGCCAGAGTGGGAGTCCCCACAGGGGCCATCAGGAAAGAGGTACTCGCACTTCTTACTGTCCAGTTTGTGGAAGGCGGTGGGGAAGTCCAGGTCCTCGCGGTCGGCCTCCTGTTTCCACATGACAGGGTGGCGGTAGTCCTCATAGCCGCGGATGAGCACGTCTTTGCGCGGGTTGATGCGAACAATCTCCTCTTCGTCCATGTGAAAACTGACATGACGAGTCGACTTGAAGGAGACCTTGACAAGCGGAGAAATTGAGAATTAGTTGGATTGCTCGACGTGAATGAAATGATGTTGATATGTGATCGGTTGTGTGGATGAGAGGCAGACCTGTGGAGGCAGGTAGCGGCGGTTTCTGGAGGGGAATTCGTCGAAGGGTTGGGCACGGACGTAGCAGCTCCCGAACGACTCGGTGGAGACGACGTTGTTCAGGGGAGAGAAGGGCTCTTTCATCGGGGTACAGATGGAGGGAGGCTCGTCACACACCTGGGGAAATGCAGAAAAAAACATCCATTTAAGTTTGATAGATGGTTTGTGGAAATGAATTTGAAGAAGAACTCGATACATCTTGCGTGTCCCCTCAGAAGGACGCACATCAAAGAAACATCTGACATTATTGATCAATCGATTAAGGTTACTTAACTGAACAATGACAAAATAAGTATTGATTGAAGCCCTTAACGTCTTGTCATTCTCACATTCTATGTTACAATCAAATTGTCAAAAGCACTGATGGTCGATCAATTCAGTTTTCTTGACAACTGTTTTGAGCGGTGTGTAGGCCGTGTGTGTTCCACTTGTAACCACCAGGGGGCAGCCTGTGCCCACGCTCGGCCAAATGAGTGTGCGGTGTGGTGATGACTCAAGGCCCTTCTGTTAAGAACTCCGAGTTCCCATCAGCCTTGCATGTGTTCCTACAAACATTTAAACGATGATGAAAAATATCCAAACACGGGCCTTTTAAAAAAAACTTGTACTTGAAGTAGCGAACAAAAAAAAAGAGAGAAATGTTGGAAACGGTATGAGGCCGGGCGAACATTCCTTCCACCTCACGCCAAACAATCTCCTAATTACAAGAGGGACGCTCACTGTTGACATCAATCAGAAGGATATGTCCATAAATAACATCTTGTAATGCCACAGTCCGCATCAAACACAAAATTTTAAATACAAACACCGCAAAAACATATTTCTAGAAATAAAATAAATAGTTAGTTATAAATCCAACAGAAGTGGCCCAATACTTCAGTACTCATGGCAACAACATCAAAAGGGATGGCTATTCATGATTCATGCCTGCAGAGGTGATGAGAGATGGGGGAGGATTGTCAGTTATTACATCAAGAGCTGTGTGATATTTCATGTCCAGCATCATTTCAGCACAACCATCTGTATATCTCCCAGCTAACATATGCAAATTACATGAAAATAAGCAGAATTGGGGATGATTTTAAAAACTTTCTCAATACAGTCTTTTATAGATAAACTGTCTGAAAATGATCCAAATCAACTGCAAAATAAAGGGTCTTCAAGTTATAGCTCTCTTCAAGTCCCACACACAGTGATACACCAACATGGACACACGCCGAGGTAGCTTCACACGTACGAGTTCGATCGCACCATATTCAAGCCCTGTACACACTGGCTAGCGGTCCCTCTTTTCCCACACACACACCCCGACCTCATCAAGGCAGGGTTAGTCCTCCTCTCTTCTCCTTCTCCCACCCTCTCTCTCTCTCTCTCTCCCTCTCTCTACTCTGTGTGTGGAGGAGGCTGCTGGCTCTGGTTAGTCAGTGCTGTGTGTAAAGGAGCCCACGCCAGTGCTTTAACGCACAGCGGAAATCTGGTTTGCTCCCAGTTGCTGCTACAGTAATTACTGTCCTGTGGTTGCTAAGAGATGCTTCCTTTGACTTCTTTTTTTTTTCCCTCTTTCTCGTCTTTTTTTCCCCCCTCTCTCTCTCTCTCTCTCTCTCTCTCTCTCTCTCTCTCTCTCTCTCTCTCTCTCTCCTCCGCTTGCTTTGCCCCCCTCCTCCCCTCTAGACTGCTAACACATGGTGTGTGTATGTGTGTGACTTTGCTCCCTCTTTGCCTCCAAACATACCAAGTGGTGTAACGCACATCCACAGCGTCTGCAGGGGAATGTGAGGAATAGGAGACAGTGGAGGGAGAGAGAGAGAGAAGAGAGAGCTGAACAGGAAAAAATGACTGTGTGTGTGTGTGTGTGTGTGTGTGTGTGTGTGTGTGTGTGTGTGTGTGTGTGTGTGTGTGTGTGTGTGTGTGTGTGAGAAAGAGAGCGAGAGGCCAAAGAGTCTGCCGAGGGAATGTCATAAACTAGCTCCAGCTGGAGAAATGCAGCACAGAACTTAAAAAGCCAGATGACAGCTGTGTGTGTATGTGAGGGAAAGAAAGAAAGGAGCGAGGGCTGGGGGGAACCGACTTGGGCTTCCTTTTTAAGCGCTTGCCTAAGCCCCACCATTCAAAGGCATGCGTGGGGGCCAATCTGGAGCTGAGCTGACCCGAGAGGAGAGGAGAGGAGAGGAGGTGTGATCCCAGGGGCTCAGGACGGGGAAGGCTGGGGTCGGCCTACAGAACATGCTAGACCTCTGCATCAGACTGAGAAAAGAATGGAGAAGAAAACATGATGTGCATGCTCGGATGTTTGATCACACACTAAATGGTTTCTGTCTGTATATACTGTATCTATGTGTTTCTCACACTCTAAAAATAGGGCTCTGCTTAAATGAGGCAAGCCACAAGTGGTGCTCATCTCTGTGTCTTGTTAACTTAAAAAAACCAACAAATACAGCCAAGTTCTGGGCTACTCCCCATGTATCTCTTTAACAAATGGTTCGACATTTATACGCTCATTAGCTTTGTTGCAGAGGGTTAGATGAGAAAGATCGATACCACTCTCATGTCTGTAGGCTAAGCTACAGCCAGCAGCTGGCTAGCTTAGCTTAGCATAAAGACTGGAAATGGGGGGAAACAGCTAGCCTTGCTCTGTCTAAAGGTACAAAAAAAAAAAAAAAACCTGCCCAGCAGCACCTCTAATGCTCACTAAAACATGTTATATCTTGTTTACTTAATTTGTACTAATTAAAACAAAGTGATCTAATATTTTAGGTAGGTGGATTTTGTTACCTTAGAACAAGGCCCTTCATGCTAAGCTAAGCTAACAGGCTGCTGGCTGTAGAGCTTCATATTTAACAGAAGCATATGAGATTGATATCAATCTTCTCATCTAAATCTGAGCAACAAAGCTAATGAGCCTACTTCCACAACTGTCCTTTTAACACTCTTCTTCCTGGCTCCAAGGTGCTTTTATTGAGCACTATTGAAACACACCAAACCTATCTGAAAGTGTCTGAAAACGTCCTGCCAGCGCTAAATTAGATGCGGATGTTTTCCTGTGGCATTCGGGATGGGACAACAAAAAAACACATTTTTCTTTGTAGTAGCGGAAGGACTGTGGTGGTACTGCATAATTCCTGGCAGTGGGTCATCACAGCTGAGAAGGGTGTTGTGCAACCACGTTTTTTTTGTTTATGGGTAAAATATGTTGCATGTGCATATAGTGTGTGTTTCTGAGTGAGCCGAAGAATGTGGTAAGCTTGTGAAGGGCATAAAAGTGGGCGCTGAGCCTCAGTGGACAGGATGTGGGTGGAGGAGACTGTCTTGAATGCATGTACATTGACACACACACACACACACACACACACACACACACACCTCCTCGCACATGCACAAGTCAAACGCTTTTAACAATGCAAGGCTATCATGAATTCCAGTAAATTTTAACAAGATTTTTTTTTTTTAGAGATGTCTGAATCTAATCAAGGAATTAACAAGGCTTGATGGTGACCTTCCATGCTGATGAGACACTGGTGTCTGTTTTCTCAACAAGGTCACCCCAGGACCCATCTCTTGCTTCTAAAGGGGGCCCGTCAATAATACAAACCACAGGCCAGAACATAGAGGGCCAGATGTACGTACATTTGCGAAAGTAGTGTTATCAGCGACTATGTGGCCAACCCACAGAAAGCGCACGTGATACAGCTTATGTCGTAATTACCAAACATGCAGTTCATCAGGTAATCGCCGCCTTTTCCCGCCCACTATACCGTAAATTGCGCGCATTTAAAAGCGCAATTGAATGAGCGATGGCAAAGAAATCCTGCTTGATGCGTGTTATTTCGGCATTAGTGGTGTGGAAATGTATGTATTGACTAGTGCGCTGTAGCAGGTACTGATGCTATGATACGGCTGAGTGCAGACTACGATATTCCCACTGCTGATGACTATGTTTGAAATGATCCTGATGCCAATGTTTGTAATGTAGCGAGGAGTTTAACAACTGCTGGAATGGAATGTGAACGCTGAGTCGGAGATTCAATGTCCTCTTTGATTTCTTCCAGTAACTCTAATATTGCATGGCTGCTTAATCTGTAACGCTTAAAAAGTGTGGTCCTTGTGGCGAAAATCTTTTCAGCTCGTCTCCATGGCCTATGTCTTCGTCTTGCTCGGATTACTGCTGCCATTTCACCAGGAGGCATACGCCTCAAAATAGAGGCGTGCTTTCACGGGTGGATTTTGTACATACCGCGGAATACATAATTAGGCGCACTTTACGCTTCTCCTCCCATCTCTTTATGGGAAACTCCCACTTTCCCCTTCACCCACCCATGAATGCATATGCATGACACGGAAAAAGCGCATTTTCATTTCCCGCGACAGGCAGTCTGCGTTTTTACCTCAGTGCGGCCTATTTGGACATACCCCGCCATGCTTTTACGCGCACGTTGCGAAACAAATAAGCCCGAAGTGGGCGCAGAAGCGTTTGTACATCCGGCCCAGAATGTTCTATATATATTTTTTTCTATACCATACACCAAATTTCTCTCCGAGCCTGTGTCAGCTGAGACCATGTTTTATCAGGTTATCTGCACGAACAGTGATTTGACTTTATGATGGAGTGTAAAGCAACACACCTTTTTGTGTGCTGGTATTTGCTAGTTCTCTGGCTGCGGCACTTGCCACTGGTTCACTTGTCTTTCTGTGTAGCCCAGGTCTCCGACCGCAACATTCGGATGCCAAATCACCATGGTGACACCCTCGGTGGCTCACTCACTGAACCTTGTGAACACCCCCTTCTACCCCCCCCCCCCTCCCGCTGCACCCCACCCCCCTGCTGCCTAGCAACAGCGGTGCCATTGGATTTCCTGTGTTCAGGCCGATTCCTTAAAGAGGAACTTTGCCACAGGAACGGCAACGCAGCTCTCCCTCCTTCTGCCTCCTCCTCGAGTCCACATAGTACAGGATGTAAGATACTAGGCAGGTCAAAGGTGACAACAAGCCTCTGACAAGTGCTAAAAACTAAGTCATGGGAGGTACAGTGTGATGTCAAAGCTCCAGTTCAAGCTTGTTGAACTGGAGGGGCGTTTTCACTAAACAGTCAGCAAAAACTAGAAACACCATGCAGTGTAATACAACAGCCCTGCATAAATACTTGTTGAGGCTACTATTTTGGTCATTTGTGTTTTGACTCAATTATTTAGTACGTTTTCAAAGCTGTACCTTTTGTGTACACCACAAACTACAGCGTAGAAAAAAAGACCTGAATCAACACCTATCTAAAACAGTGGCAAAAGTAATTAATTTTATATTTCACAAAGGTAGCAGCACCTATTGCAGGACTGTTGTATGCACTGGGTGGCTTCTTGTCACTCGCTGTAAGTGTGCAGTGTCTTTTCACCTACTTTGCAATCAGTAGAACAGGTGACTGACATTCCTGTAACAGGCCCAGTATCTTAAACAAATGAACATGGGTGTGTAGACTTGAACTATATACCTGCTGCCTTTCTCCTGCTAACGAGAACACGACGGTCAATAGAGTTCCACATGCCAGGAACAGGGCAAATATATACAACTCTTAAACATAACGCCCCTTAACAGTTCTCAACCTGTCAACGAAGATTCAGTTTGAAGATCAGTGAAATCACAGAGCATTTTCACGAGCTGCATTTGAACAACCAGCTCCTGAGGCAATAGTTATTATATCCGCATCAATTGTAACATGAGTGACAGCTACCAAGTTAGAATGATAGAGACAGCTAAGCCTGCCCTAGCACATTCGCTGGCCAACACCCAGCTCCACCTCAGGGTCTGGCTGGCACTGGTTAAACACCTGTAAATCTCCAAGAACAACTGTTAGAAAACAAAGGCAGGTGTCAGCGCCTGGGTGGGATGCGTCAGGACTCAAGCATATGGCTCAGGTTCAAGCTATGACCTGCCTCCTATTTAATAGTGAGGGAGGGTTGAGTAATAAAACTAACACAAAGATACTTAATAAAAAAAAGAAGAAGAAAGAATCCTGTTTCTTTTTTTGTTTGTGAATGTGCGATAGGTAGCCAGACTCCTCAAAGTCAGCAAGATAAAATGTATATTAAATATTCTTATATATTCTTCACACCAAAACTCTAAGCCAGAACCTCTCACTCACCGGTAGTCCATCCTCGGGAGTATCCCCTTCCCCAAATGGCCGACAACCTGGAAGAGAGAAGAAAGAACCCAGAGGGAAAAAGATGAGAGGGCTGACTTGATCACGTTATACTCTTAAACCACGGGCTTACAGGCACTGTTACAGTTAAATAAGCAACTAAAGGCTTACAACAGTACTAACAGCACACGATCTATTGATCAGCATTGCCTGTGGCATATATACCATAATTAAAACCTCACACAGTCACCAAAAGAATTATTGACTAGCATCAGGTTTTTGTACATTACAAAGCCTGTATAATAGCACATACACATATAGCACTTTTTAGTGTCTTAGATACAGTACCTACATTTCATTGACAAATACATGGAAAGACTTGTTTTTGGAACTTAACCACTAGGGGGCAAAACCCCACAGAACACCAGTGAAATTGTGTTCCACTTCCTTGTGCTATTTTCAAACCTCAGATACAGCTCTAAGAACATGTGTAATTTATATTGTATTTATCGAAACCACTCCACACTCAATGGATGACATTTCCTCTCCAAAGCACATTTAAACCAACCGATTTACATCGCTGTTTCTTGTCAGGCCAGAATAGGACAAGACTTCTGCTTTGCTCCGACTGTAGCCGTATGGAGAAATGAAAGCTGCTTTGTGTCAGTGGGGCACACAGAAGTTAATGAAATATGCATGTCTAGAATAATGTAACCCCAACCTCGGCTGAAATGCCATGTGCCATTTCCGCATCAAAAACCCCTCGTCTGCTGATGCTGGAGTCAGAGCTTGTGTTTCAGTCTGACCATGTTACAGCTTTGCGTTACCACTGAGAATAAAACTGTGCATGGTGTAACCCGAGGATATTTTTACACAAAATGCTATTTTGTTAAACCCTTTTCTACTAATAAAGCACGGTGACATGTTTCACATCGAAGGCACCTTAATGAAACCACCTAGAAGTACAGATTAAATACGGCATCAGATTTTAAAAATGTCTTTGTGTTCATACCTGTTGACAGCAACAACAATGCCTAACTATCTTTTTGTGTAATTTAGGAGTTGCTGTCATTTGTCTCAATGCTGCATCCTTGGTCGTATTATTTAGGCAACATCAAGTTAAAGGTTTTCTGGTTTTCTCTGCCATGCATGGCTAGAGATGTCATGAATGAATTCCAACAACAAAAGTGAAGAGAAATGTAGATGATATTTATTATTGTTATAATATAATAACAAAAATGTATACATGTCATGCAACATGTTAGCCACAGGTCTGGCTCCAAATCTGATTTGACATGTGTTGCAAGTTTAAGAGCAACTCGACTGTAAAATGACATTTTAAGTGAATAATCTGAAAAATAGATTAGTAGAGTAAATTATATTGGTTTAGGTCAGTATGATGGGTTATGCATTCCAGTTGCATGGTTAAGACAAGTATTGTCATTTTACCCAGCCTTAATAAACACACAACCCTACTACGTCTCAAAAAAAAAAAAAAAAAAAAAAAAAAAAAAAAGCTAACCTAGCACTTGATTTTCATGATAGAAGAGAACACTGTTAAAGAAACTTAAAAGAAGAGAAAAAACATTTCCACTGGGATGAAGGAGAAACTGTTTGTACCTAGGGCATCAAGAGATTCTTTGTACAACTTAGGTTTACTTAATTAGGATCACTGAAGCCTCATTTAAAGCACCGATGCATCAGTCAGTCTGTCTGCATTTAGGGATGGAATACAGCTATACAGAGGACCGAAGGATTCGCTGGGCTTGTTAGACTGTGTGTGTGTGTGTGTGTGTGTGTGTGTGTGTGTGTGTGTGTGTGTGTGTGTGTGTGTGTGTGTGTGTGTGTGTGTGTGTGTGTGTGTGTGTGTGTGTGTGTGTGTGTGTGTGTGTGTGTGTGTGTGTGTGTGTGTGTGTGTGTGTGTGTGTGTGTGTGTGTGTGTGTGCGCGCATTTCTTCACTACACGGGGAAAGAGGCTTCCTGCAGCACGACTCTGGCAGTGCTGGGCCGCGAAGCAGCCTGAGCCATGTGCCCGACGTTGCCATGGCAACAGAGGGCTGCAAGACTGATACACACACGTGTGCACACAGGCAAAACATATTCTTCCCCCCTCCCCCCACACACACATTCACGCAGCAGTCCAGCAGCAGAACGATGCAACAGGAATACAGAAGAACCTGCCTGCTAAAGAGCGGCATTACACAACGAGAGAGAGCGCGAGACTCACCATCACCTGCTGTAGCTGACATTCACAGGAAAGAGCTGAAGCATTTACTAGCAGACAGACATTGTACAGCCTCTGGGTGAGGGGAATGTGTTTAAGCACAATGGCCAACCTTCCTCCCCTCATCCTGTTATGTGAACTGAACTAGGGTTTCAACTATTTTCATTCAGATCATTTTCTCAATGAATCATTTGGTCTATGAAAAGAAAATAGTGAAAAACATTCATGGTGCTTGTTGTCCAACTAGTAATTTATTGAATTCAGTTAAAACGGTCAGCTAGCTGAGCTCTCACACCAACCAAGCAGCCCTGACCTCTGGTATAACATTGTCATTCTTTCAATGACAATGTTATATGTTTAAAACTATTCACAATTCTTTGGATTGATCGTCCTCTTCAATTAAAAATTCCCAGGCAGAGCTATTTGCAAAGCAAGCCCGACAGTTGTTGCCCATGCTTACCTTGTACCTAGACTATGTGTGGACTTGTGCCCAAGAAATACAAATCTCAGATAAGCACTTGTGGGTAAGAGGCGACTGATGCCTCGTAGCGATAAGCCTTTACGATATGTTCTGCTGTACCTCCTCTATGCTCCCTAGGGTTCCCAGGTCTAGAGAGTAAAGGAGATTATAGCTCCCCAACCAGCCTGCCTGCCTCTTGTGTAACATTGGGCTGGGTGGCAGATTGCTGAGCTGGCGATTCTCCTGCTAATTGGATGACTTTGCAACCTCTGGCACTGTACTGAAAAATATTACTTATCAGGACCCAAAGCTGTTAACTAATCTGAGACCCAGCTCCACCCAAGTGTAATATCTAGTTTAGCATGAAAGAAAAAGATGTATAAATGCCATCCTGAACACAGACAGACCAAACCCTACCTTTTTTAGACTAGACTAGCCAGTCCTCAAACTTTAGCAGCACAAAAGCCCAACCTGATCAAATTTCTTCTGACTAAAGCTCTGCCCCTATCTCAAGTTGCCACCCATTCCATGTGCCCCCCCCCCCCCCCACATCCCCCACCGGTCCACATATCACCCACTGTGTTGCCTTGCCAGTCTCTACAGGAAATGGGGAGTTTATCTGGGCAGCTGGCACTGATAAGATAATGCAGGAGGGGTCATGCTTGGGTGAATGAGCAGGTAGCAGTGGGGGGGAGTCATCAACTCTAATCAACGCTATGCATCTCTCCTAGAACAGATGCTAGGTCAGCCATTACAAGCCAATGACAAACAGGCAGGATTACAGGCTGGAGACACCCACTAACAGAAAGCATGCCATGTTCATACACATACACCCGTATCATTTTACACGTATTGGATGGCTGCCAACACACATCGTATAGTGCAACCTCACAAAGGGAATTCATCAAAACTGGTCTTTTTGTTTTTAAAACACACACACACACACACACACCTTGGTTGATGTCCTCAATGGCCCGACGTATGCCCCGGTCAAAGGCACGGGCGTCAGCAGGGCTCTGGAAAGTCAGTCCGAACTTCTTGTCGTTGATCCTCCAGTGGTGGAAGATGGGGTTGACCTTGTTGTATATTACGTCTTTCTGCAGGACACACTCCAGCACCACCTGAAAACGCACAAACACAGTTTGCGCTCAGTGGCATTGTAGCTACATTTGGTAAAGCTAAAGGTAGTACGCAGACTGGCAGCTGCATCATTTAAAAAGGTTAACAAATGATGAGACTCACTGGGGAACACACGTCCTTAAGTCCTTCATCTTACTCCTCACCCTAAGTTGTTTAAATGTGCCACATTCAATCATTCCACAGCAGCATGAGTAAGGGAATAGAGCGAAAGAGATTGAGAGTAGAGGCCTGCATCTGGAACTATACATAACTCCAGAGTTTTTAAAATAGAAAACGAAAAAAACAAAAGAAATCATCCTAAACCCAATAATTTCACATACCTCTTTGGATAATTTGTAAAACACATACTAAATGGTGGGGTCTTTATTACAGATGATAAAGTTGGAGAGCAGCGGTGGTGGCGGAAGAAGGGGGGGGTGAGTATGTTTTGGAGCCAGGCAGCCCAAATGTGTGGCAGAGAGAGACTGTTTCCAAAGCCTATTATTAATCAGGGCTACTGGGCTGCCTCCCGGCCTTCCTCTAGGCAGATTAAATGAAATGAGAGACGGCCATTACAGTCTTTGAGGTTTTTTACCGACGTGCACGAGAGGTGGCTTAATGGGGTGTGAATGTGTAAGCGTGCGCATGGTGATCTGCGTGAGAGAATGCGTGAGCACAGGTGTGATGAAAAGCTCAATGACCCAAGTGCTACACCGTGCATCTTCGCAGTGCGAATGCCTTGTCAGAGGATAACGGTCACAAACCAATACTCGTCTAGTGAAAACAGATGGCACCGTTCCCCGTCGATCTGGACAACAGTCAACAGGCACGCTTTAAGAGGCTGATATACGTGGCAGCTGTACGAGAGGTTAGTGATATGTGTGTGTGAGAGGGTGCACACACAAGTCTACATTTCACTGTGAATGTCTGAGCGAGAGATGCTTTTTATCCTCGTTGCAAGTGTACCGCAACATCATTTTTCTGCATGTGAAAGATGCGTCTAACAAAATCTGTCCTCATGTCACTGTTGCCTACATTCCTCCCCAAGAAAAGCAGGGGCAAAGGTTAAGCCTCTGTGTTTACCCAGAGCCAGTGGATGAAGGGAAGAAAGAAGAGAGGGATGGAAGTGAGGAGGATCGGGTGGGGGGGGCGGTAGGGGTGGGCCTCTGGGGCTGATTGTGGAGGCGAGACTGAATGGAGCCGGAGCGGGTAAGGTGAGCGCACAGCGAGTTCGACAGAGGAGGAAGTATCGCAGTTGCATGGAAGGACAGGATACTTAACACCGCATTCCACACTGTGCTCAGAGAAAAGAGAGGAGGAGGAGCCACTCGGACAGAAACGGAACAGAGGAGGAGAGGGACGGAGACAGACGGAGGTGAGACGTGCAGAGAGTAGTGAAGAGATAGCATGAGAGCGGAAATAAGGGAGAGAGAGAGAGACTAACGTTTACGTGCATATAAGAAACCAAGCGGGAGAAATCGGGCTTCAATGTACGAATACCGACATCAGAATTGTAATAATCCTTTCAAGATGCTTGAAAATTAGAATCGTAACTGTCTTGGAATAAAACGGCGTTATGTTTTGAGCATATAAAGACAATTTGCTGTGGTGTATCAGAAATATTGATATAAAAGTATGAAAGATGGCATGCAATTAGTTAAGTTAGTTGGTAACTAAGTTTTGAACGCTTAGTAAGAGCCTTTGGTTGAAACTGATACACATTTTTCCATTGACCAAAGAAAAGCCTCTTTTGCTAACAAAGATAAGTCAAAACAATCAAATGGCAAGGTTAACAACTGTATGGAGTGGGCCCTTTCCCGAAGATAAAGCTTTTTAGAATAAGCCTGGACTACACCACATCCACAGCAATATCAATCAGAGGGAGTCAGACGATGAACGTCAGGAAGCGAGGTGAGAGCTTTGCCAGAGATTTGTCATAATGCGAGAGCCAGTATGGTAAGTAATCATCAACCAATTAGATCTGTAGTTTTTAAGAGAATCTGAGTAAAAGAGAGAGAGAGAGAGAGAGAGAGAGAGAGAAAAAGGGAGGGAGGGGGCAGGGCGGAGAGTGATTGGTAGCTATATGGAGAGCCAGCTGAGTCATCACCAGTACACTCTGTGCCGCATCACTGCGCTTATAGACAGATCCCCTCTACCTCCTCCGTCTCCCGTCTATCTGGCTCCACCTCTGTTTCCTGCTCTTTGACTATACACATCTCTCTTTCCCTGATTCCTCTCATATCTTATGCACCCCAATCACCTCATTTCTACCAGCCAGAATCGTGCCTCTGTGATTTTAAAATAACTGCATCTCGGATCTGTGTATTCCTCTATCTAGCTCAAAGCTGTGCTTTTTATGTTTTGATTCTGTCCATTTCTGGCTAAATTAAAACACTGAAATGATATCCCTTAAGACAACAACAAAAATACATAGAAAACAAGCAATTTCCTTTTCTGTGTTTTAGACATAACAAATCAAACGGCCTTTCAAACATTCAGAGGCTGTTCCTTCCCCTTTTTTTCCTGTTTTCAACATCACTCGTACAACATAATTACGGTCTTTCATTTACCTCTGAAATCAAAACACTGACGTTACTGTTTTAGACAATACTGTGGTAACAAGTACTGATATTGCCCTGCGTTTTTTTTCCGACAATGGCTAACATATTCTTATGTGGTTTTCTCTGTTGCTGTTGTTTTTCATGGACTCATCACTCTGCCTCTCCTCCTCTGATGCCCTCAGACTGTCAGTAGCGCTGTGGTTGACGCCAACACCATATCACTGGGTGGCATCCCGACAGACCTACATATGGCTGGGTGTTTGTTGTGGTGGCTGGAGGTAGACTCTGGCGGTGATAGGGGTGTTTTTCCCACATCAGAGAATAGTTGCCGGGGTCTATTCGCTGTCTGAACGACCACATTCCCCTCACACCCTTTCCTGTGCCACACACACTTGGATGGCAACGCACAAAACACAAGCATGCCGTAAACACAAAACACACATAAGAGTCACGTGGGTACGTCGAGCAAGATGGCGGCACACTAGTGGAGCTCTGCTCGCCCACCAATATTTACTCAATTTTTCTCACAATTCCCCACACTTTTTCTGGTAACATCAGCTTCCTATTAACTTCGGAACAACTGGGAGGTTATTCGTACCGTAATGGCAACTTCCAAGTATTTTAAAGACAAGACGACGACGACGAGTCGCATGTCGACCAGGAAAAGCCCACCTCAGAACGAACACTCGGAAACACTCGGAAACTCTCGGCTCTTTGCTACGAGAGAGCGACCAAACTGTCTCAAACATGGATGGTCTTTTTGCTGAGATCACCAAAATGAGTACCACGCTACAGGGGGTGGCCGCAGATATAATAACTATCAAACAAACAACCTCTGAACTGAAGGTTACGGTGAGCGGGATACAGGAAAAGTTGGAAGACCGAATGCAGATGCTTGAAAATCACAGCAAGAGAAATGACGTGTGACTGGTGGGGCTGAGAGAAACCTACGGGACGAACGGCACAATGGAGAGCTGTGTGAAAAGAGTACTCGGCGAGGAGCTCGGAATTGACGTGAACGGTGAATTTGAAATCGAAAGAGCTCATCGCTCGCTCGCTACCCTGCCCAATGACGGCCAGCCACCTAGACCAGTGCTTATCAGATTCCTACGACAGTCTGCCAGGGATAAAGTAGTGAAAGCGGCAAGAGAAAAGCGCGGGTTCGAATGGGAAGGCACCCGACTCTCCATGTTCCCAGATATGAAACAGGAGCTTGCTGAGAAAAGAAAAACTTTCACAACGGCGAAGAGAGCGCTGCAACAGCTCAACGTCAGATATACTCTGGCCCGTCCCGCATCCCTGCGATTCACGTGGAAGGGGAAGAATAAAAGTTTCACAAGCGCCAAAGAGGAGAGAAGTTCCTCAGGATTAACTCTAATACAGAATGAGCTGAACGGCTATGTATGACCGAGAGGTTTTGCACTGCGAAGATGGACTTGGACTATAATACTGACCATAAAGAAGTAGGGAAGCTGATTCAAGAGGGGTCAATGCCTTAAAGAGGTGGGTTTGAACTTTGATTCTGTGCAGCCTGAGCAACAGAGCCGGAGAGTGTACCCCACTGACCCGATCGCTAGGGTTTATTTTATCTATTTTCATTTTTTCATTCGGTTCGAATGCCAGAGGCCCCACGTGTTTTGTGGGTTTCTTTTGAGTTTTGTGTTCTCTTTCTGTTTTTTTTTCTTATATGTTTTCCTTTCTGGAAGTGTAGTTTGCACTGTTAGGATGTGTGTTAAGCTACGTTTGGTGATGACAGATAAAAGAGCAAATGATGCTAACGAGACATGGCAATTACTAGAGGCACATATGGGGGACGTAACTAATATTGAGATAAAACTTAGTCTTACAGGCATAGACTGTTATTCACACGTGGAACATGTCTACGTACCTTGTTCAATGCATAAGCTGGAATATCAATGGATGTGGGAACCCTATTAAGAGAGGGAAGGTGCTGACTTATCTGAAGCATAATAAGATCGACATAGGAATACAGGAAACCCACTTTAAAGAAGGAGAAGCACTGAAATTGAAGCGGAGATGGGTTGGACATGTTTTCCATAGCTCATTTTCCAGTAAGCAGAATGGAGTAATACTATTAATAAATAAAAATTTTGGTTTTACTTTACTCAAAGAATTCAAAGATAAAGAAGGTAGAATTGTGTGTATACAAGCACTGATTAATGGGTCCAAGACAATACTGTGCAATATCTATGCTCCAAATAAAGGTGATTCACACTTTTTTCATGAGGTGAATAAGATTTTGGGAGAAATGGAAGGTCAAATAATTTTGGCAGGGGACTTTAATCAAGTCTTGGATCCCTGTCTAGATAGAAGCACATTTAGGGGCCCTGTGATGCCTAAGGACAGAGTGGCAATTCATATGATAAATGAGGATTTAGGGTTGGTTGACATATGGCGATTGATACATCCTACTGGAAGGGAATATACTTTCTTTTCACATTGCCAAAAATCTTACTCTAGGATCGACATGTTTTTGATTTCTAATACCATTATAAGACAAGCTGTGAAGTGTAAAATAAATGCAATCACCCTCTCAGACCATGCTCCGGTGGAGCTCGGCATTGACTTAAATACTGACGTAGAGAAAAAAGGTAGATGGAGAATGAATGCGTCTTTACACTCCTGTTGAAGGCGGATATTAAATCTTTCTTTGAAATCAATGCTGGCACCACTGATACAAGAGCAATGGAATGGGAGGCGTCTAAGGCTTATATCAGAGGGAAAATTATAATTATAGCACAGTCTAAGAGTATTTAAAAAAGTTAATGGATTTGGAAAATGCGATCAAATGTCAGGAAATGGAACTATCTAAACATTTTTCGAATACGCTATATCAAAATCTATGTAAGCTTAAGTTCCAGCTGCAGGAAATCTATAATAAAAAAGTAGAATATGCTTTATTTAGGCTTGGGACAACATTCTATGAAGGAGGGGAGAAAACTGGCAAACTACTTGCTAGACAATTAAAGCAACAAGACTCTCATAATGTGAATGTGCATGATGTATCTGGGAATAAACCTGAGCCAGGATGTTGAGGACGTCACCGGCAATAAACTTTGAACCAGTACTACAAAAAAATAAAAACAAATTTAGATAAATGGTGTAAACTCAGGCTTACATTATGGGGAAAGGTTAACGTTATAAAAATGGTGATATCACCACAATTCAATTACATACTTATGATGGTACCAGTTACTACTTCTCCTCAGATTTTCAAACGATATGACAATAATTAAAGACTTCTTGTGGGAGGGGAAAAGGCCCAGAATTAAGCTTAGCAAAATGTGCTCACCTAGAGATAAAGAAGGACTGGGACTGCCAGACCCAAGATTGTATTGTATCTCCTTTTGAAATAGCCAAAATAGCCAAGCATTGGACTAAAGATAATAAATTTGATTGGGTTACTATTCTCGCCAATAGATAGATTCTCCCAGTCTTCGTCGGATTTCTTCAATCCTATCATGTCACACTCCAAAGAAATTTGGACTAAAATACATAAGATGTTTAAACTTTCACACCATGGCAATCCTACTCCCCTCTATGGTATAACTCCATGATTAAAATTGGGAAGACATCAGTATTTTGGAAAAAATGGCATGATAATGGTATATGTAACATTGCTGATCTTTTTGAAGAGGACCTGTTTGTGTCATACTCTGACTTAACTAGAAAATACAAGCTCAAGGGGAAAGATCATTTTTGGAAGTACCTACAAATCAGGAGCTGTATTTCCACGATTCAGTTCACAGTCGGAAACCACATCTTGGACTATTTCACACAACCCAAGGAGTGCCATTGAGCTTCTGTATTCTATAAAACAACCAACCAACTACTCAGCAACAACTGTAATAACCTAAAAGTTATATGGGAGAAAGACCTAGGATGTATAATGGAGGACAGGGAATGGCTGAAGATAGTATCTGACAAAGGGAAATACATAAGGGAAGTGAAAGGGAAATTCACCCAATATAAAATAATATACAGATATTATTGGACACCTTTAAGATTATACAGAATGGGAGTAATGAATAACAATTTGTGTTGGAAATGCCAGATAGAAGTAGGCACTCTAATACACTGTATTTGGGATTGCTCAGCTATCCAGCCGTTCTGGAGAATCATTTTGGAATATTTAGGTAACTGGGCCGGAAGAAACCTACCAATATCTCCAAGACTCTGCCTATTAGGTGACAGAAGTCAATTACATAACATGTCAAGTAAAGAGTTTTCTGTAATCATGGTTGGCATTACGGTAGCTGCCAGGTCGATACTTAAGCATTGGAAAACACCTAAAATCCCGGCATTAAAAGAATCGGCCAACAACATGATAAAAACAGCTTCATATGAGCATATGCTAAACAGGATAAGCAAAGTAAAAAAAGATGAAGCACCAGCATGGGTTAGTTTCTGGACATACATCACACTGACTGATAAACCTGTATTATGAATAACACTGCTAAGTATTCCAATATTGATGTGCCCCTAAAGCTGCTGATGTTATAGTCTTGTTGTACCTGATTTCATGTATATATGCATATGTTTGTATGTATTTATGTGTATATATATGCTGTATATTATTGTTGTTTTTGTTTGATTGCTCTGTCTATGGCCTAGACTCGGTTTGAATTGTAACAGGAAATTTCTCTGTATGTGATACTCTGAACTGTCATGCACCAAAGGAAAAAGCAATAAAAAAACTTGAATTATAAAAAAAAAACAAAAAAACAAAACACACAAATGTCAAAGAAGATAAAAAAAGGTGATTTAGATGCCCTGCTGTAACAAGCCTCTTATGTTGGATCGCCAGGAGCCACCAGACTCTGAGCATCATGGTGGCCTTGTCGGGCTCCTGACAGACGGTTCTCTCTCTCTCTCTCTCTCTCTCTCTCTCTCTCTCTCTCTCTCTCTCTCTCTCTCACCAATTTACGCTCTCATTACTAGAGGTCAACCGATAGTGGATTTTACTGATACCGATAGTTAGGTTGTGCCGTATTTGCCGATAACCGATTAATCGACCGATAGTATTTAGAATTTATACTGGATAAAACAGTTGACAAAATACATACTTTTTTTCAAAAATAATCCAGACGCTTTTGCCAATAATCAAAATAATAATGTCATATTTATTGATATTACACCCACAGCAATGCTACACAATCATGTGTGTTGTCTAAAACAGTTCTCCTACATATTTGGAGTCATCCAGTGCAAAAATAAACATAATGAGCATTATAATTCATATAAAGGACAAACTATTTACATTTCTTCAAAAAAGGCCCAAATGTATGCCAAATCTCAAAACAGTGACGCCATTCTTCTCTGTAGAACGATTTAGAACTAGCCTGACCTGGTCCTACCATGGATGTATTAAGAGAACGGGTCCTATTCAGATTCTAGTCAGAATGTGAGTCTGAAACCGCTCCATTGGGCTAGGATAGACCTACAACCAATCAGAGCAACGGAACTCAACACTGTGTATCGTCTCCATAGCAACCACTCTTTGCACAATGCATTCATTCTAACTTCCGACTTTTAGACTTTTTTGAAGCTGGATATATCATTTGTTGCGTGTAAATATAAATGTGGATAACGTTAGTGATAGTGACATGCTCGCTACAGTCGCATTTCTAGAGATGAATCGGCGAAAACACGTTTTATTTCTCTGATTCACGGCTTTGTTCTAGCGCCGGCGCTCCCTCTCTTCAGTCTTTCTGTATGTCTCTCCACCATATAACGCTCTCTCTCTCCAGTCTCTCTCTATGTCTCTCCACCATATAACGCTCGCTCTCTCCAGTCTCTTCGGGGAGTTGTTGATGCTCCTCCGCTGAGGATTTTAAAATAAATGCGCTGTCGATTCTACACATCTCAATTCTCCAGCGGCAGCTACTACAGATCGTGGACGATTTGGGTCGGACTTGCGTTCATTTTTGTCAGTGTTTAACCGCTTGAGGTTAGTTAGCCTACTACTAATGTTTAGCGTCATCTCAGCCTCGAAAGCAAACAAACCTACTGTTGTGCTGTTCTTTCTCTACTAATGCAGCATCTATTCAACAAATGAATAACTTTATAATGATATAACAAACCTTTTTGCTGTCGATGCTTTAAACGCGCATCTGATGTCAGCCTTCTCCGCACAGCATGTGCTCTCCGTGCAGCGCGCAGTAACACGTGTCGAAAATAAACAACATGAGGCATCATTGATAGTTTTTATTTTGCCTCTAGAGGCCGCTATTGTAATGCATGATGCCAGCAGACTCTTCTCGGCTCTCGTGTACTGTGTAATGAATGACAAGCAACGGACGCAACCAGGAAAAACTATCTGCATGGATTTTTGCCGATAACAATAGTTCCACCAATCAACTATCGGTGCCGATTAATCGGCAAAACCGATGAATCGGTCGACCTCTACTCATTACCACAGACCAGGATTATCCCGGATCTACTGGATCTGTTTTAGATATACAGCACAATGAGTCAGTGACAAGAAGATCATGAGCTTTACAGCAACTTTACAGCAAAAGCCACAAGGATTAGAACTACAATGTACAACTTGATCTTTTCGAGCCTCATTGTTACTTGTGAGGATCCAGAATGACCATGCACTTTGCAGGTTATGTGCTTGTATGTGCACGTGTTATACATGGTGCCAAAATATGTGTTGAAATTCAAATTATTTAACATGTTCAGTATTTTCCTTCAGTTTGTGGAAGACTTAGGTGCACATATTTGGCAAGGGGTTTAGGCGTCCTTCCCCAACATTTTTCAATAGAAAAAAACAAAACAATTTTCCTATACATTTTGTGTCTCTTTTTGGTCATTTTTGTTTTCTTTGGGGTTGTTTTCAGTCTCTGGTCATTCTCTCTTTGTAGTCAGTTTGCTTCCCTTCGTGGTAGTTTTGCATCTCTTTTTCCACATAATTTTGGACCATTATTATTACCATATCTGTGTCTAAAATGTTGGAAAAGCTAGGACAGACCATACATAAATAACACTCAAAGCGTAAAGACAAAACTTGCTAAAAAAGTACAACTACAGTCATTAAATCTGAAAAAAAAAGTCTTTTAGTTACATTCATTCGGCTTAGGTGCTGCCCAAAACGGCTCGGGTGCTGCACCTAAACCTTATAATGGCAGGGAAACCCCTGTTGTTAGTGAGTAGACATTAGTAATGAGTAAGCTCCACATGTTTCACTGCTGTAGGACATTTCACAGTCTGTGAATGAAGCCCTGTACTGCTGGTATAACTGCAACTAGTGACATTGTGCATGCAAACGTTAATTATTAGTTTTATTCCGTAAATGTTGTTGAGGCAGAAATATAATCTTATATTGATTTATTTTTTATTTTGTTAGCCTATAAACGAAAATTAGCGATACACTATTATATTGTGTTGCTACAGACCCAGCTGCGTCCATATATAAAATACAGTGACTGCAAAGAGTTTGGAAGGAAATCCTGCAATGCATTGCGTTGGTAATGCTTACCTTGTAGACTTTTAAAGATTTTCCAGCTGAAATGAGTAGTCGGTTAGTAGTTTGTTCTTTGACAGACAATTTCAAGCAAAATTCCAAACATTTGCTGGTTTCAGCTTGTCAAATGTGAGGATGTGTTTTTTTTGTTGTTTTTTTGTCTTATATGTTAATTAAGTAAATATCTTTGGGTTTTTGACTGTTGGTCGGTCAAACAAGCAACGGGTTTATGTCACCTTGGGCTCTGGAATTGTGTTGGGGCATTTTTCTTTTGCATTTTCTGACTAGAAAATGAAAAGAATTGTTAATTGCAGCAATACCACAAAATCCCTGCTTTTTGAATGTAACCAGAATCTTTCTACATACATTTTGAAATGGCTTTACTTTTTTTTTTAACCGTTTATAAAAATGTGTCAGGCCACATGGCATGTCTAAAAACCTTCCTTGCTCATAGTTTAACTATATTATCTATATTATAATAAGAGTGTTTTACACATGTAGACATTTGGGATTTATTTTTTTTACTGTGAGAATAACCAGAACATATTTTCCTGGCCTAATTTACTGACACATACAGTCTTTACATAAAAAAATCAGGAAAAAAGGAAATGCTCATAAAAAAAAAAAAAGTAGGCAAATACTTGTGTACTCATGGAAAACCGGAGTGAGTGTGAATTTCCAGCCCCTATTCCATCATTTAAGTCCCTTCCAAGCTCTTTGTGCGTTCCCACATCCCTCATCCCACATTCTCTTCTCCTGAGTAATCTGCCCTTCTCCCTGATGATGATATCATCATGCATCACAGCATCATGCAGTTCGCTCCTATTTTCAGATACCTGCGCCATGGAGGAAAGCCAAACAACCACTTCCTGTGTGTGAGTGTGTGAATGAGTGAGACAGAGAGAGGGGAGTCTGGGAAAGGGGGGCACAGGGAGATCTCATCCAAAAGAATGCAGACAATGTCTCTGGTTTGGGCATCTGAATGTGTGTGAAAGAGAGGAACTGACTAAATAACCAAATGTTATTTAGTCATTGTTATTTTAAATGCAGCGTAGCATAACCTAATACATTGTCACATTATGAGCTTGAGGTTCCCTTACCAATTTGTCTTTGAGCCTCTCGCCCTTGATGTGAAATTCCACAGCGGTGGGGCTGGGACTGGGGCTGGGGCTGGGGCTGGGGCTGGGGCTGGGGCTGGGGCTGGGACTAGGACTGGAGCTACAGGGGCTGAGGTTGCTGCTGCTTCCTTCGCTGCCTCCGCTGTGGGTGCTGCCGCTGTCCTCCGCCCGGCTGACCTTATAGATGGTGACACAGCTTAGGCCTCCGCCCCCCAGGGGAAGCCACCCACCACTGGAGTCATCCCGAGTCATGACCACTGCTCTCACACGCGCATAACTGTCACTGTGAAGGAGGAAAGGAAGGAGAGGAAAGGGAGGACGATGAGGAGGGTGGAAGGAATAAGAAGAGAGGGCAAGAGAAAAACAATGCTTTTAGTGAACATCATCAGTAGCAATCAGCATTCAAACATTTCCCGGGGCTTTTTCCTTGAGGGCCTTCTTTTGGTGACCATCTTATTTCTAAACATCATCAAAAGTACACAGCATGAAATATCAACCCACATAATTCAGTTCAACCGCAGCATAAACAAGTCTTATTACAGTACACATAGCCTACACAAAATGGTTAGTGAATGTGTAGCGAGGAACACACCATAAACACACAGATAAGATAAAGCGAGAAGATGAGCATACCATGTCTACATCACATTTGTCCAACAATTTGAGGGTTTAAAGAGTTCTGCACATGCAACATTACACACGACTAGTCTGATACTGAGATTACATAAAACAGAATGAAACTACGGGGAAATCTGGGTGGTGTCAGAGGCTTTTACTAGCAACAAGCTAGCCTAAAATCTAGAATAGAAAAATAGAATGAGAAGGAGCAAAGGCAAGGATTCAACTTTTGAATTAAATGTATATTTTAGGTTTAGTGCATTACATAACCGACTAAAGGCTTAGATTCCTAAAGTCTGAAGCTGTCAGTTTATGTTTAACCCCGGCAGGAGGGTGACTGACCATGTGGCCAAGTTCAGGCTTTGGCTGCTGCTGATCTCCAACCTTTCCCCCAAAAGCAGGTGGTTTCAAACTAGACAACACATGACAGGGGCTCCAACTCACATGAACCTCTTTCCTTTCACATATCCGATGATGCTGCTGTTGTCTCACTTAGCTTTCTCATGTCACCTACAACGGCTTTGGATCACGTTAGTCACGTATAATAAATAACTACGTAACTGAAAGAAAGCATACTAATAAAAAGCCCAAATATGTTTTTTTTTAGATGCAGGAATGAAACATGAGGTGAGGTTATTCACTGTATTATAAAATGCTTTTAGTTTCAGAGGTTAGTGCACAGGTAATAGCAGGCAGGGTGTATAAAAATGCATAAAGTTTCAGGTTTTTCAGACATACAGCAACATAAACACATGCATTATCAAACAGCCACAAACTGGAAAAAGGCTGAACTGCCATTATAATAATCCTAATATAAAAAGTATGCAGTAAAGAAAGGACCTCTGCCAAAATAGCACAACCGAATGTATCACTATATTGGTGATACAGCATATCAGCGGACCATATCATGCCTTACTTTAATTCTGCCTATTAATTTATCAATTCTACATCTATTTTCCCTAATTCCATTTTCTCTCCCTCCCAACCTCAGTTGCCTCTCTGTCCCTTCATTTAGAGTCAGATGTTTCCATGATTAGATAACACGGACTGCACTGGGCCACCGGAAATGACAAAGGTCAGGGTGTGCTGAGGGCAGCATTTTGCAGAAACTCCTGGTAACATATTAAAGGCTGGGGAAGATCTAAGAGCTGACAGAAACCCGCTAAGAGAGGGAAGAATGTGACTGCCGGATGTCTTCCTGTGACACATTGCTCTCTGGCCGACGTCCGGGTTGACCAATGAAGATGTCGTCACAGGGTCTGAAACATTTCCTGAAGAATTTCTTCTAATAGTGGCCAAATATGAAACAGTGATTAAGGGAGAAAAATGTCACTAACTGACAACACAGTTACCTAGTAGCTACTGCTCTAAAAGAAGAATGGCCGTGTCCTCCCCCTTACTGCCTCTTCACTGTGCTAACCTTTGCCCTCCTGCCTTCCACACCCTTGGAAAACCTCAGTGCCCAGGTTAGTAATTAATGCAAGAGCCAGTGAGCATTAAATCTGAAGCTATTTTTTTTTTCTTCATGTGAAAGCCTTGATATCCTGGCACCTGGTAATAGTTGACCAAAGTTCTTTCAAAGGATTGATGTGTATGATAAATATGGATAACTTAAAAACAAACCAACCGACAAAACAGAAAAACCACACACTTCACTGTGGCAAATTCTGGTCTTCTCAACACAAACACACTGTTCACTGTTCACACTGTTCACACTGTTCACACTGTTTCTAGACTAATAACTACTAACAATGTATGTATGTATGTATGTATGTAAAAGGGTCACTGGTAGTGATAAACCTAGACAGAATTATCACCCAAATCTGCAGCTACCCTTGGCTTTAAAGTGAGTTTCAGCTCATTCTTTAGCTCTCATGGTGTCCTTTTTAGCCACAGCAGGCAGCTTTTTTTTTTTTTTTTTTTTCGAAAAGGCTCTGATAAACCCACTATATACTACTTTCTCAGCACCAAACGCCAGACAGATACAGTTAGTGGCTAGCCGGTGAACATAGTGAAGCATTTAGCAGCTGAAGAGCCAGATATTTCCCTCAGGAGAGACCAGGAAATAGAGCTAAAAGAGAGTGAATATTGCACTTACATTCATCAGGTGGCCAGAAACATGACTCCATATGAACGATAGTGTTGCTCCGTAACTGCTGGACGTGTAAATAAGCAGCTGTCTGCTAACAAGTTTGCCATACCAAATTAAAAGGTGACGATATGTCAATGTTGTGTTAAAAGCTTGTTTCCGCTGTCCCACCACGGCCAAAAAAAGCAGTTATTTCAGGTTTAAAGTTTAGTCGAACCTTCTCATTTTCAATCGCTTCTTTTGAGAACTGAATCTATCCAATTTGATATTAAATATTTGGAATATGGGTTTGAGAAGAATGACATTTTAGTTTGTTGGTAAGTAGCGACCAACGCTTAGCTGACTTGCTGGTACATTTTTATGTACCAGGCTGCAAGCACATTGATTTCTTTTAAAAAGGTAGAAAAGAAGTAAGGAGTACTTCTGCAAATGCACTGCTTCAAATCCAAGCAAGGTGGTTTGGCACGCATCTGTCATTAGACAAAAACACGTTTGTAAAATGACTAATATATCTAATCGCAAGCAGCTGACTGTATATATCATGGTATACTTCTAATTTATTAATATTCTTTAGATTATCCTTGATTATGTTTTCTCATTTTGACCTTCCCATAAGTCTTCACAAATAAATACATCCAAACAATTAGTTAGACTGAATGGCTATCAAATCCTTCAATCATATTAAATTTGGTAGAGCTGTGCATGCTACTACTGCCTGTTCAAAGTTGATGCCTTGCCAATCTGTCTACATTCTTAGCAAGCTTCGTCAGTCACGGTGTAAACAGCAGGGGACAACACTGGAAGTCTTTTACTTGTTATTATAATCTTCATAATTCAAATGATTCTGCCAATCAAACATGAGCAAATAATAACGCAGAGCAGGGCTGGACAATAACAGACAGACAGAATGTATCGAATAACCAACATTATGAATCTCTTATGCACTAAATGCACTCATGTCACAACTGTCTGTTTTCTCTCTCACGTGCTGCCCTCAAGCTTAAACAGTAACTGGTCGTGGGAGACTGACAGAAAAACACAACCACGACTAACTTCCCCTTGCAACCTTCCAGCAACAGCATTTCTGGTTACACCTCATGACAGCGCCACAGAAGCAGTGCTTAACCTTACACAAGAAGGGGGAGAAAAAAAAGCATTTTTGAGCAATATAACAGGCAGTAAATGAGAGAAATACTGCCGCTGTTACACCCCTCTATGGCCCCCAATAAAGGATGATGGGTGCAGGAGGGGCAGTCAGTCAGGCAGGGGGTCCCTGGGGTGAACAGAAGGCAGACGGTGGTGTCGCTCAGCCATGACCAGGGCACAATGACCAGGGCCTGACCCTTCAGACCTACCATCACACACATGCCAGCAACCATGACACTCACAGGGAGGGGGGCTGGGCCCTGAGAGGAAGTGAAGTGGACTGTGTATACGCACATTTTTGCATCTAGCTTAAAAAAAAAACGTGTCAACCTCGCTTTAGGAATAAGAGAAATACCTAGGACTAATTAATACTCAAGTTAAATGGTCAATAATTAAAATGGAATCTCTAAAGTAGACTTCTGAAACATGCAGGCCACCAACTCAACTCAACCGACAACAAACCAGCTAGATCCATTTAACAAAATCTTTAAAACAGCGGAAAAAAAAAGGTTCCATCCGCTTCCTTTTTTTCTCCCTCATATAAAAAAATTCTTTTCTTTCTTATGGTAGAAACAGTAAGTGGTCCAAAAGTATATTTGAGTGCAACCTGCTGCAACACACACACACACACACACACACACACACACACACACACACACACACACACACACACACACACACACACACACACACACACACACACACACACACACACACACACAGTTCAGAGTGGGATGGGGGACACAAAGGCTGGCCTCCACGCCCCTTGCTGGGAGCACACAGTCGACTGGACACACAATTGAGAGCGGAAGCAGATCAGCTGGCCTGGGGAGAGGGGGGGGGGATAGAGAGAAAGGAGCCCCCCATTCCAAATTATTCCAAGTTATTCTGCTGGATGACTGACTTCATTTCCGACCAAAAGCAGGAGAGAAAAACAGAGGGAGGGGTGAGAGGGTAACAGAGGACTGTAGGAAGAGGAGGAGGAGGAGGAGGAGGTGGCTGTGGATGGGAACAGGGTGGAGACCAAGGTGACAGTCAACAGCTCCCACCCGCATTTGAATCGACTTTTTCTATTCACAAATAGGATGTGCATAGACTTTTATGGCATCTATACAATATAATATATGCAGTAAAACAATGAACTGTATCTTACTCTTTCAAAGCTAATTTAAAGGGGGAGCAAAGAGCAAACAAAACACCATGACCGGTAAATCAGAATTCAGCTTCCACTTGAAATTCAACGTGAGAAGAGAAGAGAAGAGAAGGCGTGATGGTGGAGCACGTGCAGACCAGGCAGGCCTGGGCCTCGAGGCCGGCTGGAGAAGGGGGATCCTGGGACAACCATTTCCTAAGTTGACAAAGTGGCCGTTTGTCTGCTGCTCCGGCCCAGGCTCACTGGGCTCCAGCATGCCATCATGCTTTGCTCCTGTCTCAGCCTTGGGCTTCCCACCCCAGAGGGGAGTGGTGGAGGGGAGGGGGACATGGGGGGGGGGTATTGAAAGAAAGACAGGAGGGGGAGAAGAAGGGAAGGAGGAGAAGGAAGAGGAGGAGTAGAGGAGGAGAGGAGAGAGAGAAAGGATGTGGCCTGAGCCCTGGGTGCTCGCCAAGTCACCCTCCCTTTCCTCCGCTCCGTCTCCCCCTTCTACCCAACCCCTCCCCGGCTGCCTCTCTCTACACAATGGCCGCTTCTCTGCTGAAATTTCACGTTATTGGATCCCGGGCCTGGAGTTTTGTCCTCCCACAATGTCCAGGCAGCGGAGCATGCTGCAGGGGAGACACACTCTGCAAGCTAAAAGCTGGAAAACCATTCCTCCTTTCATTAGCATCAGAAAAGAGGAGAAAAGCCCCCTCCACCTCTTTTTTTCCATCGCCCCTTTTCCTCCCCATCTCTCCCCTGTATCAAAACCGGAGGAAGACTGTCAAGCTCGGTCAAGCTCCACTAGACCACTTTGGTTTGTAGGACTTTTGAGGGGGGTCATTAAAATATCATTGGGGAAAATAAACACAAGCTTCTTATCCCAATCCGATTCTATAGATTATCCTCCAAAAGGAAAGCAATCACTAGGAAAGTAGAGGCGGGAATGGAAGATGGCGTAAAAAGCTACTCTGGGTGTGACACATTATCTGTATTTACTTGACTGTGTGGCTATCTTCACCAGCTGTTATCTTTGAGAAAAGATGCTACTTTTACATCTCCTTCACAGCTTTAGCCTAAAATACAAGAAGTCCTTATGTATTCAGTGTAGATCAACTTCCCCAAAGATCTACACGAGTCCAGCGCTTGCAGATACAATGTAGCAGAAAACTATGTATTATTTGAATGCAGTCAAGAATTTATAAAAATGTAATCCATCACAAACAAAAATCTAGAGTAACAAATGGCAACTTGGAGCTTAAGTTGTAGGAGGATAAAGTGGTGCAGTTTCCTTCACTGTGATCACGCCTCATTGAAGAAATAAATAACATGCAATCTGGGACTCGACCGTCGATTCCAGCAGTGCATCTAATCTGAACGGTGCAAACTTGCTGGCCAATTAGCCGCGGTTCAATACCCCTAAATAACCAGTGGCAAACTCAAGGGCACGGACATACTCAAAACAAACACCAACATGGATGCTGTGCAAATTATGACATACAGCCAGAACAAGACACTTTTGAAGGGGCTGTCTGTTAGCCATTAATAAAACAGAACAAATAATGGGACAATGCCTACAGAAGCACCAACAGGCAGCCAGCATCACAAGGCTGCTACATTAGCTGCAGTGAAAACTAATACGTTGGCTATAGAAAGAGAAGTGAAAGAGAAATTTGCCCTATCTCCTCTCAACACCTCAGGCTGCTGGTGAGTCATCTCCCTCACAAGAACATTCAGCCTAGCTACCAACTGACTCAGGAAAGAAAAAAAAAAGAAAAAAGAAAAAAAAACAGAACAAGCCTACTCTGCAGCTGCACCACACAGCAAATCTACACTTCAAATTTACCACCAACCTTTTACAGAAATACCACCTAATACGACGGCAAACGAACGGATCATAGTCGCTTCTGGTAGCATTCGTCACAGACAGCAGTTAGTGGGTCAAATGAGCCTGTAGCCCAAACCAAAGATAGACCTAAAACAGCAAATGAATGTCAAAACCGCTCACTCAGACAGCGTTTCTAACATTGATTTTTTAACCAACCCCTCTATTACTGGATTGGGCCTGCAACCCCAACAACAATGTTCTAGGTGCCGCTGCGCCGTGGCACTATAAATCACAATGATCCCATATGTGTATCAAATGCCAAAAAACTATTCTCAAACATCAATCAAAGCCACATATTGAGATGATCTTAATTTGAACCGCAAGCATTTGGAAAATTAAAACCTTGCGCTTGCCATTACCAAAAAGAAAAAAGAGGAACCGCAAATTTCGACTGCTGCGTCTCTGGTCTTCTTTGATGTAAGAGTAGTCCCCAGGGACACAAGCGTCTTCTCGTCATAGTTACTCTGAAACCGGGGGCGGGGGGGAGACCATACAACTCAGGCACAACTTGGGAAGGATAAACCACCAAACCTTGATGATGGCCCATGCTATGGATGTAAAGAGAAACTGCTGTGACAAGTTGTAAACCATCACAGCATGCTCTGTTGTTGGGAACAACATAACATTATTATCATATCAGAAACCAACTTATTAGTTCATCTTGAAAATCAATTAGATTCCCATTCAATCGGCTTTCCATACATCCTCTGCCTCTAAGATTTGGAGGAATCAAGAAACACTTTTACCAAACAATTACAGTCTGTTCCCAATTCTAAATATAGCCACTAAACAGGACAAAATCTGATCAAATGTTACTGAGCAGATAAAAATATATGTTCTTACGTGCCTCCAATTTTAAATTGTATTTGAAAACTTCACTCAATAATTGATTTAATAAAATAAAGCTATGATTGCTTACATTTACTCTTCTAGGATCCAGGCCTATCTCTCCCAGAAACACATACACATGCCAAATGTTGCCAGAGAAATGAACACACAAGTGTGTGTGCGTGTGTGCACAGGCGCACACACAGAAACCCCTTCCTGTTTTCAAAGTGTTTGGAAACTCAATCAAAGACACAAGGTTTAGGATTTACATCTGTGCCCTTTTATGTCTGTGGCCTCGCAGGAAAAGAACCATCTCAGCCCAGCTGCAGCAAAGAGCTCACAACAGGGCCCAGCCTTCATGCTCCCGCATGCAGCACAACTGAAAACAATATCCACAATTCAGACACTTAGTGCTAAAAGCACTTCTTAGAGGCATTGAGATATGGTCTGTGAACATCAGAGGCCCTGCTTGACAAAGAAATAAAGACAAGCCCTGCTATCAGGATGCTGTGATGGAGACACAAACCAATCAGCAAGTTTTTTAGTTTAGGCTTACAAAGACAGCATATGGTCTTTGTCTTAAAAACAAAGAAATTTGGTTTGAAATACACTTTAACTACACTGCTGACATTTATGCCAGATTATGCGTGCTCCTAAAATACTTGAAGAGGAAATGAAAATTATAAGAGGGAAGTGGCTCAGGTTTAAAATACACAGAATCCAGGCCTAAATCTGGCCATGGGAATGGAACAGTCCACCACTATACAAGGCCTGTTCAGTTTGCTGGCTTGTCTCAGTTTCAGACAGTTCAAGCATTCTGGTTATACAGAGGAATACTGTCATTAATAATCACGCAAACAATACGACGGCTTCTACTAGAACAAGCAATACTCTGTACGCAAAATAATTTTTAGGATTGTGCAACTTTTCAGTTTAAGTAAACAATAAAAACTGAGAGAGATTTAATTTCTACAATGAAATGAAAGTGTCTTAGACATAGCCTACACTTAAATCTTATAAAATGTGAGAACATGCCAAGCAGCCAGTTAAGTAAAATGCTGTTGCTAGTGCCCTAATGTATATTTGTCAAATAACACAAATAACACATTTCGTCTCTGTAAACCACCGTAGTCACAAGCAACACTTCTCCAAAAGAATACAGAAGCAAAACCAAAGATGTGTTCAGCTCAGCAGATTGTGTCAAAGGTACGCTATTGCCTGTAGTTAAGACCAGCCCAGCTAGTAAAGCTAAGTGTTCATTAAAGCTACATTGTGTAAGAATTTCTCCCATCTAGCGGTGAAATTGTATATGACAACGAACTGAATATTACTTTCTGGCCCTTCCTCCTACGGTGGCCGAACCCGAAATAAGCTCTCTACATCGTTTACACGCAGCTGTTCTAGCCACTCCGATATTAACTTTGGCCTTGTTGCTTTGCTTGTCGCCTTGTCGTTTTTAATTCTCTTTTTCGCTTCCCTGGAGAGTAATCTCCCCATTGCATTCGTCACGGCGCCAATAGGTGTAAGAGGTCAAAATGCGGAGGTATACGTCCCTCTTTGGCTAAAGTATTTTAAAGATGGAGGCGCTACATGGCTGCCGTCATTCGAGCGAGTCGCTCGTATGTATTGTGAATGATTCTGAATGGCAGATTCTACGCTTACGAGAATACTTTTGATTAGTTATTAATTACACATGAGTACATATTTGTGAAAGATCATAGGGTTTCCTGCTACGAATCAACTCAAAAAATGACACAATGTAGGTTTAAGGTCATATCCAACAACTAGCCAGGGTTTTTCCTACATAGAGAAAGTTTTGGCGCGTTCCAAAGAGGTTTTAGCCAGGGCCAAAGGAAAATCACGAGCACCAAAGCGTCTGATTTTCAGCAGCCAGCCTCCCTCTCATCCACAGCCGCTAGATGGCTGAGCTGCATTGTTTTGACTAGACCTGAACGCTCCCCTGTGAAACTAGCGCTATGGGATCTCGGTTTTTCTGTGCACAGTCAGGCTGTACCGGGACAGTCGCATTAAACATCAGTCCAATTCCGTATTTTGGTACCGTTGGTTTTAACACCTGATGCTCAGTCTTTCTGCTGCGCCCCATTCACATAGTGTCACGTTTTACACTATGAAGGTTAAACTCTGCAATTATTCCGCGGTTCAGATGCATGCGGAACCGTGGTGGACCGTTACACTGTATATTCAACATCACAGGTAATTGATTGATCAAAAGAATGTAGCATTTGTAGTATTTCAAAAGAGAAATCATACACTTAACGTTTTGTATTCATAACACGATTGTATTATTGTACGACAGTAATAGCTCTTACCTTATGTAAGTCACGCCTACATTTTTCAACTTAGGAGCAAAACGTGCTCCTTGGGAAAAACGTTACCATAAAGCCAGCTGTTCATATTAATGAAACAAACTAGACTTTTGGGTCAAGTGTGGTCACATCTGGGCCCATGAGGTCCCGGATGTAAAAGCCCCCTTAATGCTGTTACCAGTCACCAGAATTTTGTGTTTTCCTTGAGATAAATTAAGACGTTTTCACCATAAATTGGTGCCTAAAAATGTATCAGAATGCAGGAAATGAAGTCTTTGACGCTCAAATTTTCCTGGGGGAGGACACCCAGACCCCTGCTTAATGTGTCCCCCCAAAGGCCCATTCTGAGCCAGGAAAAACCCTGCTGGCAATAACCCCAAATAACACTATCTATAAAAAAGGTCCAGGAAATTATTTAGCTTAACATAAGGGCCACAGGATATAGGCAATTACCCAGGCCATAAAGCACTAGCCCTAACAGCTGAAGTAGCTGTCTCCCTTTGTCGTTTCAGGACATGATGGGGGTTGTTTAGGAGGAATGTGTTTAGAAAGCTCTGCAACAGGAATGGGAGTGCAAAACAGCCCTCAGGTGATAAGATCACGACACCCACATTGGCAGATAAATGCTGAGCTGTCAAATCAATCACACAGATAGGAAGAGGACACAGAGAGAGGAATCACCTGACTGCCAACAGACAACGGAACTGCAGGAATCTAAAACAATGAGGCCATACCCTATACATGTTCAGTGGAACATGGAATCACCTTCACTGATGAAAATGGATGAGGGATTCATTTAATTAATTTTAGCAAAAGGAGTCTGTAGGCCCAAATGAACTAAAATGATCACCTGCGTGATTTTTATATTTTCTTATGGTACGGATTGATGATAACAGAGAAGACTCTATTTGTCTAACTGTAATCTATTTCATGGTTGTTGTTTTTTTAAGAAAACTCAAGCTTAGAAGCCAAAAATGTGGAATTTTAGCTTAGCGGGGCATTGGATGCAATGTGTACAAACAAGCTATTCACATGTATAAAATGACTATGAAATAAGAGTATCTACAGTACACAGATAACCAGCCCAGTGAACCTCAACAGACTACCGCCTCGGTTGAGATAAATATTTTAGATAAGCGTGACATTCAGCAGAGAGGCTGCTTGCAAGCACATACTTTCATAAATCTCCCACTTCTCCCAGCATGACCATAGTCCCGACCAAACCAAAATCTGACGAGGCTGTATGTGCCTTCTTGTCATTTCAGCCTTGTGAACATAGTTGCACCAAGGCCAAGTAACATGTTCTCAGCAAAGGGCTTACCACCCATCATTCAGACAAAACCACTTCAGGACTGTCTCGTCACACATTTTGTTATTAATTAGATGTTCACAATGCAAGCTAAAGGAGAACAAACACATAGTTCCTTTATTACGGTTGTACATGACAGCATGAGGTCTAAATTATAACCATACAAACAAAAGGCAGACTTATTTTAGGGTTTAGCAAGTGACTCATCAAAGATCTTGAATTGATCTTATCAATGGAAGAGAACACAATGTCACAATGTGAAAAGGGACGCACGCACAACAACATGGGACTATTAACCCTGATGCTAAAAAAAATGTAAACAAAAAATAATTTGTTTTTGTAAATTGCTTTGTCATTGGAAAGAGCATATTAAGGAGACTCTCTTCAGCAAAAAAATAAACGGCTCAGTTGACGCTCTGTATTCTCTTCACTCCAGTACTATGAATCATACAACAGCCTGAAAGGTGGTGGAATCATAGCAACAATGTTTGGATCACTTCGCCATCTTAGCTGCGGCCATCATGCAGTGTGGAACAAACCCAGCATATACTGTATCTAGCACACCACTGATGATCTGTAGCCAATGGCAGCAGCTCCTGGGGCCCCGAGGAGTCCCTGAGGTTATTGCAGGGAGTCCCACCAAATTCAGGATTGGTTTAATTTGACTGTAATTTCTCTCACTGGAGGTTAACACCATGAGAAAATAAAATGCATTCAGATGACGAATCAGAGCTTTCACCCTTCACACTAGCATCAAACATGCTAGGTTATTACACAATTGAGGGTTAATCGTGACTGATTGCAAAAATCGGATACATTTCCATGAAACAATATGTAGCCTAGTTAACTGAGAGTGAGTGGTTTAATTGTAATCGACATGTGTGTGGCTTGATATGAGGAAAAAGAACTTTTATGTAACATATGTTACATAAAAGACAGAAGTGTAGTTCAAGGACACAGCATCCACGCATGAAATCAATCAAACTCATTTAGGCCAGATAGATGGAATGGGGAAAAACATGGGTGTGTTTCGAACATTAAACCATGGCACTGTGAATGGCTGGAAAGGGGCATATGACCTCCTCTGTGACAAATACATTATCAAAGAAAATCCTCTGAGTTAGTGAAGGAGAAAAAAGGCTAAATACAACACGAATGTAACATAAACGGCTGGCAGACAAGCACGGGTGTTTATTTGTTATGCATTGTACAGTAAATGCAGGAAATGTGATCATTGTGTGATCGTCGGTGCAATGCGAAACAGTGTACAGTGCTGTGAATGGGCAGGCAGGTACTTTATGAATGGAGGGGATCATGTGACCGCAGCACCTCCCGGAGCAGATTCTCACTGACTGTCAACAAGCGCACACAAGGGATCAGCCCATTAAAACAATAGCGAAATGCGACTTGAAATGGGCGCGACGTGTACAAAAACACATCATGTTACAGATTACATTGTTGTTGGGGGTCTGGGTGTGAATGTGAAGCCCTTTTAACCGTTTATTTTATGAATGGAGATTGTGATATGTAAATGAGTGTGATTGAGAAAAAAAAATGGCATCTTCAGCTCTTCAACGTTGACATTGCCGCAATCGACTCAAAGGGTTTTCATTGAAGAAAGGCTGGACTGAAATACAAAAACATGATCTGCACGATTTTAATCGATGATTATGTTCCGTAATCATGGCGGACAACAGTTATACAGATCTATTGTCAACATAACGCTTTCTGATCATAATGTAGCCTACTGGATAGACATATAAAATCATATTTAGACCGAATTATTGCTGTGTAACGTTACATCTATAACGAGCGATCCCTTAACTCATCTTATAACTGCCGATCTATAAAGCAGTAATACATATCCTGGGCATAACATTCTTCTGTTAAATAAATTACGTGCAGGCAACCATTATTATACACACATATGTATGTATATATATATATATATATATATATATATATATATATATATATATATATATATATATATATATATATATATATAATAAGACCAAAATTATTAAGAATGATGTGGATTTTATTTTACTATGGGCCTATGCCACTGCTTGTTATATATTGTCATACTGTTTTTGTTAAACTCATAATGTAGCTAATCCATAGTGTAGTTTTCCATTAGCCTGCAAAACTATTCAAGCAAAAAGATTATAAGTCTGTGCTTCTTTATTGTCGATTTTAGGAAAGTAACGTTAAGGTGATGACATTCCAGCGTTGCTCGGTTTGAAATGTCATTGGGAAAAGGTAACGTTAGTGATCAGCTCATCGGGTAAAGCCGTGTTAATATCTCGCTAAAGATATGCCAGTACTCATTATTCCAACTGTATGCTGTATGTAAATAGAGAATATGTATAAACAGTTACTCACTCGTTGTTTGGATTTGTTGAATCTTCACTCATTTTTTCCTCACGGGGATCCAAATCCTAGCAATAGCATCGACGACGCAGTGACGGCGGGATAAAATACCACAAATATCACCATTTTCCTTCACATATAGAAATTACCCCTATTTTGGATGGTAAGTAAATGATGTACAACGGGGCATGCCTAGCTAAGCGTCCTTGTGAAAACCAAGTGGAGATAGTTTAACGTTAGCTTCGCTGCCTGGAACTAACGTTAAATCGCGAGGAGGAATGACAATCGTTGATTCATTTTATCCTCCCTGGAAGTAAAATCCGACCACAACAAATGGGCCATCGGCATCATCCTCTTCAACAACCACAGATCCCCGCTTTGCAAAAATAAGAATAGATCCTTAAAAAATGTACAAAATGTTGTAGTCTGTAACGTTTGGCAGGTTATTTATGGCTGGCTGTCGAGCATCCATTCGCCAACTTCAGGTCCAGGACAACACTTGAAAAAGCGTTGTGGAGCGTTGCTCCGTCAACGTGTCCGAGTAATTTGCAGTAAAGGCATCCAAAGCCAAAAAAAAAAAAAAAAAAAGGTTCAGCTGTTTTCAATATGAATACTGATGCGTAAAGTAAAATCATTTAGATTTGAAATTTCCTTGAGAAGTTGGTGGACATCTGCTTTATTCGAACTCCATTTTCAACTCGGGGGGAATGAAACATCGGAAAACTGGGCGGATGTGTCGACCCTCGCTTGAGAAAATTAGATCCTTCCGCGACGTAGTAAAACCATAACACTCTTGCGGTAAAATACGCTCAAACAGCACACTTTTGATTGTATCTCATTTAAGGGTAACGTATACAGTACTAAACAGCGTCCCCTTGTAGCCATATGCAGTGAATTAGGAGTGTTTCTTTCCAAAGTTGACCTAAAGTAGTCCCCGCACTTCCCAAAAGAAGTTTCCCTTCAATCACGCATTGATACAAGAGGGAAGCGTCTGTGTGATAGCACGCAAAGTAGAAAATAATCCGGAGGAAGGACTTGGGCTGACAAACAGACTCGGCCATTAACAATTTCTGTTGTTTTCTTTCATTAAGCAGCCTCATCATGATAGACCGCCCCCCGAACCAACCAGAACCAGATTTAAAAAAATCTTCATGTGAAACTGTGGGGAAATGCTTTAAATGCACACAGCTAAGACTGCTGCAGCACGAGGAATTACATTAGACCCCATTCACGATGAAAGACAATCAGTATTCTTTTTTTTTTTATTATTATCTCCTAGCGGGTTCATATTGTTATTGTTATATAGTTATAATGCATACGCAGAGCTTCAAGCCAACATTAAGTGAAAGAAAGTCAATTCACAAAATGAGGTTATTTTGTTCTGAAACACAAATCTATTCTGAGGGCTAGTTTGAAATTACAGAGTGTGTGGTATTGTTTCAGTAATGCAATAGCCTATAATGGTTAATAAAAAATGAGGCATATGAGATTAACCTCCATAACTACTAAACACAAGCAGGGGTTTTGATACAAGTAGTCTTATAGTTAAAGCTGCCCCACCTTGCACCCCAAACTCTCTCTAGGCAGCTGGAGCACCCACCAAAATAAAACACCCTCAGAGACAACCAGAAAAATCCATGTATGCACCTATGAATCTTATTTGTAAATGTGTTAAAAGCCTTGCAGAGCGAATCGTTGGCCTGGTTGCGTAAGACTTAAATGCTATTGGATTTCTGTGCTGTGTGGAATGGCAAGAGATCAGGCTAAATGATTCTGCCTGGTTGTCATAGTGACAGCATGTTGTGTGAGAAGTTTCTTTGTATTTCTCTGGCTTTCATGCAGCTTGTGCCACATCCTTATGTTGCAGCCATATTAAACATCCCTCTGTGTCACTGTATATAAATAGCCCATGCATTCAGGACCCTCACATGTGCAGCCCTGACACATATTGTGCACTTCCTTTTGTATTTGATTAGATTTCCTGTCTGAGGTGTGTATTGCTATATCCTGATGATAGCCTGAGAGCAAAGGTGAATTGTCTCTTGGGATTGTGCAATTCTAAAAAGTCTTACATAGGGTAATCAAGTTACAGAAGACAGACTCTGTCCGCACTTTACTTAATGTGGCCACTCGTCTTCACTTCTTCTTTTTGTGAATTAGGTTATCATTGTCATGCTCAAGCTCACGTCAAGTCCAAATAAAGTGGCTCTTGTTTCAAAAAGAGCAGAAAAAGCAATGACCATGAATTTTCCCACCAGCATGCTTGAACCCTTTAGAGTATTCAGAGTTCAGGAAGTCGACCTTCATTCTAATGTCACAAATGTGGATGTGCATTTCCTGTGTTTTCACACACTGAACACACTGTAGTAGCCTATACTTAAACAAGGCAACAGGATGTTTGGCTAACAGAGGCATCCCTTGACTTCCCTCACTAAGTGCAATCAGGGTCATCACAATTCTCTTTAAAACGGTAAACAAGCTAACATTCCTATATTACCAACAAGCAACCACAGTATAAAGGATGTGTTTAGCTCAAACCTCATTCAGCAGAGTCCAACACAAAAAGAACCTTACTTGACTTTCAGGAAGATGGTTGAAATGATTTGCAGATCATAGTCTGTTGTGATTTGTGTTTGGTCACATTTCTTCATTTTCACAAATTAAAGTAATTAACTTTAGTACTGACACTCATATTACAAACATATTATTTTTCTTGGATTTGACTTTTTATTCTACTTATGAACTTGAGAGCTTTAATTTCTGACTTGAAATACAAGTTAACATTTGAAATGCATAAATTAAAGCTTAGTTGTGACTTTGTTACATTGACGTGATCCCTAATGAACCTGTTTAGACCTGTGTGTAGGGTTGGAGAGGACTGTAATGCTTATTTTGTGTCTGTTTGCAGATGATAAATAAAATGTGATTAATTAATTGAATTACCAAATGGAAAATTCACCAAAGAACTTGATAACATGATAGTGAGGTATGAGATCTTTTCAAAACTGGAAATTCGCCACCAATAATGATGAGGGACAAACTAATCTACCTCACGGCATTAAAAACAAACAAACCTCTCCATGGCCACTTTTATTTATGATATCGTGGGAGATTCCTCACTAGTATTGGACCATGATGACTCAAATCAGATGACAACCTCAAAACACAGGTGATGTGATCACCAGCTCCTACCAGCCCGGTCACAAGAGAGGAGAAGCGAGGGCCTCTCTTTGTACAGCAACTATGGAAAGGAAATCCAGTCTGTGTAGTTGCCGCCATACAGTCTGCGAGACCTCAGGGCATGAAGGGAGAAAGAGTGGAGATGGCTGATGAGCTCTTTGTAAATAACCTAATCTCAGGATCCTCTGCCTTACATTTGTTTTACCTCCCTCTTTTTTTGTCAACACGTTTAGGTTATTGGAACTTTTGTTGAATTTCCAGTGTTTCTTTCCATTCATAAAAAACATACACCTGTAGAGTGTACCTCTCCTGTTTGTCTGTGGGACTCCTCTGACAATGTCAGTGGAATCACTGTGTTCTGGGCCAAAAGGTGTGGCTTAAACAAGAGGTGCTGATTTTTAAAGGCCTGGCAGCTGAACAAAACAATGCATACCTATGATTAGTGTGGGCCTGGCCTCGGAAACCTGGAACTTTTAGGCACGCTAATTGCAGGGTGGTGAGTAGAAAAGGTGTAGTGGCTAGAGGGGAAGGAAGTGTGAGGGCCTTCAGGCATGTTTGACTATGTGCGGTGTACTTGCACTGTCTGTCTCTCTTTCAGACTGTGTGCATATGCATATGACCAGTGTGGAACTAAAGATGCAAACATTTACTATATTTTAAATATAGAATACTGTCATCCTCAGAATACTGGTTGAGAAATCTTTGAAGTTATTTAAGCAGCATGAGGGGATTTTCTTTTTCCAGATTTTGTTTCAAGAATGTCGTAGAAGACAAATGTGGATAACTAGATGAGTAAAGTGTGTCAAGCTTAAAGAGCTGGTCTTGTGACCATGCACAAGGATGTTGGTTCAGATGGGAGGTCATTATGGTTGCAAAGCCCTTGAGAGAAACATCTCTGGGATTGCTGAATTTGTGTAAATGCTTAGAATTTGAACGATGTGAGCATCTAAAAACCACACTGTAGTGTGTTTTAGAGGGGGAAATACGTTGTTGTGCTTAGAATGAACAGAAACCAAAAGTGTGGCACTATACTTTCAAGTAAATTGTGTTTTATACCACATAGCTTTCTGTATATTATACAGTACATTGCATGTGTCATGAGGGTAAGACTGACAGACTGTCACTCCACTTCAGATTTGCTGTTAGGTTTGAAACTAGGCTTGATTACAGTTAACGCTCAAGATCTGCTTGCCAGTAAATTTGTACTAGCCGCTAACATCTCAACTACAAAAATGGGAAACTAAATTGGTTTCAGCCGCAGTTAGCTTTTTCAGCGCTCAAGACTCTGTTACTTCCTATTGTTTGCATGTTGTGCGTGGGCTTGATTGAAACCTGATCTAGCTGGGGAAGCTGTGTTTAGGGTGAGGTGGACAGGCCTTTGTTGCTGCCTGAGGGGTGTTTATTTGGGCGGCTTCAGTTGGCTTCCCTGTAATCATCATCCAGCCCCACAGGATAGAAGGGATTAATGAATATGTTGGAGGGGAAGTTACAGATGACTATTTACCATGCTCATGGGGATGAGTAGGAACAGCATCCGAGACGCAGGAGAAGTTGGCGTGCGTGTGTGTGTGTGTGTGTGTGTGTGTGTGTGTGGGCACGTGCATGCTTGTGCGGTTGTGTGTGTACATTTATGTATATAAAAAAGAAGAACGTGAAAAAGAGCTAGACAGAATGTTTCTGCTACCATGATCTCATATTGGCATTGGTAAAGGAATAGTTTTGAAAAATATGCTAATTCGCTTTCATGCCTAGAGTTAGATGAGAAGATTGACACCAATCTCGGGGCTGTTAGTTTAGCTTAACACAAAGACTGAAAACAGGGGAAAACAGCTAGCGCAGCTTAGAAATAGCCTCGCACATACCGTAAGACCATGTGTTATTTTTACAGTTCAGTTTTTGTACGGCTTTACCAAGTGTGACATAATGTATTTAAAAGAGATACTTGTAGGCAGATTTGATTGATTTTGGTCAGAGCCAGGCTAGCTGTTTCTCCCAGTTTCCAGTCTTTGTGCTAAGCTAAGCTAACTGGCTGCTGGCTTATTACCATACAGACATAAGAGTGGTATCTATCCTCTCATCGAACTCCCAGCAACAAAGCAAATAAGCTTATTCCCAAAATGACAAACTATTTATTTAAGCAATAACTTAAATATTTACTCTTTGTTTAACAATTGCATGCTTTATTTTCCAAAATTGCAAATATGACTTTTGCATAGAGGCTTTAATGTTTTTTATTTGAATATAAAAAGATGAAAAGACATTTTTACTGTTTTGTTTTTACTGCTATGTTTCCATTCTGCATCAAACAAGAAGCAATCAATGACTGTAAATCCTACGAGTCAAAACTACCTACACAAACATAGACATATTTTGCTATGAAAATCTAGTAACTAACAATAAGTTAGTGGGTAGCCCCCATCCCTCTCTTTCTCTCTCCTATGGCCTCCTCCACTTAATCCTCCCGCTCATCTGGGAACCACCAGCATCCCTCCATGAAGAGACGCATTGTGCCCAGATTATTTGATTGTTTTCAGATGTGTAAGCTTTCCTACACAAAAGAGGAAGAACAGGGTTTGTCCAAAAGCCAGAGGCTACTTGGCCAATGGACGGACACACAGAGAGGAGGGGGGAAAGAAGTGCTCGGCGCGGGGCTCAGGGAGCGGACACACGAGTCAGGAAGTGACCCCTGCAATGCCAGATTACAAACAATGTGTTCTCTCAACTTCTGCAGTCCTCGCTGTGGAACATACCACTTCTGCGACAGCCAAAGGGGTGGCGCTTGTAGGAGGAAGGAATGACGGTTTCAGCCCTCTCTCTCCCTCTCTCTTTAATGCTGCATCCATTCAGTGAGTGGTGGAGGGAGTTGGTGGGGTGGGGGTAGTCGGGCCAGGAAGGCACTTCACTGATGAAAAGTCGCCACATGGAAATGGATGAGAAGTGGGCTGAGTAGGGTGGGGGGTGAGTGGGAGAAGGGCGGGAATTGGCTCACGCTACCAGCAGACATGAACTGGGATGTAAAGGGGAAGAAAGGGAGGGAGGTGAAGGATGAGAGACAAGGAAGGGGAAAAAGGATAAGGATAGCGATGGGGAATGTAAGAATAGGGGAAGTAAGCATAACGGTGAGGGAGGAATGCCAGAGAGTAATGGTCTGATTCATGGCTTGTCAAGCATGGAGTCCCGTGCCTGTAAAATAGCATGCAACCAACAACCTTTTCCTCTGTCTGATGGTGGAATAGTGTGGAAGGGAAGCAGCGCGTTAACACTGAATGGAGCTTTTGTTCTGGGGTTGTTGTGTCTTTACATTTGAACAAGCCTGCAGATTAAACTGACTTTGCATGAGGACAGCATCCCATTCTCTCTCACATCAAGCCATCCGTCTCTCCATCTCATTTTTCCTGCAGTTGTCTCCCAGTCACCTCTTTAATCCCCTTAACTGGCCTACCTTACCCTTGAGAAGAGGTGATTATTGTCACATATTCCTATCGATGCTGTGTTTGTTCACATTGACAACCTTTTTTATTCTCGTCTAAAGAGAAAAGAACCTAAGCAAATCTCCTGATAAATGAAGAAAAGACCCGGATGGGGACACACGCGCGCACACACACACACACACACACACACACACACACACACACACACACACACACACACACACACACACACACACACACACACACACACACACACACACACACACACACTCCACCCCCGTCTGCACTGTCATGTGTGACTCACAGTGCATCGCAGCACCGTATGAACTTCAAAAAGAGGCTGGCTGTACATTCAGTGTATTCAACCCCTGCTCTTTAAATAGCTCAGCCTCCTCCAAACAGAAAAGACGAAGTATTAAAAATGACTGAATCATACAGGAATTAAAGAAGCAGAGAACATATTTTCACATAATGTAGCAGCACAAGAACAACACTGCACAGACAATGCTAGTTTGTCTTGGTTTAAGCCTACATGTATTCATGTGAGCAAGGTAGCCCACGTATGTATGTACAGAGAATATAGATTTATGTGGGTGGGTGGCTGGGTGTTTTACAGAAGTTAATAGGTTATTTAATATTTGGTTGTCTTTTTTTTATAAATGTCAACATACATACACATAGATGTTCTGTATGACCACCTATGTGCTTCTATGCACACATGGGTACGAACGTACATGCCAACATGAGCATAAATGTGTGTGTGTGTGTGTGTGTGTGTGTGTGTGTGTGTGTGTGTGTGTGTGTGTGTGTGTGTGTGTGCTGGAATGCACCTGGCCTGATAGGCAGGCAGAGGAATGCTGAATACTGTCTCTCGCCCAGGGAGGCAGGGCTGGAATGTGGCCCAGGCCCTATTCTTCTCTCCACTGCACAGCACAGGAGAGCTGCAGGTTCACACACACACACACACACACACACACACACACACACACACACACACACACACACACACACACATTGCACATCCAGTCCTGAGGCCTGGTTCTGCTCGCAGCCAAGGTTCCACGTGCACCGGTGTGTCTGTGTGCGTGTGTGTGTGTGTGTTGGTGGGGGCTGTAAAAGTGCTATCCTGCATGCCCGTGTGTGTGTGTGTGTGTGTGTGTGTGTGTGTGTGTGTCTGTCCATGCACGTGCTTGAATGTGAATGAACAGACTTCTCTAGAGTGCAACCTGAGAGCAATTAATTTTTCCTTTCGAGCAGTCGCTGTGTAATTTTCATTGCTTCACGCATTGTTATTTGGTCGTTCCATGGTGCTGCAAATTCCAACCAACAAAGTGAGCTTGTTGCTCCTTTTAAAACTTCACTTCAACCCCCTCAAATCTAGATACACACCACTGACGGTCAAGTCCTTAACACACAGCATCTGATTAACCCAGTTTGTGTGTTGTAATTGTATTGATTGGCACCGAAATGTAGACTTTAGATGCGACCACAATGCAGATGTTGCTGTAGAAACTAACAATCACACAATGTATCCACATAGAGCTAACTTTATATGCTGCATATAGTACAGCGATCAGTGTAAATCACCTCAACATTTCCCTGGATTTACACATAGCCACACTAGAAGTAAGTAAAATATAAAATAAATATAAAATTTCATTTAGATCCAAACAGGAGTATATCAGCATTTTCATTTCTTCCTGCTGTGTTGTGCTGTACATTAAATGCTATCCATTCTCTCCTTGGCCCTCAGAGCTGCCTCAGGCCTGAGCTCACTACATAGCACTCAGATCAAAGAGTTAATTAAAGAGCCTAGGAAGTATGGGGGAAGTTGGCCTCTATGGTTTATATGTCTGTCACCCGCCAGCACACATGCAGACCGGAAAACTAGGCTTCTTAAATGATCGGGGAAATTAGCCTGTTTCCTACAGCGAGTATGGCTTTTCAGGGTCCTGACAAGTTTGACTATCATGATGAAGTTCAACTTTCTAAGGAACCAAATGTATAAAAAGATGTTGGGATGGATTTGTCCAGAAAATGGAGCTGATTTAACAAAACTATTATTCATTCTCGTAAGCATTGTCAAAAACCACAGAAGTTTAGTTTCTGTAAGTTTGGCCACTTGGGAATGACAATACCACTAACCCAATCACATGCTTTCAGTCAAAAGTCCCTTGACATGATTTTTGAGAAAGGAAGACAACAGTTAATCACTCTAAATTCACCAAAGTTTGCTTTCATGTATATATATATATATATATATATATATATATATATATATATATATATATATATAGGGCCGCTGGTCAGATGCGAACCCTGGCCTGCTGCATTGAGGAGTAAACCTCTATATATGGGCGCCTGCTCTACCAACTGAGATATCCGGGCGCCCTTTATGTATTTTTTTAAAAGAGGAACTATAAAAAAAAAAAAAGAAGGTCCACATAGTGCTGTCATTCAGAGCCAATTTACTGCATGGCAGTCTTGAGACTTGCAGAGCCAATTGATTTTTTTCATTGCTTCTCTTACACAGCGCCAGGATCTCTGGACTGTTTTCTCAAATGGGGACAAATAAACAGGGTCTGTATGTTTATTTGGAATGGGGCGAAGGAAGGAGAATGGGAGAAAAGGGAAGGGAGAAGACAAAAAGGACGTGGTCGAGGGTGAATGGAGGAAAGTGGGAGACGAAGGGGTAGAAGTGGTGGGAGTAATTCTACTATTAGAGCTTGTTGCATTGACTCTGACCGTGGCCTAAAAGCCAAATCAAAGCGTTTCCATTCACACTGAAAGTGGCTTTATGTGGGCTGACAGTAGTGCTGGGCTGTAAGACAGAGCTCTGGTGTCACATGGACACAGCTTCTTCCGAGCACTGCTGCCTGTTCTATTTGTCTATAATAATTTTTTACTTCTTTTTTTTTTTGAAATTCCATTGTATATTGTTTATGTATGCAAAAGCCCACTGTTTATCTGCACACGTTTTAGTGTTTGCAGATGAATAAGGTTTATGTATCAGCCTATATGCAATTGTACCTGAGCTAGTGTGCTTGCATGTACTTGTGATGGATTGTTTGTACATGCTAAAGTGGAGGGGCATCACGTGTAACCATGTAGGTGTGTGAATGAACAAGCAGCAACCCTGTTGCTAGGTGAAATTTGAACCACTTCATTGCCAGTGCCTTCTTTTGGCCTATACTGCCATCAAGTGGGGGAAGGTAGTACATATTGTGTTTATCATGTGCAACAAAATGATTAGGCACAAGTCTGTGATCCACACACAGTTGTAGTCAAGCTCTTTTCTAGAAGGAGGCCAAGTAGAGACTGAGTCATGCCTGAGACCAAAGAGAGGTTAGGTCAAGACTCAGGGGCTGTTTGTAATATATTGTAAAACTGTAATGCAACTATAGTTTCTACACTTTGCGTTGGTATGGGGTTGAGGTGCATAATTGTACACAAAAAATATTCATGCTAGTCCACGGTCAAGACAAGTCTGAAACATGGCTCAAGCGTAGGGCAGGAATCAGAAGAAACATGCCAGAGTTTAACAAAAGGTTCTTAACTAGCTTCAAAAACAACACACAGCTGACAGTTTTGTGAAATAAGTGTGCTTGGCTCCCCCTTGTGGCTGATTATGGTCTCTGCCCAAAGTATGAGTGATGTATTTGTCTTATCAACCTGCACTTATGTATGGCAGGCAGCACAAGAAGGTTAATGATAATCTTAGTTTGCCGAATTGTTTATTACGTTAAACATAAAATAAGCCTGTTTTCAGTTTGTAAAACGGTCCAGGTCATTCTGAAATAGGACTCCAGCCCTATAAATCTGTGTGTGGATGGTGTGGATACGCTTTCTGTTACGTAACACAAACAAAACAAAGCAAAAATGTATGGGCAACTGCTAATATCCAAACCACAAAACAAACAAAGGTTAAAGGGATACACCACCGTTTATTGAAATAGGGCTTATCACGGTCTCCCCTAGCTGTAGATAGGTGGGCCACTGCATTTTTTGTGCATGCATTGTTTTAGTCCAGTTCAACACTGGCAGTGTAGTTAGCTTAGCGTAGTGAATGGAATCCTATGTTGCCAGTTAGCATGTTGTGAGTAAAAGTGAGCCAATAAAAGACAAAAAAACAACCCAGTTTTTCAAAAAGAAATTTGGAAATCCCATGTTTTGCTATTGTTAAGAAATCTCTAAAAGATGTGTTCGTTCTGATTTCTGGAGGAGGAAGGAGAGGCTGGGGGAATTGAAAGTTAACAAGTTAAAAAGGTTTAATAAAACAACACTGTGAAAACGACAGTCAACAGACAAATGTTACACTGTAGCTGACAGCGGACTGATCTCAGACTCTCCTTGTGGAGTCACATAAAAACAGTCATGTGACATGAAAAACAAATACACTGTAAACAGCGGACTCCAACTGATTCCCTTGCGGGGTCACAGATTGAAGTCCCGAGACATTCCCCGGATCACGCATTTATTCCCCTACATCTGGGTGGTTCCTCAAATGAAATCTTCCCCTATTGGTCAGATGTCTCTCAAAAGAAAAGGTGTATGTTCCCAATCAGTGTCTTGAGGCTACACCCGGTCACAGGATCTTACTGAGACGGTGTCAATTGTTTCCAAACTACAGCAATACTCGTTCTTTGTCTTAATCACATCTGGCTCAACAGGGGATGGCTCCCCCAAAAAGAGACAACAGTTACCTTTTCTGTGGGGACAAGGAGTCTCCTACAGTATGCTAAATAACAGCCATGACCTAATTAATTCTTTAGAAGCTAGAGGTTGGGTGAGGCAGTCAAATGCTGATTAGTGTATTTGATTAGATCTAGCAAGTACATTGTTTTCAAAACAATAGCCAGGTTTTAACTTTTTAACTTCAACCATCCCTCATTTTTCACACCTTTGGTGTGAAAACACTATGAATGTTAATGAAAACAATGTCATTACATAAACATAAAAATACAACAAAAATGTAGACATTAGCAAAATGTGTTTGATTTATACAAGAAATTATTTTCCATCTCTGACCTCATCTTATCAGACATATCTTGTATCAAGAAGGTTATTTCTCTAACCAAATATATTTAGCTAGTTTTACACAGAGATTAGTGACTAGCATTCCATTTGAAACAAAAACAGATACACTTAATTAAATCAGAAGCTATTAAAAGTTGTTGACCAGGTAAAAACAATGGAAGGGAAAAAAATCTTAGAAATCAAAGAAAACAAAAACAAATTCTACATTCCACACTGCAGTTCAAATACTGCACAAGTAATAACTTGTCTCAAATCTGTAATGCAATCAGGTGGGTTGAAATCTATTCAATGGCAAATCTATGTGAAAGCACAGAGAGCAGCTGACATCAATGTCCATTGTTGCAAAAGCTGCAGTATGAGGAATCTGAAGTCCAGATTTTTGAAAGTTTCATATTCAATTTTGTCCAATGTGGAAATAAAGTCTCTGGGGACAAAATCTCAGATTGATTAAAATTCTCGCATCAGCAATGTCTTTCCTAGCTCGATGGAAGGTGACAGATCAGAGGAGAGCCCAACGTCTCCAACTGGATTGACCGCTGGCCCAATTCTCCTCGCTCCCCTTGTTGGCGTTGGTGTTCTCATAGCTGTGCTGACATTCAAGGGTTAGATCCCACGAATACGTAATGAAGCAGAAAAGACAGGAGTCACACGCCCTCTCAGCGACCCCCAGAGCAGCCACAGTTTCTCTCTCCCTTAGGACAGCTCCTGTTTTCTGAAACATCAGGATGGACTGGTTGGGTGTGCTGCTCGCTCCAGCACCTGTAGGAAAAAGCCATCCTTAGCTTTTTTGGTGTGTCAGCAGGCCCAGGGTCAGGGAGTGGGATCCAGTCTCCTTGCTCTGTCAGGAAACCACTGCAGGAAGTCAGCAGAAGTCAGCACCGCTGGTTCTCTCCGTCGGCATCTGAACCCGGACTGGGTTCCTGTAGGCACTCTGCTGGGCTGAAGTTGAAGTGCGAACATGGATCCTTGTGATGCGTCTCTCCCACTCCACTGCAGCGCTGGTGTCCAGCAGCACCTTGCATGAATCTCTCCACCTGGACCTGGACCCCTTGATCTCCTCGATCAGATGTAGTCATCAGGCTGAATGGCTTTATCGGCAGGAATCTGGAGGCTGTTTTCACCTATGAATACAATTACTGACATGCCAACACACTGCCTTGCGAAAAGTCATATTATTGATAGTTTGTCCTTGATTTGTCCATTAATTTCTCATAGAGGAGAAATTTCCTTTGTCATCTGTGTTTTCCAAAGTCCTTAAGACAATGGGCAAAAAGCTTCAGTCCATAACACAATAAATGATCCCAAAAAGTCATGAGTCCATTGTAAACATACAGTACAGATCATCAATTATAAAAACTCCACTATTTTCTTTCTCAATGGGGGAATGGGCTGCTTGATTCATCTTTTACTTATTACTTCAAACATTTTTGACAAACTTGATCAGCAAATTGCTATATATTTTTTTTTTTGAGCAAATCAATTTCTATATAAGTCACGTGTCATTCTTTTGTGCCACATTTAATACTCTGAGCAGAAGAAGATCTGTGTAGTATTCTGTGTGGCCAGCACAGAAAACTATTCAAAATCCTCAACTCTCTAAATCTCCCCCCATTTTTTTTATTTTTTTTTAAACAAACTAGGGAACACACACACACACACAAAAAAAAACATATTTAAAAAGAAACATCATTAGAAACATGAAAAAGAATAAAAAACAAAAAATAGTGGAAGATTAGCTACAGTAAGATCAGAATGCTTAAAAATGTAATGAATTTATCTTCATGTGGCTGTTATTTATCATTTTTAGTGAAAAACAAACCAATTTTGAGTCAAGATACACAAAAATGCCAAATATATCTACTAAATTATCCATTGAAAAAAAAAACTAAGAATCTTAAATTCATTTTGGTCCAATTTTAGCTAATGTTAAATTGCTTAAAAGTACCTCAAATTATTTTCCCCTTTTCAGAGAACCCCCTGGAATGCTCTGACTTGCAATGGGCTTCATCAGTCACCCAAACACAATCCTACTCAAAAGCAACAAACCAAAAAGTAAAAGAAAAGAAAAAGATAACAGAAGGATCAGAGTAAAATGTAAAAAATGTAGCAGAAGAAAAACAAACTCAAAATACAGTAACCTACTTAGAATATAATGATTAATCCCTTATTTCAATTACAAAATATTCTGGCATGGGGGAACATATCAAATAGTTTAGAGAGAAGATTACAATGATTCAAGCATTCACTCAGGAAATCTGTCTGCATCTATTGCATTGAATGAGGTGTGAAAACCCCACTGTGTCTCCTAGACAGTCCTTCATTAACACAGGAGACAATACTTTAAGAGTTTGTTTGTTGGAAGAATAACTGAAACTTAGTCAAGGAACAGAGAAATGGATTTAAAGTTAAACAAGACTAAAACTGTAAGGTATTATCCATTTCTGTCCCTATAGAACAACACTAAACATGAACAAAAAATGTAATCAAATGAAACCAATCATTTCCAATATTCAACGTTTTAGCAGGCATCTTTGCCCCCTCGAAACACATTTTCATACATTTTTAACTGCTTAGCATTTTTTCATACATTCACTGAGAAACTCCATTCAAACTTTAAAATGTTCCACGTCTTTCATACCTTCAGGGTCGGCACCCAACTCTTCAAAGACATTCATACAGATTAATCTATTTTCTCACTGCTTCATCCATTCTCACTGATCCACCCTTTTCCACAAAAATCAAAACAGCCATCCAGTTAGCCTTTCAATCATAAAGCATTCACAATGCAATCTCTTCAGAAATTTCATTTTCTCTAGTTTACTGTATTTTTCCATAGTCTCACCCCTAGCTGGTTTTAGTAGACGCTCTGTTGTAATGATTTACCAACTAGATGGAGTCGCTGTTCGTTATACCACTCAGGCAATGGAATTTCCAATGCAAAATTCAACACAAACGAACATACACAACCACACTGCGTCTGTAACCTCAACACGTCCACAAACCCCACCGCTGAGCTGCACGCTCTCAATTTAAACAAAACAATCTTATTTACAATTTTTCACAAAACACACACAGCGCGCGTGAGTCGCTGCCGCAGACTCAAATCCCAACACCACAATTCTTTTTAAAATGTATTTACAGTAGGCCTTTCTTTACAATTCCTACGTGTTTTCACACAATTCGACTATACCTATTATTAAATTGATTTTCCTATTTCCATACTATGGGTCACAAGGAAAACTGAAGTACCTTCCCATGGCGCTTTACGCCTGTCGTCACTCAACGTCAGCTTTACCAGGTCGTATACTCCACAGCTATTAAACTGGCTTTAAAAAGTCTTAATGTTTTCCTCCGTGCCTTCACAGAAACAAATTTTCTGTGGCCGTCCCCCGGTCTTTCTATTTAAAATGTATTCTTTGGTTCTGACCCGGCCGATTCAAACGGACTCTTACTTGCACACGACTCAAACGATTTCAACCTAATGTTGGTGCACCTTAAATTTTTAATTTATTCGTTGGTTCTAACCCGGACAATTCAAACGGACTTCTACTTGCACACGACTCAAACGCTACCTCGGGTCTCCCGTCCCGGTCGGCTACTTGTGCATTTACACTATATGGACCTTCTTTCAGGTTTTTTCTTTTTTTTTTAAGCTTTAACACATACAAATCACACACAATCACACACATTGTCTTGACTTATCGTTTTCAACGTAGTTCTCAATTGGGCATTACTTTTTTTTAATTACTTTTACAGATTTTATTAGACTTACGAGTGATGCCGCTGAATCTCTCACACCTAAATCTCCTAAATAACTATGCAGTTTTTGATCAAACAGGAAATCTGCTCACCTTTCAATTTCGGGCCCTGTGTGAGAGAGGTCAGCAGTCATCAGCCTCCAGTTTTTCAATTTGCCTTTTTTCCTTTAATCCTCCAAAAATCCACGTCGAGGGTCACCATCTGTTAAGAAATCTCTAAAAGAAGTGTTCGTTCTGATTTCTGGAGGAGGAAGGAGAGGCTGGCTGAATTGAAAGTTAACTAAAAGGTTTAATAAAACAACACTGTGAAAACGACAGTCAAAACACAAATGTTACACTGTAGCTGACAGCGGACTGATCTCAGGCTCTCCTTGTGGAGTCACATAAAAACAGTCATGTGACATGAAAAACAAATACACTGTAAACAGCGGACTCCAACTGCTTCCCTTGCGGGGTCACAGATTGAAGTCCCGAGACATTCCCCGGATCACGCATTTATTCCCCTACATCTGGGTGGTTCCTCAAATGAAATCTTCCCCTATTGGTCAGATGTCTCTCAAAAGAAAAGGTGTATGTTCCCAATCAGTGTCTTGAGGCTACACCCGGTCACAGGATCTTACTGAGACGGTGTCAATTGTTTCCAAACTACAGCAATACTCGTTCTTTGTCTTAATCACATCTGGCTCAACAGGGGATGGCTCCCCCAAAAAGAGACAACAGTTACCTTTTCTGTGGGGACAAGGAGTCTCCTACAGTATGCTAAATAACAGCCATGACCTAATTAATTCTTTAGAAGCTAGAGGTTGGGTGAGGCAGTCAAATGCTGATTAGTGTATTTGATTAGATCTAGCAAGTACATTGTTTTCAAAACGGGTTTTAACTTTTTAACTTCAACACTATCCAGGGTCACCTGATCTATCTTACTTTTATGCCAGTTTTTTAAAAGAACGTCGGATTGGATCACTGTTATCCAAATACCAAATTTCAGGATTAACAAATCTTGTTTACCAGAGCCTTAAATGGAACCAACAGTAGCCTACTGGCTTAGCAAAGAACCGTGGCCACAAATAGCCAATGTTTGTTTTAATTTTAAGAAACAGAACCCTGTAATAAACAAACATTTTACATTCCTTTATAATGTTTTTTTTTTGTTTACCGTATCTCATTAGATGTGACATGCTTCATATATGCTTCAAATATGAATAAATGTATCTATCATCAATAAAAAATTATTTTGTGACCATTCAAAAAAAAATTGGTTCAAAAAATCACAACTGAATCAACCCTTCTGATGGGCTCAGGATAATCCTGTTTTTTTGGATCAAATAGATCCCAAACCGAGTTCAAAGTTTTGAAAAACCCAAAAGGCAGGTTTGATCCAGATTAAATGTAAAATTGGATTACATGATCTGATCTTAGTTCGGAATCCCTCTTTTGCTTTTGAAAAACACATTTCCAAGATTTGATCCAATCTGAAATCCAACTGGATTACTTTTGAAAAACTGGGCCCAGGAAATCCTTTATGTCTTGGGTTTGTTACTGGAATAGCATTGTAACACCAACCTGAAATTCAGATTAGTTACGTTAAGCACAACAGGGTTGTGTCTTTAACCTTCAAGATGGGTCAAACGTGTGTAATTGTTTCTGGCAGGCTTGATGAGACTGTGTTATTAGTTAGGTTGCAACTCCCTTTTGGTGTGTGATTAGTTGATCAACATAAATCTCAATCAAACTTGATATGAGCAACTTCTGATACCTTCCCTTAACCATTTAGTATGTTTTTGGCATTGTGCATCTTTTGAACTTTACACAGTTGTTTTTTATGCAGTCTATATTTGCATTTCCCTTGGGATACATTACATTCTATTTCTTATTAAAGGTACTCTAAGCGATGTCACGCGTTTTTTAGGCTACAACATTTTTCGTCCCATACAGCAAACATCTCCGCACTATCTGCGAGCTGCCGGTCCCCTAAACTTTACTTAATTAATGTCAAGAGGATCACTGATATAACCCCGAATCTTTTTTTGACAATTAGTCAAATGAAAAAGGTTAGAGATAAGCCAACTGCTATTGCAGAAATGGTATCAAATAAGGAGTCAGGGTCTCCAACGCCAAAATATTAAACAAAGAGCCCTTAGAAACAAACAACACTAATCTCCCTATAACTGACCCAAAAACAGGAGAAAAAAGGGAAGCAAAATAAATGGCAGAGAACCCCCTAGCTTTCTTAAAGTTATCTAGACTAGTCTATATCCACGACATTCCACTTCCGGGATTTTTCAGGTGCCGGCGAAAATTCTGCCAGATGTCCCTCTTTTTAGGCCAGATGTCCGTAACTGTAACCTTCTGCTTTCTTTGTGTTGGCATTCTAAACTCCGGGTTGATTCATGAGAAGGTCTAGCAATACGAGACTGTATCTAAACTAACTGAAAAGGCACTCCTACAAACTAGTCAGCAAAGACAAAGGACAGGTTAAACACAGCTGTATAAAGGTATTATCGAAACAGAGTTTCGCCAAAAATAAACTCAACGCTAGCAGGACCAAATAAACAGCTCAGTGGCCGAGAGGCCAGGAACACTGCTTCTGACAGTTGATAGAGTAGTATACACTCACCTAAAGGATTATTAGGAACACTTGTTAAATTTCACGTTAATGAAATTATCTAATCAACCAATCACATGGCACAATGCTTCAATGCATTTAGGGGTGTGGTCCAGGTCTATCAATCTCCTGAACTCCAAACTGAATGTCAGAATGGGAAAGAAAGGTGATCTAAGCAACTTTGAGCGTGGCATGGTTGTTGGTGCCAGACAGGCTGGTCTGAGTATTTCACAATCTGCTCAGTGACTGGGATTTTCACACACAACCATTTCTAGGGTTTACAAAGAATGGTCTGAAAAAGGAAAAACATCCAGTATGCTGCAGTCCTGGGGGGGGCGAAAATGCCTTGTTGATGCTAGAGGTCAGAGGAGAATGGGCCAACTGATTCAAGCTGATAGAAGATCAACTTTGACTCAAATAACCACTTGTTACAACCGAGGTATGCAGTAAAGCATTTCTGAAGCCACAACACGCACAACCTTGAGGTAGATGGGCTACACCAGCAGAAGACCCCACCGGGTACCACTCATCTCCACTAAAAATAGGAAAATGAGGCTACAATTTGCACGAGCGCACAAAAATGTTGCCTGGAGAACTTCCTTGATTCTTTGTGTCATTGATTCAACAAGGTGCTGGAAGCATTTTTAGAAATGTTGGCCCATATTGATTAACCTGACTCCGCCAGATGGATTGCTTCGCATTTGCTCGGCATATCCATCTGGGAACTTTCCGTTGGAGAACTTTTGGGAAGGGGCGGAAATACTGGTTAGCTGATTGGATGAACCATCTGTTTATCACCTATGTTGGTGATAGACGGGCCAAATCAGCCAATCAGATCCACAAAGCGTATGAAAATACAACCACAAGCCCGCCCCTGCTGCTGCAGGCAAAGCATAGCTTGTTAGCTCAGCATGCAGTAAGGAGATTTGCCGTTTGTGTAACGAGAATTTAGGAATAAAAGGCACCGTTTCAGGTTCCCGGACCATATTCCAAAAGAAGGATCCAAGAGAAAAAAAGCATTAGCGAGCGGCTAACAGAATTAGGGCTACCGCTGTCTGAAAATACTGGTTAGCTGATTGGATAAACCATCTGTCTATCACCACCTAACCCACCTCAAAACCAACGCTGATTGGCCCGGTCGTTTGGCTAACGGCTCCAAATTTTCTCTGCCTCAAGATGCCAGACTGATCTGCGAGTGGAAAACTGGAGCTCGCGAGATCAGGATGGTCTCACGAGGCTACATATTGATAGGATAGGGTCCAACACGGTATTAGTATGGTGTTCCTAATAATCCTTTAGGTGAGTGTAGACACGTTCAGTCTCAAAACGGCGTGCACCATTTTGCTACAGTTTCCTGGTTGAACGACATGTTTCCTCAGAACGGTGTTAAATGGTATGCAACAGGGGTACGTTCAGCCCAGACAAAACGTTGCAACGCGTTTTTTAAAAACTGAAACGTGTGCGTTGAACACCCTGTTGTGTGCGCAAGCACTCTGCCTTTTTATTACCACGGGTTTACAGACACGTCTCTGCTAACCCTCAAAGCCGTTTCACACCGTTTCGAGGAAACCTGTCGTTCAACCAGGAAACCGTAGTTGTTAGATTGAACGTGCCCCACGCTTTGAGTTATGTTTTCTCTCAATTGGTGGGTGTGTCTCTCGTTTATTGGCGGTGTCACAGGTGATCCCCAATCAGCAGCGACGTGTCTGTAAACTCGTGGTAATAAAAAGGCAGAGTGCTTGCGCACACAGCACGGTGTTCAGTGCACCCCTGTTTCGGTTTAAAAATTCATTGCTGCTACATTTTGTCGTGGGCTGAACGTGGCCCTAAAACACTGTGCAAGGTCAAAATAGAGGTCAGGGGATGTATGAAGCTGATGAAGCTTGCCTTTCATGAACTAATGTAAGATGTATCTAGTGGATTTTCATGTGAGGATTTAGGCCTACAGCTTTTCCCTATGTTGTCAATTGGAATAACTGAATCTATATATTCCGCGGTTTGTTTCACATTACTGAACTGCCATTTTCGGGTTTGGCAATATGGAAGCCTCGGCGGTGCTTAGACGAGTGGAGCAGCTGAGCCAAGAAGTCTCTGGCCTGAGGAGGGCATTGGAAATGCAGGCAGAAGTGGGTGAGAACTTCGGGGCAATTGTTGCTGCCACGGATCGCCGTGTGACAGCGGTGGAGACGCACCGCACATCGGGCTGCGACCCTGGGACTGCTGGCACCGCACGAGAGGGGTTGCAGGGGCTAGCAGGCCCTGTTCGACAGGAGGAGACAACAACGTCTCGCGCTGGGAAGTCTTGTCTCCTGGGTCTGGACACCGGGATCGCAAGCATCTCACGCGGAGAGGTGAAGGGGCTGGTGGGCTTTGCTCAACAACGGGAGCTCCTGGATGTCGCAGTAATATTGCCATGATCACTACTACAGTCCCCACAGTGGAGCGTTGTTGTGAAAGAAGGTCTCAAAAAGCCGGGGTCCCTTAAAGCAACTGTGCCGCGGAAATCCAACAACAAACAAGCTCACTTGAAACGGGACCAGAGGAATGTGGGAGTAATTGAAACTGGTACTGAGAGCAACATTGGAGTGGTGAAAACAAAGTTGGGGAATGTGTTTTGCCACTAGGTTTTCTCCCACTCTGGATGCAGACACGCTACATGAATATTTATCTGAGAAATTGGAGAACGGAACAGTGACGTGTCGAAAGATCGAGTCGGCCCGCAGCAGGTATGGCTCATTTCACATCACCAAAACTCTCGCCCGACAGGACTTGCGTTCGGCGCTATTATGAGGCCCGTGGCCCCAAGGCATTTGGTAATGAGGTGGGGGGTGAACTGAATTGTCATGGTACACCTGCAGCTCCACTTGAGAGCCAGCCTGCATTGTAGCTGCTATGATATGAATTAACTTATGAACATCTGTGTCGTGTCTTATAATGTGCGTGTGCTGTGTTGCGTGTTGGCCACAGTGAAACTGATAAATCACGCCGTATTGTTGTGGACAAATTGATGGACACGTGACATTTTGTGTGTCCAGGAGACGTTCCTGGCTAAACAAGACCTGAAAGGACTAAATTCTATACATAGGGACTTTCATGGGGCAGGTGAATCAACAGCTGACCTAAGTGCTAAAGTTGTCTGGGGGAGAATTCCAGGGGGGGGTAGCCACGATGTGGAATAAAAAAATATAATTTATAGAACATAATCATTTTGAATGTCTATACGCCATATGAGTGCATACAAAATGAGGATGAGTACCTCAGTAGATTGGCATTTATCATGTCTTTTATTCAGGACAATTCTTCTACCTATCTATGTCGTTGGTGACATGAATGCTGATGTATCTGATGCCAATTCTTTATTTGGTAAACATTTAATGCAGTTTTGTTCAGACGGTGGATTGATTTGATCTAGTAAGGTACTATTGCCGAATGATAGCTATACTTATATCAGCGAGGCCTGGCACTCTACTTCCTGGCTGGATCACTGCCTTTTGTACAGTGGATGCCCATAACTCCATCGATATGATGAAGATTGGTTACGATCTGGCTACTACGGATCTTATACCCTTTCTCATGGTGTTGAACACAGGCAATTTACCAGTGTTGTTGCCTGTGGATAATGGCATTGATGTAGGGAAAATAAATTGGTCAAAATTGTCTTAAGAAAGATCTTAATTAATATTTCAGTCATTATGATGCTTTGTTGGGTAATATTAAGGTCCCAAAAGATGCCTTATTGGGTTGGGATATGAACTGTAAGAATGTACAACGCTGTAAGGATTTAATGCTATATTTAAATATGCACTTCGCTATATTAAAAGAAATGAAAACACCATGAGGTCAGATTCACTGGCATGGAAGCTGCAAAAAAATAATGTTAATGACTTCTGGAAAGAAATAAAAACTATGAATAATTGCAAAACATCTCTCCCATCTAATATAGATGGTGTGAGTGCTCCTAGATGAAATTTCACAGTTATGGCGGAAACAATATTATGAACTTTTAAACTGTGTAAAAAGTAATCGGTTTGTAGTGGATAATGTAGAGTTTAATGATGATGTTGTTGTCACTTCTGCTGACGTCAATGAAGCAATATTGAAGTTAAGAGATAATAAGACCTGTGGTCTGGATAGTATTACAGCTGAACATCTTGAACTTGCCAGTAAGAAACTGTGTCCTCTGGTAGCTATGTGCTACACAGGTTGTTTTGTTCATGGAGTATTATCTGATTCTATGCTCTCTGTGCTAGTACCAGTTATTAAAGATAAAGTGGGGAAGCTGAACAGCTCAGATAATTAATTCAATTCTATTTTATTTATAGTATCAAATCATAACAAGAGTAATCTCGAGACACTTTACAGATAGAGTAGGTCTAGACCACACTCTATAATTTACAAAGCCCCAACAATTCCAGTAATTCCCCCAAGAGCAAGCTTAGCAGTGGCTATTGCGACAGTGGTGCGGGAAAAACTCCCTTTTTAGGAAGAAGCCTCGGCAGACCCAGACTCTTGGTAGGCGGTGTCTGACGGTGCCGGTTGGGGGTGTGATGAACAGTGGCGTAATAGTCACAATAGAGATAATGGAACAGTGACTACAATGGTAGTCATAGTAGTTCATTTCATAGCCGGGCACAGCAGGGCGCTACGGGATATTGCGTGGCACAGCAGAGCGTGGGTGGACGCGGCAGGACGCAGCAGGACACATAGCTCTGGCCAGTGTTATGTCCAAAGTGCTGGAGACCATTCTATTGTGTAGACTTGAGAGGTACGTCCTGTCTACTGATTTACTGAAACCCAATTTAGTTTTAAAAGAAAGCATGGCACTGATTTATGTATTTTTGCATTTTTAGATAAATATAATAGGCAAAATTCCACAATGTTCATGTGCTTCATTGATGCTTCTAAAGCATTCGATCGTGTTAATCATGAGAAATAATTTTTTAAATTGTCTAAAAGTGGGGTCCCTGTTTTTTTTTTTTTTTTAATAAGAATCTTAGTTTATTGGTACTCTCATCAGACAATGAGAGTGAGATGGGGGAATGTTACATCTGCCCCCTTCCACGTGACCAATGGTGTCCGCCAGGGCGGAATTCTGTCTCCTTTTCTTTTTAATATGTATGAATGATTTGTCTTTGCATTTTAAACTCACTCAACTTTTAGACTCACTAATTAATCACCTTATGTACGTAGATGTTTTGGTCATTTTTAGCCCATATAGTGCTGGTCTCCAACAGCTTCTGAGAATATGCACACCGTATGGTGCTGATTTTGATATAAAATACAATGCCAAAAAGAGTAAGATCATGATTATTAGAAGTAGAGAAGACAGACAGTCAACCTTCCCTGACTTCTATCTGTCTGGCACTGCATTTAGGGTGTGCAGTGAGATTACATATTTGGGCCATATTATTGCAAATGACCTGTCTGATGATAAGGATATCTATAGGCAGCGTCGGAAGCTGTATGCTCAAGCGAACTTGCTGTGTCGTAAGTTTAGCACGTGCTCTGTATCTGTGAAGATCTCACTCTTCAGAGCGTATTGTACAACTTTTGTATACTGCCTACCTGTGGTGTCGTTATAAGCAAGGCAGCATTAGAAAACTCATGGTGGCTTATAATGACAGCATGAGGCTGCTGCTGAGAGCTCCAAGAAGCTCCAGTGCAAGCCATATGTTTGTCAGTGTCAGGGTACCTACCTGCTCTGTTTTACGTAACTTGATGTATAGATTTATTTGTAGGGTATTGGAGTCAGATCACTGTTTTGGCTAACCCTGTACGGAGTTCTGTCAGATTTTCTTCCAGACTGTGGAACCGTTGGTGAACATGTCTGTATGTCAGACACTGAACATTGTAGAAGGTTTTGTATTTTTGTATTTTATGTTATAATCTTGTGTTTTTTATTGTGATATGGATCCCCCTGGGTCTGAAATAAAGTTTATATGATATAACTAAGTGTCCATTTTTTGTTAGATACATTTTAGATTTTAAATTAGATTATATGCTTGATTTTATGTTGATGTTTGGAGCTAGCATGACATCCACTAGCTTTAAATAAATAGTGGCCCAGCTATGTTTTCAGATAGTTGTTTATAGCTGTTTTATACAGGACTGAGTGCCATTTAAATTTAAAAACAATTGTTCAGCTGCTGTCCTCCTGGAAAAGGCAAGATACATATTAATAATTTAATTAATAATTCTTTGGGCATTTTTAGGCCTTTATTTCCACAGGATATATACAGACATGAAAGGGGAGAGAGAATGACATGCAGCAAAGGGCTGCAGGTCAGAGTCGAACCCACGGTCACTGCGTCGAGGAGTAAACATCGATATATGTGCCCCTGCTCTACCAACTGAGCTAACCTGGCCACTGGATACAAACATTTCTAAGTAACTTTTTAAGGGAATTGGAATACTCACTCACTCAAAAGAGAGATTTGTTTTTTGTGTGGAATATTCTTTAAAAAGCCATGTCGGGAAATAATGCATTACATATTACGTACATTTTTAAGATGCTTTGTTGTAGCATTGGCCTGAAGTAAATAAACATTTGATATTCAATCACTACCTTAATGAGCTGAATGACAGTTATAGGCCCAGACTGTTGGTATGTCTTTCAGCTTCTATTTATGTGCCTGGACTTTAAGTGCGCATGCTGTGTCTCGTGTTTCACAAACCTGTGGTTTCCAACTGGTCCAGCTCCAGGGTCCAGATTACTCCTTAGTCATTAGTTCAAGTTTCACGCATAAGATGAATTAACACACATTACATTCTGTTTCACTATTAAACATGTGGCCTTAAAACACAATGAAATAAAACCTATTGCAAGAAAGTGCAAAACTTGAATAAATAGCACTGCAACCAAATAAGTGGATATTACATCTTAACCCTTTTTTGATTTTTCAAACATTTTAAATTGTTACATTTTTCTATTACACATTTTCGGCGCTTATTTCTACGTCCCATTGTAAAACAAAAATTGAAAACTGGTCAATTTGACCCAAAGTCAACACAAGGGTTAAAGCTGGACCACGACCCACCAGTTGGGAACCACTGGTTTGATATGACCCTTATCCATCTTTGCTTTTCTGTCTGCTTTTTTTCCTGATGGTTGTGCCTTTTTGTATACACAACTGTTTTCATTATTTTGGATTTTGTAGTGGTTACCTAAATGGCTGGTATTACTTATTTTAAGTGTCTGTATCAAAACATAGCTGATATACCATCTTGTATTTCCTAGACTTGTTTGAGTGGTAGGCTACTGCTTCATTGTTTGGACATGGATGGGTGAGATTAAAGATTTATTTTTGTTTTAAACGGATTAATCCGTTGAGTTGTGCAGCATGATGTAAAGAGCTCTCAACATGCAGTAGAAGTACACAGATACAAATGGAGAGTGTTAGAAAGCGCTGACATTATCAGAGACAAACACGTTTACTGATGGTGAGTGAAAACTTTTTGTGAGTTGTTTTATGGATACCAAAACCCCACCCTCCCCCCCACCCTAAGACGTAAAGCACACGTCTGTCTCCTCAAGGCGTGTCACCAGTGCTTTGATCAGTGTGATGCGTTCATCCTGTCACCATGAAGGGATGAGTGTCATTGGCATTTAACACGGCAGTGTCTATCCCAGATATTTGCACACACAGGAACTATGATTCCACCGTCAACTCTGTCAGTTTGTGGCATCTTGGCAAAACATTTGTCCATCGCATCAACATCTGGCATCAATATTATGCCAAACAAGTCCTTGTTAAGAATATCCGAACTTCCCCCGTATGGTGTTAGGTTTGTTCCAAGTATACTCTGTCAGCTTGATGAGTGAGTCTTGGTGAAATTCTTTTGAACTTGATAACCTTGGTGTTCAGGAGGGCGAGGAGCAACACGCCAGATGCAGAGTAACCTATCATTGCCATTTAGTAAAGATGTAGAGGAAAAATGTAACCAGGTGAACTATTTATAGACAAGGTGGAGAAAAGACTTCTAAATGCTGCCCGTTATCTGTGAGTCCGCTTTGATGTTTGAGTCATCCCACATCAACCTCATTCTGTTTTTATCCTCTGGTTTACTTTTGGTCTTTGCTTGAGCTGGAGGTTACCGAGGCTATAACTGTAGAAAGCTTCTTCTGAGTTTTTTTTAGCAGAGCGGAAAAACGCCCAACGTTATTTAACTTCACAGCAAAATAACCATTGGCTGAGACGGGCCATTCTGTGGTTGCCTAACAAGAATAACAAAAAGATGCGACTGGCATCGCTCTGTCTGATCGGGGTGTTTTCAACAAAAAAGGCAGTGCGGTGCGTCTTAGGGCTGTAGAGATGGGCTGATTTCCCGTTTCACCTGTCTGGTCTGGTGTATGAGGCTAAACGGGTTGGATTATGCTAACAAGTTGAACCAGCATTTTTCACTATGACACCATCTGGCAAATTAAAAAGTAGCTTACATACAAAACCTGTGCTGCCGCATTTGTGGCACTAAATCCAACTTGTATTGCAGGTAGTGTTGCGCAGTAACGTTAGCCTTACTAGTTAAACTGCTTCTAAATAGCGTCTCTGTTTTCTGAACTAAACAGCTTTTCAGAGAGAGGGGGGGAAGACATGCAGGAAAATCGTCACAGGTCGGACTTGAACCCTGGACCTCTGCGTCAAGGCATAAACGTATGTGTACCTGCTCTACCAACTGAGCCAACCCGTCCACAATAAGTAACAATTTAAGGGAATTAAGAAACCGTGTCTCCATTACATAGTCGGCCCACCAGAGAACACTGACAAGTTGATTTTTAGAGAGAGAGAGAGAGACCCCAACTCAAATCATGGGGGCCATATTGGGGTAGATATAGGAAACTCCGAAGGCAGTCGTAATATTTACCTGGCAGGCTAGGCAAACGCTGTTGCGCTAATGTTAGCAAACGTCGGAGTTGTGTTAGCTAGCTGTCTAAACTTGTGAAAAGCTGAACAACATCCCCCGTCCAAGCGGTGTTTCACTTTCCCTCCAATATTATTAGAGGTCGACCGATTCATCGGTTTTGCTGATTAATCGGCACCGATAGTTGATTGGTGTTTAGTTATCGGCAAAAATCCATGGCAATAGTTTTTCCTGGTTGCGTCCGTTGCTTGTCATTCATTACACAGTACACGAGAGCTGAGAAGAGTCTGCTGGCATCATGCATTACAATAGCGGCCTCTAGAGGCAAAATAAAAACTATCAATGATGCCTCATGTTGTTTATTTTCGACACGTGTTACTGCGCGCTGCACGGAGAGCACATGCTGTGCGGAGAAGGCTGACATCAGATGCGCGTTTAAAGCATCGACAGCAAAAAGGTTTGTTATATCATTATAAAGTTATTCATTTGTTGAATAGATGCTGCATTAGTAGAGAAAGAACAGCACAACAGTAGGTTTGTTTGCTTTCGAGGCTGAGATGACGCTAAACATTAGTAGTAGGCTAACTAACCTCAAGCGGTTCAAACACTGACAAAAATGAACGCAAGTCCGACCCAAATCGTCCACGATCTGGCTAGTGGCTGCCGCTGGAGAATTGAGATGTGTAGAATCGACAGCGCATTCATTTTAAAATCCTCAGCGGAGGAGCATCAACGACTCCCCGAAAGCACGGTAGCGTTATATGGTGGAGCGAGATAGACAGTGAGTGAAAAGAGGGAGCGCCAAGCGGCATTAGAACAAATCCGTGACTCATTGAAATAAAGCATTGCTGTGGGTGTAATAACAATAACTATGACATTATTATTTTGATTATTGGCAAAAGCGTCTGGACTTTTTTTGAAAAAATGTATGTATTTTGTCAACTGTTTTATCCAGTATCAACCAATCGGTCGACCTCTAAATATTATTATAAACATAATAAAGGCACCTGGACTCGGTCATGACCAAAAGCCATTTTTGGCAAAACCAGTGGCAGAGACCGAGACAAGTCCCGAACATTAACACGCTAGCAATAATAACTTAGTAGTAACCGAGGCAAAGTTATGCATTAATAATATTTGGTGATCTAAATCAACATAAATGGTCACAGTATATTACATTGGAGTTACAGATGACAGTTCAAGTCAGACTAGCTTAAATTCAAGTCATGACTATGGCAAGATCACAAGCATTTAGGTACATGGAGTACTAGCGAAAAATCTAATGCTAGCATAAGTCATGGCTAACTTCAAACTTCATTCATTTCTAAAGCAGTGTTAGAACTTTTTTGACAGCATAGTACACATTAATGATGGTATTACTATATTTGTCCTATGTAATTTGTTATAAGTCGAAGAGAGAAATTTACATTAGGGCTGTGCAATTAATTGAATTTCGATTTTTGGCTCCCAATGATCACCAAAATAGTATAATCCAGAAAAAACTATTATTTTGCCATGTTCTGTTTTGCAAGAACACTCTTATTTTGTCTTGTGTTCTGAATGACATGCGCACATCCGCCCCTCCCGAAGCCAGTCAGGGAGGCAAGTTGTGTGCATATCATCCGCTGGAATTTAAAAACTCAGCGCGAGTAAAGATGGCAGCAGCGTTTGGTGAGCAAAAAAAGGCAAAACCAACTCAGTTGTCTGGGAACAGCTTACGTTAGCTAACCCTGCGGTCCCTCTGCCTGTTATATGTTCTGTGCAAAATGTTCCATTAAAGAAAAGAGAGAAAATAAATATTTGCATGTGCTGTAAAGTGGTTAGAAAAAATGTAATCGGAATCTGCTAAAATCGGTATCGGCTGGCCTAACTCAAAGAAAATCGGAAATGGGAGTCGGCCTAGAAAGTTGTAATCTGTGCATCTCTAGTCACAATTCATTTAAAAACCAATCTAAGGGATTCATATCATCGTTGCTTAAGAAAATTACGAGGTTGATATTTTGTCAGATTTTCTTTTTTAAATCCCAAATATTGATCAGTAACTGCTTTAAAAATCCAGTATTGGTCAGCATAGGGGTAGGCTTCTTTTCCATCATAGAATCAGTAACCGGTTTATTGCTAATAAGTTTTTAACATACAAGGAATTTGCCTCGGTATTTTAGTGCTCACCGGTCACAATATACATAGTAAGAGAAAAAATAAAATAGGTACTGCAAAAGTCAAGAATCATAAGAAATAGACATTTACAACAAAGATAAATATTTTAAATGAAAAGAGCTGCTCTGTGTTTTAAACGAAGAGGATGGAATGTGAAAAAATTTACTAAAGTGTGCAATTGTTCACAGTATAAATATGTGCAAAAATAATGAGAGAGAGAGAGAGAGAGAGAGAGAGAACAGGTTGGAGTCGTACCCGGGACTGCTGCGTCAAGGAGTAAACCTCTATATATGGGCGCCCGCTCTACCAACTGGGCTAACAGGGCGCATAGAATTACAACTTTTAACGTACAACTTGAACACTTTTTTTGTATTGGTACACAGAAATTGGTGACATTTAGGGCTGCAACTAACAATTATTTTCATTATTTATTAATCTGCAGATTATTTTCTTAAGTGATTGATTGATTGGTCTAAAAAAGGCCCTTGTGACATCATCTAATGTCTTGTTTTACCCGACCAACAGTCCAAAACTCAAAGATATTCACTTTACAATGATATAGCCTAAAACAGCGAAAAGCAGCAAATCCTCAGTGGAGAAACTGCAACCAAATAATGTTTGGCATTTTTGCTCTAAAGAAAGACTTAAAACTTAAATGATTAACCGATTATCAAAGTTGTTGGCGATTCATTTTCTGTCGATTGATGAATCCACTAATCATTGCAGCTCCAGTGACATCATGCATTTCTCTGCATAGCTTTACCCAACCTCAACCCGAGCAGCTGTTTAATCAGCCGCAATAAATGAAAACACCAGTGTGTGTCTGCAGGGCCTTTAGTGGGGGCATTTTGGGATCTAACCCAGAGATCTTCAACAGGGGGTCTGGGACCCCTAGGGGGTCCTCAGAAATGCTGCAGGGGGGCCACCAAATTACTGGTCGATGGTGATAGGCTTACTGGCCTATATGTAAGGAAGCCATAAGGTTGCCTTCTACATACAGTTAAGCTTAAGGATTCAATGTGCCACATTTCAACATTTAAAACTTTATGTATAAATATTAGCTTGGATGCCAGCCGAACTTAGCCTCGCCCACAACAATCGAGGTCGGGCATGACCATGTCAGGCTATATAAATATATGAACATGCCAACAATTTTTATTTTAAAAGCTTGGTATTTTATGCAACATTTATAAAAAAAAATAAATAAAAGGTATGTGTATTGGCTTTAAGCCGCCTTTCATGTTATTGTAGTCCCAGTTTAATATGCAACTCAATTTCATGCAATATACCATACCGTATGTAGTAGGGGGTCCCTGCTTCATCTCTAAAATCAACTAGGGGTCCTTGGCCTATAAAATGCTGAAGACCCCTGATCTAACCTATTGTCTGAAGTACAAATATTGTTGTTATGGGTGGAATTACCAGAGGACTTTGGTACATGAGCCTGCAGTTTATTTGAGTTTACTTTATCACTTAACTTATTTTGAAAAACCAACTGAATTCAGCAATGCTTGCCGCGGACACCAATTATGATTGATGCAAAGCAAACGTCATGTCAGTTTATCAACAATAAAAATGTAATCACAAGTAGGAGGGATTAAATTCTTCCAACTTTGGCAGTAGGAGTTGATTTCAGTTAAATTATGGTGGAGAATTTGGTTGCCAAATAAATATGCAAATATGCTACTTGGGTGGCAGGAGTTTAGCTTCATTGTTAGCTTCTCTGTATGGGCAAGCATTTGTTTACTAGAGAGATTTGGATTTTTATGAGGCCTAAATTTGGTTTTGTTTACCCCTGCGGCATCAAGACTCAAAAGGCGACATACGTTAGTTAGATCTGCGATTTAGTGCTGAGCAATTCTTTTTGTTTAATGTTTACACTTTTCAAATGCGGCTGGCAAAGTTTTTGTAATATTTTCCTTCTTTTTTTCAAACTTTAGTGTGTGAAGTCATGTGCTTCTGCATAAAATATTACCATTTCAGTACTTGTATATGCAATCCTTTTTTTCTCATAATGTTTATGTTAAGTTTACGACCAGTTTACGTTTTCATTCGCAAATACTTGATTGATCCCTTTTAGAGGAATTTGTCGTCTGCATTATAGACTTACCTTATCATGTAGTATGAACCGGCACTGCGGTTTTGAACAATAGCAGCATTTAAGTTAATTATATTAGGTTAAGTAAAGCATTTGGTGGTGCTGAGGGAGAACTTACATTTGTGTGGTAGTTTGACATCCTCTGATGTGTTTGTTCCTCCTTTGTAGTACCAGAACCTGTTGGTTCCTCCTAACTTTTGGATGCATTAGCGAACATACTACCATTGTGGCAGTGAAGCAAAATGTCCACTAGAGAGCACCATTGATACTGTTGTTGCTGAGTCTTATCTGATGATGACAGTTGGATTAGCTCAGCACTGTTTTACATACTATTAGCTCTTATATTGTTCTGTGATTAAAACATTTTGTTTGTTGATATAGAGCTGATCTGTTTTACTTATTGGGTGATCAAATAAGAAAGGTAGAGAAGCAATAACCTTGATTGCATTACATTATAACTGTGTATGAGCTATGAATTAAAAAATGAGGTTTTAGTGTCAAAGTGTAAAACCTACTCGCATCATGTTATTTTATGTTTTTTTTACTTGAACCAACTTCAGTTATTTTTGAGAAAATATCAAATAGGTGAAAACCACTTTAACCACACCAATACATATGAAAAAAATATGTGACATTGTCTTGCGGAGTGCAAGGAGAGGAATTCTATCTGTTAGTCTAAAAAGAGACTTAAAGGAAACCATAGGACAGGAGCAATTTAGGAGGTCAGGTATTACTTGTGATAGCCTGTGTGTAAGATTAATCATATTAAATCGTAGCAAGCGATTGATGCCAACTGTCATACTGTTTTGTGCATGTTAGTGGCCCATTACAAGTTCATAATTTAATTTCCCTGGTGCAAATAATCAAGGTGATTTCGAAGTTGCCAATATGATATTCTGTAGTTGAGTTCCCAAACACAGAGATTATGTAGGCCATGCTAAAAAAAAATCCTTATATTAAAGCATCATACATTCTCACTACTGTAAGTGTGCCACACCGTCTACACAGGGACAGAACCCTGAGCTCCCAAAACCCTGAGCTCTGTGTGACTCAGGCGACTGCTGATCCTCTTGCTCTCTGAACTCGGGTGCGTCACCTTCAACTACAGTCTAGGAGGATAGGAAGGAAAGAGGAACAGAGGGAGGAGAGAACTTGGGGGGGTGGGTGCCACATTAAAAGAGGAAGTTCATCCTCTGATAAACACATAGCTACGCATCCCACTGGACCCACTGTCTGAGATGGCAGCCAGTGCTAAATGTGAGCTTGTCTGAGCAGCACCACTACAAGGGGAGAAACCGCATGGAATTCGTGTTTTGTCCCTAGGTTGTTCGTTTGAGAGCTTTAGAGGATTTTAATGTGCCTCTCTGTACCTCACAGTTTCCATTCAAGGGGCTCTCCAGACGCAGTGCAGCTCTTCACAGAAGACATGCATAATCATGGCAGAGGGGAGGGGATGAAACAAAGGAGAGATGTGTAAAGCATCATATACATATGGCACTTTATATTGTACCCCTTTCAGGTATTCTTATGGGTGTTTTGGTTTTAGGTTTGATTTTTTTTTTTTTTGCGTTGTTACACACAAAGGAAACAGCCGCAGCTCAGTACTTCAAAGGGGCCCCGGCAATCCCACGTAGATAGACCACATTTCAGCGAAGCATGCTGTGCTGTGCTGTGCTGTGCTGTGCTGTGCTGCACTGTGCTACAGGCAGACAAGAGCTGTTATGAAGAAGAGCAGACCATGGCTTCTCATTAAAAAAAACACTACTGTTTCCTCCACAGATTACACTGCTATGGGAAAACTACACAGGGAAGACACCCTTGCCACATCTACAGCTGAACGATGCAGTGTTACATGATTGAAACTGTCAAATAAAGCATACAGTTGGAGAAGTCTCAAAACAAGTGTTCGCAAAATAAAATGACAAAACATTTTTTAATGGAAATGATTGACAGGTTGTTTACAGAGAAACCTCGGCTTTATTGATGTTGAGAAATGTCTAGCCTTTTTGTGAGGGCTGCTTACTTTCAGCTTGTTGTTGTGCCTTGCACCTGGTCAAGACCTCGTGGCAGATCCTAATGGCTAAAAGGCCAGAAAAGTCCACAGTCTTGTATACACCAAGTACAGCATATATGCACATAGCTGCTGCATGACACAAAAAGTAGTAATGTGTAGCGAGGGAGTTGTGTTTAGAAACCTAATGGGATTCCGGTGCCCCTTTTCAAGGGCTCCTGATGTACACCTGAATTTGACAAAGACATTTTATATATTAGCCGTGTAGGTCTGCTACTATAGCTACATGGCAATTATGGCTGACCTCTGACCTTCAGTATGCAGGCTCTGTGCTCTATTTGGGTACACCTTACTTTTGTTATAAGGCCTCATACTTCTATTTTAGACCAGTCTAGTCTTGAAACTGCAGTTTCATTGTTGCAAGTTCTGTCATATAAATTTAACTTGGGGAATAATTTATTGATGTAGATATTCAAGCTGCAAAAAGGAGTGATGGTGTGAAGGGTATTTCATGTATATAAGCTCTTTCAGTCACATTTTATTTGCCATATTTACACAAAACTGTTTTTGGTGCATTACTTGAGGGGAGACTTCAGAGCTACAGTAGGATGGCCAGGGTGTATATTGTGCCTCCAGCATGGCATTCTTTGGAAAGTGCAGAGACATTTATTAGGAAAGCCAGGGGTGGTGCTCTTTCATTTCCTGGTTTTAATGGAGAGAGTCTCTGGGTCTTCACATGGGTCAAAATGAAACTTTATTTAAGGTTTTTCTTTTTTTTCTGCAGCTTTTGAAGACCGTGCAAACAGAAAATGTGACTGAAACTCCAAATTCATGCTTTTTTTTTTTTTTTTTTTTTTTTTTTTTTTTTTGCTGTGGTTATATAGTTTAAAGGTGTAATTGGTAGTTAAAGAAACATTTGTTTCTGTCATTTTTCATTGTCAGTGAGGATCAGACATTGTCATCTGATGGGACTTAAAACGTGTCTTGCATTCATTCTTTGTTGAAAGGCACAGATATCAGACAGTGTCCTAATCCCTTTGGTCACAATGCAGGTTCTCTGTATGTGAGCAGCTTACCAATTTCCGTTTTCCCTTCTACTCTGATGAGCGAGTAAAGGTTGTCTTCTGCGACTCAGGGCTGAGTCGTGTGCATAAATAAAATACTGTACCATGCCGTGACATTATCTAGGGCAGCTCCACTCTACAGCCAATGTCCTCTTACATTTACTGTGGTGCCTGCGACTCGCTGTCACACAGCGACCTGAATTGAAGGACTGCGTGTGACAATGAGGTTGGCACACAGGCATTAACTCACTGCTTTGCAATTAAGGCAGATCACACTTGTAAACGCATACGTACACCTGAGACCCCGCATGCACAATACTAAAACTGGTGTGAGACTGGCCTTTTGTATAAAAGAACTCAGAAGTGAATGGTTTGTTTATCATATTTTCATTTTCTTGTCAAGATTGGTTTAAGTGCAGTTTCTCTGATAATCTGCAAGCAATGCAATTTAGTACATGTCAAAGAATCACAGAAGTGGAACAAGTGTAAACATGGTAATTGACTGCCATACCACAACTGCATTACCCAGAGTAGCCTCTGGATGGCAGTGTCAGGCTGTGTTACCCGCGGTCAGCCTCAGTTCTCTCATTAGTGAGGTCTAGCAGGTCCCCTCCGACATGTCTCATAAATGTCAACACCAATACAGCAGGAGACAGTGGGCCTGGATGTAACAAACACAGACGCCATGAAAGTCCACTCTGTCTGTCAAATCAATCACAGAGGCAAGCCACAAGCTGCATGTTCACACCTCACATGGAAACTACCTGCAAGTTGGCATTTGGTTAGTTTAAAGACGCAAAGAATAAATCCCTGTGGGGTTGTTAGGAATTATTTTGATCTTGAATGTAAGATGGCATTTGTTGCATAAAGTGCACAGGCTTTGGCATTGGTCTTTGTAAATTCCCTATATGTACGCGTGTGTATGCCTGTAGTGTGTTTCTTGAAGTTATTGTCACCTTGCTGTGGTCAGTAAGTCCCCTTCACTATACCCTCCATCCTACCCTCTCCCCCTTCCTCGTCCCCTCTTCATTCTCCTTTCCATTCTCTTCTCCTTTCCATTATCAAGCCATGTGCTGCCTGCACTCTTTTCCATTCTCTTCCAATCGGGCCACAGGAGCAGGTGGATTGGAGATAACTTGCGCTGTGCTTTGTTTTCGCCCTGACACTGTCATTAATCATTGCCCAAGCCACACTTCAACATATAATAATAAGGACTGGCTGCTGTGTGGGGGCTGCCGCCCAATTGCCTTTCATTGCGCGGATGCCAAATTGGAGGTGAACGGCCATAGCCAGACACTACTCCCCTGTCCCCAGACTGTCTCATCATTTAGGTATTTATCCATCTCAGCCTTGTCTGTAGAGCTTCTCCCTGCCCTCCCAAGAGGCCCAAGATTGTTAAGGGGAGGATCAGATTTGTTGCTCAGGCTTTTTGGCTTTGATTCTGTGCCGATAAGTTAGGGATTAGAAGCAAATTTCCCACAGGGCAGTGCTGGATTTGTTGGTGTTTAACTGTTTAACCTGTCTTAGTCTTGTGTGGCATAGAGGTGTGGAGGTGTTGGTGAAAGGGGGGGGGGGAGCAGGGTTTGGAGAGAGACTGGTCAACAGGCCCAGAGAGACCCAGGTGGACTAAGCCAGAGCCAGGCCAGCATTGATAATACAGGCTTCCTTATCCATCACATCGCCAGTGGAGTTGTTAAGCACTAAAGTGTGTGGATGAGGCAGAGGCTGAACATGCATAAGAGGTGGTGTGGGTTTGTGTGTGTCTGTGAGTGGCTTCCCATGGGTACATCAGACTAATAAATCTGAATCATGTTGGTCCTCCCTTGGTTACAACCCTCATGTCTTGCCTATAATACACAACACGTGAGAATAGGTAGCTACGGTTTATTTTGCAAATGGGCCAGCGAGTTATCAATTATACCCAGACATATTTACAGAAACTTGATCTGTGGATCAAGTTCACCTTGGTATTTACTCGTAAACTAAACATAAAACAGTCTCTATGAGGAAGTCATGCACACATGTATATCAGTTATTTTGTGTTGGAGATTGAGTTGTGTTACTCTGTTAATTAATGTAAAATGATGCAAAATGTTAAACTCAGGCTATGTATTTCAAGAAAGCAAGTGGTTGAAGATACTCAATCATAAAATGAATGTTTTTTTCTTCCTCTAAGCTAATTGAAATGGGAATTTGAAAAACCAAGAATTTCAGTAAATGAATACACCAGTTTTTAAAGGTTCATGTTCTCAAGCGTCTTATGGACAGAGGCAGGTTAGTCCTTGAGTTGGGTCTGAGGTTAGGGTTTTAGCTGTAGCCACCCTTTGTGGACTGTACTCTGGAACGGACAGGGGTGCAGACCATCAGGAGGATCTCTGTCTTGTCAAATGTAATCCAGGCGGATTACGGTGATCTGAGGGGAATTTTGGAGCCTTGAGCGTGAAGGTGTGCTCTTTGGGCCCTGCCATCTTTACTTCTACCAACGAGGACTAAATCCCAAGGTGTGCACATCTGGATGGCAGTTGAGAGAATGGTCTGGGCTTTGATCTCAGCCATCACTCGCTGCTCACCTCCTTTTGCACAGTGCACAGGTGTATCAGTAAGTGATGTTAGACAGGCGAATGTCAACAAAGACTGGAAGATTGGCTGCACATTGTTGCTGCAACCATTAGCTCTGATCTTAATGGGTTTGTGTGTTGAGAATCGAGCTCAGACCTGCAGAAAGGTGAACCCACATTATGGCTATAAACCCAACTCAATTCATAAAGATGGTGTTAATACGTCTTTCACACCATCACTTTAGCAGTTTGACATATATCAACTCACTGTTCTGTACTTGCAAATGTTCTCATTTTGCACTTTGAATCTCTGTCTATACATATCTTGTGAACTTCTATATCATTCTGACATGTAGACAGTAAAGAGCTCCATGTCTCCTTTGGTGCTGTAGAAATATACTGCAAAACCGTATTGATCTTTAATTAAAGAAGCTCTTAACCTTGGTTGGGCAGAGGACCCCCAGGCCAGTGAGTTAATTAATGTACTAATAGTCATAATATTTGTGCTGTGCACGGGAGGTACATAAAAGATTATCTATTGTATGAGCAGTTTATCAGCCCAATGATGCTAGAGCCCCGTGCTGTGCGTATATCAATATTATGGGCAAGAATCTGCAATACAGACAGAAGACGAGGGAGAGTCAGTCTTTTAATATCTCCCTCGGTTCATCAGCAGTTTAGCAAGACCCCATTTTACCTCCTGGGATTCTCCTCTGATCGTAAGCAGGCGGCATCGATGGGCCTTTACAGGCACTAATACCTCGCTACCTTGACAACACACAGCAGCTATAAGCCCTGTGAAAGATCCACTTCTTTTTCAGATGAGTCAGGGGTCCCACTCCACCGTTTACCCCACGCTCCCAAGGAAGGCGTCTCATCCCTGGATCAAAACCTCATACTACTGACCTTTCAGTTGCTCCCAGCAGCCACCAGACCCCCTCGTAAACAGGTCCCACTGAGGGAGGGAGTGAGGCGGAGGGAGGGGTAGAATGTGTGCGTGGGGGCCCAGACGCACTGTGATATCACCCTTTATAGCTTTATTGATTTCCTCTCAGGATGCAACTATTAACATTGAGCTGCTACGGTGGCTGCTGCTGTGTGGTTCTCTGCAGGTAAGAACGCTGGCTCACACCCCCGGCCTTGTGTATTGTATATAAGGAGGGAGGAAAGTGGTTGGGGGAAGCACTGGGGAGGCACATGCTTTTATAATTAAGGTCAGCTGGGATGCATTACAGCATTTGGAGGTGTTAAAACAGGCCCTCCTCAGAGAGTATGTTGGCATTGCCCACGCTCGTAAATTAGCCACGCTCCCTGCTGATGTTAGGAACAGGAGATGGGGCGGGGGGGGGGGGGTGGTGGTGTTGGAGGGAGGGAAACAGGGAGGAATTGGGTAGATGAATGGATGTAGACATGAGGCTAGATTTGATTGTATTGTGTTTTTATTTTATGTCTTTTTTTTCCCCCCAAATCATTGATTTTTATGGGTGTGCAAACAGGAACCATAAGGAAATTTGCAAAAACAAGTCCAATGAGTCTTGTTTGCTGTATACAACCAATACATTTCAATTAATTATGCATATGGTGCTTTATTACGCTTTGTGGTTTAATCAGAAAATACTGAACCAATACTACTATATTCTGTATAAGAATGTATATTTAAAGATACAATATCCTACATGTTCAAACTACAGATAAGATGATCAAATATATACTGTAGTTTGTAAAAATATAAAATAAGACAGCAGTGGTGCTGGCAGATACATGATTATTATTCCACTTCCAAAATATATTAAAAAAAATATATAATTTAGGTATGAACTAAATCTATAATAATGGTGTTTAATATAGGCGCACAAATTCAACAAAATTATATGCTCTGCACATGTAACGCCCCCAAAACCTCCCAGAAAAGGTCATTAATAGGCAGGAAAAGTTAAATAATGGGCAGGTAAGTCAACAGACGCTCTCACAGAATGAGCAGAGGTGTGTGCGAGCTCTCTTTGGACCAACACTGGCTCCAATGAGATGGGCAAAACAAAGCAGGGCCCTTCAGATTCACAATGGGGGCACTGTCAGCAAGGACGGGAGGGAAGAGGGAACAAACAGAACGTAAGAGTTTCACAAACAACCTGTCATAAGGCATTCAGCAGGACAGGTCTTACTGGGACACCCAGCTCACACCCTGCGCCAGGGGTGAGGCAGGGGTCACCTCTTTGATTCATAGTGGGAGAAGTATGACAAGCAGAGGGAGTGGGAGAGGTAGAGACGAGGAGGACATATCAGGGCTTGGTTACATGGCATCATCATATTGCTGACTTCTGACATTGGAGGTCTATTGTCTAAGGTCGGCTTTATGTAAGATGTTATTATGTCATAGTTATAGAACATGTTTTACAACAGTGTTTACCTGAAAGACACAGGGTGTATAAGCTTTCTAATAAAGGTTTAAAGGGGGGACTAATGTCTTCATTAATGGTTAATAAATAAATGGGCCATTCTTTATGAATGAGTAGTAAGACATTAAGATCAACTTTTGCCTGGATGTAATAAAACCAATCAGTTGGTGTATATCCTGTGCAAACATAATTTGCTTTTTAAATTATTTTTTTTTATGTATCGGGAAGACCACTCTAAAGGTTTCTTTTATTATCGCTTTATCTGCCAATTATTAATTAATTCCGCTTCTTGAAAAATGCTGCAGTGCATCTGGACCAAAATGCATTTATTAATGGATTATTACTGATCTATAAAGCAATAATGGATGATATGTTGACCAGTGTTTCCTCTATGTTGATATTACCGCAGCGGCCCGCCATGGTAAAATTTCTGCCGCCACGGTATCAGAAATAGGGCAGACGCACAACAGGGTTTCCGCAACTGGAACAGTGACAGGACGTCCTCACTCGCAAAGTCATGGCAACCAAATAAACAACAGGGCGAGTACTAGTCACTCAATCTTAGGCAAAGTGACAAACAGCGACAAAAGCTGCGACATGAAATCCGCACTCACGCGGGTCCCGTGACATATAGACGGCTAGAATTTATTAGAAAATAGCGTTGTGGACACTGAATTTGATGAATGTACTGTTTATCAGACCCCAGATGAGACGAGAAGCTAACGTTAGCGAACGCTGCGGTAACGGTTCCTCTCCCTCTGATTCCCCGCTGCAGGAGACGCTGTATTCCTCCGACACGCTGTATTAACGTTACTGATTTAAAACCGTTTTCCAGGTTAGTGGGGGTGCCTACTGCTCAAAACCAACATGAAAAACATAGCTAGTAATGTTCACTCAGTGTTTTGTTTTGTTGTTAAACTGTGTAAAATGAGCGGTGACGTTAAATAACCCTACGGTACTGTCTATTTGCTGGATGGTTTCAAGGTAACGGTCGGTAGCTAACATTAGCAGATAAGCCCGTACTTTTTCCCCGCCGTTGCTGAAAAAAATTCTAGAAGAAACACTGTTGATTGATAAAGTATACCTTATTTGAAGTTACCATTAAGACAAAGCAGGATTTTAAATACTGCTTGACAACTTAATTGTTTGAAAAAAAGCTTCTTGAAACCTCCCTATAAGTTAGCCTTCAGCAATGCCTATACACAGTTTGACTCAATAGGTAAGGGAAACAGTAGTGTACTAATGCTAAATCTCCCTTTTAATGACGCAGCCGTTATTGTCATTTTGATTTTGTGGTATTGATTTCAGTTTTTAGTTGATAATTCTGGCCTACTTTGACAGCTTGTAGATACCCAGTCATCACTCTCCCCCTCCTGAGACTAAGCTGAGTGCCAAAAACCTGACAGAAACCGAGTAATTACAGCCTGTGCCACTGACCATTGTTATGTGCGCTAACCAGAACTGACCTAGTCTCTGAGTGTTGCTTCTTTTTTAAACAACTGACACCTCTTTGCAGAAGAGACTCACGGAATCACACAAGGCACAGTGACAAGTTTAGGTCTTCTGAAGGTTACCGTATTTACCATCTTCCCTCTATCCATGCTACATACCATTCACCTTTCTATTCAGAGTAGGACTTTGGTAGTTTTGTGATTTTCCTGTTGTCATATTCTTGTTTCATAAAGAACACAAATGGCTTGTGTTGTTTGTCCTTAGTTGATTCTAAAATTGAGACTTAGCTGAGAAGTCATCAAGTCCTAATAGATATTGCTCTAGAGAGTAATGAGTATGCGAATGATTAGAGAGTATAATGAGGAACTAAGAGTAGAGTTTCTCATTATTTTCCCAGATCATTGCATTTCTCGTTGCGTCCTTACCTTGCCAGGTTCACTGAGCTGTACTTGCACTGCATTTCCGATCCAGCATATAAAACCAGAGTGCGACCCTCTGCTTTAGCAAAATGGAATGAAATCTGTTGTACACCGCTGAACTGTCAACCAAAAAATATAGTAATGGGCCTCAACCTGCCACCACTGTTCACAGGTGTTTTTTTACAACAGTATTTATTTGACCATTATGTTAAATTGTCCTCATAAAGCCACACTTGGCAGCACCATCCTCTGAATCTCTTTGTGAGCCACTTAAGTATACCACTGGGGGTTAATGTGTTCTATGAACCCAATATGGTCGCTTTAAACTAAATAAATAAAGCCAGTTCAGTAAGGCTGTGCCCCCTTTTTGGGAAAGCAGTATTACGGAAGAACAGCTCTCAAATTCTGTGGGTTTTCATGCAGGTTAGGTAATGTTGAGAGGTGTACCTCGAGAACATGGTTATGTTTTAAAGTATTTATCTACTTGCATTCTAATTGGATGATAATGATTACATCCCTAAGGTCGGGTTTTGAGATTTAGCGTTTAAAGCAGATAAGATCTTGTTATCTTGAACTTATTTGTAGCCACTCTTTGATATGGACTTCTGGTATGCTTTGTTAAATAGAGCATAGGGAATCAGTGTATATCACAATATATTATATATCTCCATACATTTATGTGGCAAGTTCTGGAGTTGAGACTTTCTCTCCTTTTTGTGGCGCTGTTGTGATCTAGAGCTCTGTTGACCCCAAGCAGGCAGCTATAAAATGTGGGGGCCTGACTCTGTCGAGACCACCTCTATTCATGGCCCCAGAGCCACTGGATGCTAAGTGGCAGCCGGAAAATCACAGCTGTGGGATCAAGCATGCCACATTAGGAGAGAGAGTCCTACCCCAAACGAGGGTACAGTACAGCACAAATAGAATACCGAAGGCAAGTTGATCTTCTCCCTGATGCTGAGTATGTATGCTCCCGCTGAGGCACCGGCACAACTTTCACAGGTTAAAAGACTTGGCGAAAATTCCCTTGCAGAAAACAGCCGTGACTTGGCTTAGTTTTTGCACCTAAATGTTGCAATATAAATGTTGCAATATAAGATTGGAAGTTTTTGGATATACTATTGTTGGTGACTGTCAATTATTTTGGGAAAGGAAGGAATGGAATATTGTGTTACATTTACTTACTTTGCATTGGTTTAGTTTTAAAACAACAAAAGAAACATGCCAAATAAGTTTCTCGAAATACTATTGTTGTACTGTCAATTATTTTGGGAAAGGAAGGAATGGACTATTGTGTTACATTTAGTTACTTTATCTTTTTTGTTTAAAAAAAAGCACACAAAAAAACATGCCAAATAAGTTTCTCAAGTCTTTCTTTTCTGCTTACATAAAGATACACCTGGTCCTTCATTATACCCTCTGGACAGAGCCTCGCCATGTGTTTTCGCTGAATTTCAGAGACGGGGTATTTTTCTGCAGCAATTGACACTCCTACAATTATAGCGTTCTGGTGCAGATATGGTGTCGGCTCCTCCTTCTTGACCTCTGCCCTTTGCGAAGCAGGCGAAAGTGTGTTTCCTGATTAACGGCTGGCTGAGGTACATGGCTCCAGCTCCAGCGCCTTGTCCTCCCAAACTGAGGTGACAGTCTCCTAGGCTCTTTATGGAAATTAACTGCAAAACATAGCCAATTAGACCTGCGTTATTTAGAACGACTCAGCTTTTCACCCTTAATAAAAGCCGGCCCAGATAAGACCTGTACACTCACACTGCAGCAAATTAATGTGAAGTTGGTGTCCTGCCAGTAAGCCAGTCCATCTAAAATGGGGACATTAAAAAGCATGAAGGCAAGTTTTTGTATAACCTGTAAATTACTGCTGGATAGAACACAGGAAGATTTAAAGAGCGGGGTTTGTGAATAATTTCAGAGACCATTATAAATTGAATAGATTACAAGTTGTAAATGGTAAGATGTTTTAAAAATTAGCAAAAGATTTTGATACTAACGCTGTACGAACAGCATAGTTCCTGGGCAAAATTTTCCCAGGTTCTGCACCTTTTTCATTCCAAATGTGTTACTGGGAAATTAAGCATCTGTATAACGTCTTTTCACGCCACCAGCTAAAGATAGGGCTCTTAGCCTGATACGCTGTCTTAATTTTCCCTTTCTTAGGTCACTGCAGAGAGCGAAGGCATTAGAGTGAGGAGGAGGGTCCTTACTCTATGTGCAAGAATACACTGTGGAAGTTGCAAAGGGCAGAGTCTCTAGGAAATCTACTCTTTCTTTGAAAAAAATGTCACGGGAGAGATAGGAGATTGGCACCACAAAGAGCCCAAAATAGCACAGGCTGCTACGCATTGTCAGACAAGATTTGGGCTGAGACATTGACTTTTGTTCTGCAAAGTACTGGCCCCTGAAAGGGAGATGGGAGGTGTAAAAATTGTGATTTCTCCTCTTCCCCTGGTTATGTGCAATACATTACCCTCCTAATAATGAACGCTGCTGGGACTGAGGTTCATTACGTCACAATTATTCCTTGTCTGCAACAAAAGATACTGTGTACTTTAGGTTTGGGATAAAGTTGGGAAGTGGGTAAATATGGACACTAGTTCTTCCCTTTTTAGGTGAGTGGAATCAGTGGTTACCGAGGCAGTTATTTATCAAAAGCATAGGGCCTGGTCCAGAAGATTAGGACAGAGTGACCCTAACCATCCTGCTTTCCCATAACTGCAGTGCATACAACATTTCTTCCTTTTCGCCTTCCCCATGATAACAAAGGCCTCATATATTTTTGGCAGGTTTGCCCCTTGGCTACATAATAGGATTATGAATAATTTCTACAAATTTACAAAAACAAATCACATGGCACGGCTTAGAATTTGCTTATAATTTCTCCATAGCTGATAGATCAAAGCAAGGCGCAGGGACTGCAGAGCCAGGCAGTAGATTGACCCTGGTCAGGCACTTTTAATGAAAGGGTTAATCTCCTCAGAGGTGACTATTCAAGACCAAACAGTGTGACCAAATGAAGAATTCAGGTCTGGGATAAGGAGGAGAATAGTGGTCTTGCGGGTGCTGTTGGGTGACAGCAAAGAAGCCCTGAGCTGAAACTGTGATGCTGTATTTGAGCCCATCTGACCACACCTCCTCCCCAACCCACCGCTAAAAGAAAGCAAAAGGGAGAGAGGAGGGGGGGAGGGGGGAGTCAAGCTGTTTGAAGAACCTATGGCATGTAGGCCCAATGCTATTTCATGGATGACCACAAACAAACCTGCTCTATTGGCTCTGAAAGCCCATGAAAAGAAATGCACAAAAACACACACACACAGGCATAATGTGTGCATACTCATACATAGAGAGCACACGCGCACACACACACACATACATACACACACACACACACACACACACACACACACACACACACACACACACACACACACACACACACACACACACACACACACACACACACAAACACACACGTTTGTTTCACTATCTTTGTGGGGACCCGTCATTGACATAATGCATTCCCTAGCCCCTTACCTTAACCATCACAACTGAATGCCTAACCTTAACCCTTACCCTAACCATAACCTAATTCTAACCCTAATCCTAAAACCAAGTCTTAACCCTCAAACAGCCCTTTAACCTCGTGGGGTCCAGAATTTTTGGCCCCACAAGGCTGTGCAGACCCCACAAGTATACTGTGGGGCCTCATACACACGTACATTTTCCCATTAGGACAAATGCTGTTCCTCTCACAAAGTACCTGAATGTACTTTGAGTCCTGGCTGTTTGGGATAAACTTTGTTGTCAAGCACCTCTTGTACCACTGTAAGCACACATGCCCTCTTGTGAGTAATTAGACTTGAATACCTTCCAAAAGGAGAGCGGGAAAAAGAAAGAGAGTTAAAAAAAGAAAAAAAGAAAAATGATGCTTTTATAAATGTATAAGCCTTGGCTGGTTAAGGAGGTTTAGAAAGCTCATCATGACAGTGGCAAAATGGGCCTCTTAGTAATTAGGAATGAAAGAAATTGCTTATCACTTATCGAGTTACTGTGCCAGCCATTTGGCTGTGTTCAGAGGGATTAATCAGAAGGCTATTGACATTACATTGTTCCATAATTATCATTCATACGTTGAATGGTAATTGGGCATTATTTTCACTGAGGAATTAAGGTGCCTACGTATTTCCAGAGAAAAATGAACATATGCAAAAACAAACATTAATCAAATCCCTGAAATAACGTGGCAACATTTCAGCTGCTGATAATCGCGCAACAAAGTACTGAAATGAAACGTTAAAAATGACGGTATCAGTCTTCTCTTTGAGAGAAACTGAAATTCCATTTCAATAATTAATTAATATGAATGATAATTCTTCATATGGAATTATATTTACTGTAGGTAATGCTATAAAATTAGCAGTTAATTTCAGATTTCTTCATAAGCCTGGTTGCCGTGTTGCATTAAGCCCTCTTATTAGATGACAAAAAAACCGCAACGTGACATCAACCTAATAAAACCAATAAAAAAACTCTGTTCTAAATGCAATCGAAACTTAGACGTGTAACTCCTCCCGTGTGCTCGTTTTCCAATACTTTCCCTTGCTCACCTACATGTGAAAATTACGTGCCGTTGTCTTAATGGCCTTAGGGGCAGTTGATAAAGGAAGACTTTGCCTAATGCTTCCATAAACGTGTTAGGCAAAGTCCAGCAGGATGTAATTGCATCTAATATATTTACAGAGGATTGATTTTTCCCCTCCCACGACCCACCCACCAGGCAGCAACAAGCTGCGGTCAGTTCACCCAGGTCACTGTGGAGGAGTTCTGTGTCCACTCTGTCCTCTTTACACCGAGCAACAAGGCCGAGCCACAGAGACCATGGAAAGTATTGGAGTGCGGCTTAATGAGGTAATTAGTCAAAGGCCGTGACGGTCCTAGGAGGCTAATACCTGTGACCTCTTGATCCTGGATTCCTGACACACGTCTCTGGAGACTGTACAGGAAAGAATCCAAAATGCTGTCACCTTGGCCAGACACTCCTGCCAAATTTTTTTTTTACCAGGAATGTGTGATATTACACTTCAAGAAAGGAGACTTGGGATTCAAGCTGAGCAACCCCCTTATTACTCTTGTTTTTTTTTTGTTTTTTTGTTTAATCACTCCCACAATGCAGTAATGGGCCTTAGTAAACTTAAACTACTTCACCTGTTTACTTAGAGAAAGAAGTTCTGGAGAATTGACAAAGGCAGTGAAAAAGCACAAGAAAGGAAAAAGGATGAAGAACACAAAGCAGGCTGATATTTTTTTCCCTCTCCTATCCCTTTCTTTTCTTTTTATCAGGTTACGTGACTGGAGGCTTCATTAATCACCACCTCGACAGCCTCTGCCAGGGGGAACTAACTGCATTTGGCCCAATTAGGCGCTGTAGAGACAATAGGAACAGCACAAGTTGTGCCTCTATGCCAGGAGCCAAGCATTGCCTCCCTGTCATTACCTACAGAAAGGGAAAAATTAACCCCTACCAGCTTCCCTGCTTTCCTCCATTGATCCGAGGCTTTTGTGGTGTCCCTGGAGCGTGGCAGACAATTAAAGATATTATTACATCTGCATTGATTTTTTTTAAAGAGAGCAGAGTGTCTCCAAGCAATTTAAAAAAAATTACAGTTCGGAAGTGGGCCAATTAAAATACCCCCGGCTCTGGAGGGTGGCTGTCGTTTTGGTGGAAATGGAGGGACGGACTTGACTGTCAGAATGTTGGAGTTTTTTTTGGAGACAATAATGTGCAGATTGCACACTTGAAAGTTTATTTTTACAAAAAAATAAAAGAGTGCTGTTTTGAAACCGTGAATAAAGTCTGAAACATGGATAAAAATAGTGAGTTACACAGAAGGCCACTAATGTCTCATTAGCTTGCGCTGTCCATGGGGATTATCATTAGCACAAAAATAGCTGTTGAGTATTCCATCTGTATATTTCGGTCCAAGTTTAGCCTCCAATGTCTGTTTTAATCCATATACAATAAGTATTATGGAGAGTTCACTGACTGACACTACTTTTTAAAATTTCTGTACATAAATATATCCTTCCACTCTCAAATTTAATCAAAACTACACTGCATTCTCATATCAACTCTTATTCATGTTATATTTCTGGGAGTATCAGGCACATGTTTAGTAACTAATGAAACTTTTCAGCAGTGGCTGTATTTCTGTCTTGACTTTTGGTTGTAGGAGTGTGTCTCCACACAGCTGCCTTATAAATATTCATCTGAAGTCTCTTCTGATTCATGCTGTTAAAGTATCATACCTCTGGCAATCAGCTCCTCTGTCATCTTTTATCTGTCCGACCAAACCCAGATACTCGCGCACACTCTCTCGAGCTTAAATTCTCCGTGTCTCTGCATCCATCTCTCGCTCTCTTCGTTTCTTTTACTTTCTCTCTCCATCATTCTGTCACACACATGCACAAGCTTGCGCGCACACACAAACTTCCTCCTTTCCATCTCTCACTTGGACTAAAGTTGGCCTTTACCGTGGCCATCTGACCACATTTCCTGAAATCACAATGAAAAGGAGAGTGCTAATTGGAATTACGGGTAGATGGAAGACCGGCAGTGTCGAGATAAGGGATCAATGTGATGCAAATAAAGCCTCCATCCAGTGGCTGCACAGCCTCCTAAGAGCCCATTGTTTTCTTGCTCTGCAATTAGAGCTAGAGAGAGAATTACTGTGTATTATTGCAGTGTTTGGTAGTTCACAAAAGCACACATACTTGCACACACAAACACCTACCTGGCCCTTTTTTATTTTTATTTTGGAGCGGTTTGAGTTGAGCAGGTGGGCTCTGGGATTATTCAAACCAGCTTTTGACTAAGGAGGTAAACAATACCCCCAAACAAAAAAAGACCTCTATAGAGAGACACACAGACACTTGGAAACCAAAAAAGAAAGGGTAGAGTTTAAATAAACAGCATTTGGCGCAGGAGGAAAAAGGACAATGAAACTCTGGTTCTGAGCTGCAGTCGTTTTATCACCCGACACGCCGCATGTGTTTGAAGTGGAAAATCGCAGTTTCTTTAATCCATGGAGCATTCAAATAAGTTCATTTCTCCAGGATTAAAAACAGTAACAATAGCAGGCAGTTTAAAAACAAACCGCTCCAAACAAATGGCGACGGGGCTGAGGCGCTCGGCACCGGTAAGCTTCTCCATACATGGTGGTCTGTTTCATTAGCTGAAATGTATTATTATTGTTTATCTATTGAGCTTCCTGATAAAAGTGAGCCATGCTTCCCCCTTTGGATTACAGAGTTGGAAAGGTTCAGGGGTGGCTTGCCGGTGTAATCCACCGAATTCTTTTCCAACAACAACCTCCGGTGGATGGGAGAAAAAATTAGCGTTTTCAACACCTGAACCGTGGCACATTTGATTAAAGAGGGCTAATTTCAGAATATCATCAAAGGGGTGTGTGTGTCTGTTTGTGTGTGTCTGTTTGTAAGGGTCCTGTTCATTGTGTAGTTCTGGCAGCTGTTTATAAAAAATAATAATACATTTTTTTTCTGGATGTATTTTTACTGAGAAAAGCACAGTTTCTAGTATTATTCATCTGTTCTCTGCTATCTGAGATCCACACAAATGTTTAATAATGTTGTCTTTAACTAGAGTTACATTCCATCAGCTGTGGTAAATGTGAAATATACAGAACTAAAAATATCAGATGATAACCCGATGAGCTAAGGCTGGGCCCAAGCAGATCAGACGAGCCTTACATTCCACCGGTGGCTATGGAGGGACGGGGAGGGCTGCAATGAATTTGGCAGAGTGAATATTCGGAAATATAAATGAGACAGTTGGCTCGTTAATAATGAAATATGAAAAATTCAACAGGAATTGTCGCGTTGGGTCCTTTTTTAGGTGGCCAACTATGAAAGCTATTGGTTACAATTCAGCAGTTATAGATTTATGATGAAGAAAGTGATTTTTAAGAGGAGCATAACTAAAAGTGTGCAGAACATTCCTTTTGGGTTTTATTCAGACGATAAGCTGTTATCAGACAGCTATAATTTACATTTACACTTTGAGCTCACAATCATTTAAAAACAGTCACCTCTGAGAAAGCCCCCTCACTGAACTGAAACGCCCCAAAAAACCTGAACATTTAAATGAAATGATGGGACCTGCCTCTCCCGACAGTCAGTGTGATGACACGCTTTCAGATCCTGTTGGGAAGGGTTTGAATGTGCTGAAATGTAAATGACTGGACGCATGGAGGCCCAAATGGGAAGCTAGAATCTACATGGGTCAAAGACAGGAAGACTATAGAACTAAGATAAACGGAGGGAAGAAGGAGGGAGAGATTCTCATGCGAATCGTTTAGCAGTGGACACACCGTGCCACATGCATTATGGTAACTGTTGCATCAAGGGGCGATGCAAAGGGGCCCGTTTTTTTTCGCAATGCACCCCAGGGTTTTTGGTCTCCTCTGAAAAAAGGAACCAACCAAATTTAAGATTGAGCTGCTAACTCTAACTCGTGCTATGGAATCCGATATCAGATTTGCCAAGCAAAATAACCTTATACATCTTAAGTGCATAGAAATGAGCTGACTTACTAACATTTTGAGACACTAACAAGAATATATTTTAGAATGGTTTAAGAACCAATGTCAACATAGAAAAATGTGAAATTATGCAAGTATATTAAGCGTTGGTATTAAAGTTTGGTGTCATCTGATTAATGCCCGAAGCTCATGTTTATGTCATGCATCTCACCATTTTACTGCCTGTCAATGTCATTATATCTCCCTGTGCAACTCGTTCATGGTGTCTGACATATCTTACTCTATCAGTCTGGTGAAATACATACTCTGTCCTCCTTGGAAGCTCAAAGCAGCCTTTTAAAGCAACGATGGCTTCTTGTTAGCCAAAAAAAAAAAAAAAAAAAAAAGGTCATGCAATTGCATTTCCGAGTTCCTCAAATCCCTAGATATTTACCTCCAAACATGGTGTGCGCCTTGCCCTCTCAGCTCACCTTTCATTTTGCTCTAACTGCTCTCATGCTGATTTGTCAACCATTGATAGGATCAATTAATCTATTGAGTCTGAACAGCATGGAAGATTCAAATTGTCCATATACACATCCTTGTGGCCAGCAAGCCCATTTTGTCTATTTATAGTCCTCGTCAGTCAGTGCTGCGAGTGCTATAGACAAAGCCTGTCAATTAAAAATACCCCTCCCTCCCCCCCCTCCCCATCATCTTTTTTTGGAAATGTGCATCATTTACCTTGAATCTCACAGTAGCTGTCTTGTACAAGCTGATATAATGACTGTTTTTCTCTCTCACAAAAAACAGAGATGTACCTTAATCTTACAAAGAAACTCATTTAACTCGCCATACGTTTCAAAACTCATCCCATGTTTTTCCACAGTCGTAGTAAACAACTTGCGTTGTACGTTGTGACTGCTTTGTATATTCAGTACTAAGACAGTAAGGCTGTTGTTTCTTTCAATCTTAGAAAAGAAGACGTAGATGAAAAAGAAATCAGTGGTTCTCCACTCATTCCTTTCTTCCCCCAAGAAACAGGCAGGTACTGCAGCAAGAGATTCATGTAGAAGTTTCCCCTGCAGCCAGTAAGTGCCAAGCTGTGTCAAAAATGACATGCATCTCCTGTTTCCATGTCATGCCATGCATGTGATGTGATGGGCGAATGAAGGCAGTTGCTGTATAGAATAGTAGGGGGTCATTATTAAGCCTCTTAAATTAGCCCCCCCCCTACCCCCCGTGCAGACAGAGACACACACACACACACACACACACACACACACACACACACACACACACACACACACACACACACAGCCCTTGCAATTTTCCAAGACCCAAAATCACACGCACACCCACTGAGCTCAACACATTAGACTTGACAAAGAAAATCATTTCCAAAGTTTAATTGCAGCAAACTCATTTCATATGTGATTGAATTGTACCTGTATGGTATGAACCATTTAAACTCAAAGTCACACATGGACGCTTTGAGAACCTATTTGAGCCGAACCATACTGTTAGTTAGCTATAGACTGTGCCAATTGCATGTCCTATGCAGTGCAATTTACATGTCTCTCCATCGCACTCACTTATATGGTTCAACTCACAAGAGCTACCTTTTAGATCGCTCATGGGGGGGAGGGGAGAGGGGGCGAGCTACTTGCACAGCCCTGGTACAACACCATATGTATGTACTGCAGTGGTATAGAGTGGGTGGCAAGAGCAGCAGAAAGCTTAACCTCTGTTGCCCCTCAACTCCATCCTCAGTGAAACACAAATGACACCATGACAAACCCGACTCGTGCCCCAGCCCTGGAAATGGACTGCTTCTGGTGCTTCTCCTCCCATTTTTGATAGGCGGGTCCCACCACTCCATCTGCCTGGCCCATCAAAAGGCTCTTAATATCCCCAGATTAAAGAGACCCAAGGTCAGCCTCTGAGGAAATGACTGCCTCTTCTTGAGCGTGAACACCGTTTTTTTTGTTTTGTTTTACTGCACCCTTTGTCTCACGTTGATTCCACTCCCTTTCACCCGTTCTCTCTCCCTTCCGTTTCTGTCTTTCGATCTGTGCATCGCAGCCTTTTCCCTCTTTCTCTCCCGCTATCGTGTATATGTATATTTACAAGAGTGCACATAACTGGCGTCTGGGGAAGGGTAAGGAGCAGTGGGGAAGGGAAACCATTAGGGGAATAAAGAGAGGTGCTGCCTCACAGCCGAGCTTCACAGGCCAGTGAAGCAAATCAAATTGGGTCTTGTTCTGCAGCCACACACACACACACACACACACACACACACACACACACACACACACACACACACACACACACACACACACTACACTTGGTGACAGTGGTGGAGGCACACAGCTGACAGGAGGGCCTTTGGGACATAGCAGGGCTGGGCATGTCTAGTGCTGGCCCTACTAAAGGATGCATTCATGACCCCCAACTCTCCTGAGTAAACTAATTTTACGATGAGTTTATGATTAGTTAATATTGCTAATATATACAAAATAAGTTTTTTTTTTACAGTTTTTTCCGATTGCTAAACGACAGTGGGCACAACTGGAGTCACATGTGCAAAACTCTAACTACAGTCTGCACTACCAACAGTCACCTGAGCTAAACAGTTCACATCAGCTGCAAAACAGGCTCAGTGCAGCCAAACACTATGCACAGTCCTGAGATAACACACACTGTCACTCAGAACACACTGAGGGTAAAAACACTAGCATCAAACACCAATACAGAAATTACAAACTTTATAATCTTTACAGTTTGAACAATTTGAGTGACTTGACACTACTCAATAGTTTATTTAAGGAAAAAATATAGATTGTATAGCATACCAATTTTTACATAAGGTAAAAAAAGAAGGAATGAAAATCAGCAGTTTTCTTCAATATAGTATTTTGTCTCTAGTAATTTATGGAATTACTGGGGAAAAAAACTAAAGGTACATACGTAACAGTAACAAAGAATAGTGTGACTAATCCTGCCTCGCTCCAGCATCATGTGGCAAGTTTTCTTCATCACATTGGATGTCTGCATCATCTCTAAATAAAAATGAATGTGGTGTTTCTATTGCTTTGACCGCCATTATTTTCTGAAAAACAGTAAGAACACAGTTTTACTATTGTAAAGATATAGTCTTTTTCCCTTTCCGTTAACCATCACCTTATCGTGGTGGAGAGGTTTGTGTGTCTCTGTGAACCTGAGGGCTGTGTTGTCTGGAGCTTTGTGCTCCTGGTAGGGTCTCCCAAGGCAAAGTGGTCTCAGGTGAGGGGCCAGACAAAGAATGGTTCAAAAACCCTATGGAAAAACAAGGTAGAGATGGAGTGACCCTGCCCGGAGGAAGCCCGGGGCCCCCGTCTGGAGCCAGGCCCAGACGGCGGGCTCGTCGGCGAGCGCCTGGTGGCCGGGTTTGCCACGGAGCCCGGCCGGGCACAGCCCGAACAAGCTACTTGGCTCCCATCTCTCCAGCCCATGGGCCCACCACCTGTGGGAGGAACCGCTGGGGTTGGGTGCGCTGCCACATGGGTGGCAGTGAAGGTCAGGGGCCTTCGACGGACCAGACCCGGGCAGCAGACGCTGGCTCTGGGGACGTGGAACGTCACCTCTCTGTGGGGGAAGGAGCCGGAACTGGTGCGGGAGGTGGAGCGCTACCGGTTAGATCTGGTGGGGCTTACCTCTACGCACAGTCTCGGTTCTGGAACCGTACTCCTGGATAGGGGTTGAACTCTTTTCTTCTCCGGAGTTGCCCAGGGTGTGAGGCGCCGGGCGGGTGTGGGGATACTCACAAGCCCCCGGCTGAGCGCCGCTGTGTTGGAGTTTACCCGGTGGACGAGAGGGTCGCCTCCCACGCCCTGCGGGTTGTGGGGGAAAACTCTGACTGTTGTTTGTGCATATGCACCAAACAGGAGTTCGGAGTATTCGGCCTTCTTGGAGACCTTGAGTGGAGTCCTGCATGGGGCGCCAGTGGGAGACTCCATTGTTCTGCTGGGGGACTTCAACGCACACGTGGGCAATGATGAAGACACCTGGAGAGGCGTGATTGGGAGGAACGGCCTCCCTGATCTAAACCAGAGAGGTTGTTTGTTGTTGGAATTCTGTGCTAGTCATGGATTGTCTATAACGAACACCATGTTCAAACATAGGGATGCTCATAAGTGTACCTGGTACCAGAGCACCCTAGGTCAAGGTCAACAATGATCGATTTCATAATCGTTTCATCTGATCTGAGGCCGTATGTTTTGGACACTTGGGTGAAGAGAGGGGCAGAGCTGTCAACCGATCACCATCTGGTGGTGAGTTGGGTCAGGGGGTGGGGGAAGACTCTGGACAGACCTGGTAAGCCCAAACGTGTAGTGCGGGTAAATTGGGAACGTCTGGAGGAGGCCCCTGTCCGACAGACTTTCAACTCACACCTCCGGCGGAGCTTTTCGTGCATCCCTGTGGAGGCTGGGGGCATTGAACCCGAGTGGACAATGTTCAAAGTTTCCATTGCTGAAGCTGCGGCGAGGAGCTGTGGTCTTAGGGTCTTAGGTGCCTCAAGGGGCGGTAACCCACGAACACCGTGGTGGACACCGGTGGTCAGGGAAGCCGTCCGACTGAAGAAGGAGTCTTTCCGGGATACGTTATCCCGGAGGCCTCCGGAGGCAGTTGCAGGGTACTGAAGGGCCCGAAGGGCTGCAGCCTCTGCCGTGAAAGAGGCAAAGCAGCGGGTGTGGGAGAAGTTTGGAGAAGACATGGAGAAGGACTTTCGGTCGGCACCAAAGTGCTTCTGGAAAACTGTTCGCCACCTCAGGAGGGGAAGCGGGAACCATCCAAGCTGTGTACAGTAAGGATGGGACACTGTTGACCTCAACTGAGGAGGTAATAGGGCGGTGGAAGGAGCACTTTGAGGAACTCCTGAATCCGACTAATCGCCCTCTATGTTAGAGGCAGAGCTGGAGGATAACGGGGATTGTCGCCGATTTCCCAGGCGGAAGTCACTGATGTAGTCAAACAACTCCACAGTGGCAAAGCCCAGGGGATTGATGAGATCCATCCAGAAATGCTCAAGGCTCTGGGTGTGGAGGGGCTGTCCTGGTTGACACGCCTCTTCAACTTTGCGTGGAAGTCTGGGACGGTGCCAAAGGAGTGGCAGACTGGGGTGGTGGTTCCCTTTAAAAAAGGGGGACCAGAGGGTGTGTGCCAATTACAGGGTATCACACTTCTCAGCCTCCCTGGTAAAGTCTACTCCAAGGTGCTGGAAAGGAGGGTTCGGCCGATAGTCGAACCTTGGGTTGAGGAGGAACAATGCGGATTCCGTCCTGGTCGTGGAACAACGGACCAGCTCTTCACTCTCGCAAGGATCCTGGAGGGAGCCTGGGAGTATGCCCAACCGGTCTACATGTGTTTTGTGGATTTGGAGAAGGCGTATGACCGGGTCCCCCGGGAGATACTGTGGGAGGTGCTGCGGGAGTATGGGGTGAGGGGGTCTCTACTCAGGGCCATCCAATCTCTGTACGACCAAAGTGAGAGCTGTGTCCGGGTTCTCGGCAGTAAGTCGGACTCGTTTCAGGTGAAGGTTGGCCTCCGCCAGGGCTGCGCTTTGTCACCAATCCTGTTTGTAATATTTATGGACAGGATATCGAGGCGTAGTCGGGTTGGGGAGGGGTTGCGGTTCGGTGGGATCTCATCGCTGCTCTTTGCAGATGATGTGGTCCTGATGGCATCATCGGCCTGTGACCTTCAGCACTCACTGGATCGGTTCGCAGCCGAGTGTGAAGCGGTTGGGATGAGGATCAGCACCTCTAAATCGGAGGCCATGGTTCTCAGCAGGAAACCGATGGAATGCCTTCTCCAGGTAGGGAATGAGTCCTTACCCCAAGTGAAGGAGTTCAAGTACCTTGGGGTTGTGTTCGCGAGTGAGGGGACAATGGAGCGGGAGATTGGTCGGAGAATCGCGCAGCGGGTGCGGTATTACATTCAATCTATCGCACTGTTAGACGAAAAGAGAGCTGAGCCAGAAGGCAAAGCTCTCGATCTACCGGTCAGTTTTTGTTCCTACCCTCACCTATGGTCATGAAGGCTGGGTCATGACCGAAAGAACGAGATCCAGGGTACAAGCGGCGAAATGGGTTTCCTCAGGAGGGTGGCTGGCGTCTCCCTTAGAGATAGGGGTGAGAAGCTCAGTCATCCGTGAGGAGGTCGGAGAGCCGCTGCTCCTTTGCGCCGAAAGGAGCCAGTTGAGGTGGTTCGGGCATCTGGTAAGGATGCCCCTGGGCGCCTCCCTAGGGAGGTGTTCCAGGCACGCCCAGCTGGGAGGAGGCCTCGGGAAGACCCAGGACTAGGTGGAGGGATTATATCTCCAACCTGGCCTGGGAACGCCCCGGGATCCCCCAGTCAGAGCTGGTTAATGTTGCTCGGGAAAGGGAAGTTTGGGGTCCCCTGCTGGAGCTGCTCCCCCCGCGACCCGAAGTGGACGAAGATGGATAGTGTTTTTCACTTTTTTTTATAGCTGTGTACATAACCTCAGACATCTTACCTGGACATATTGGTATCTTTGCTCTTTTACCTGTTTCTCTCAAACGGTACAGTGTATAATTGTTTCATTCTTATTTGGTGTTTGTATACAAAAAAGGCTTTCTGAGCTTTCTCTGTATAAATACCGTATATGTTCACTAACTAGTCTAAAATAAGACACCTGCTTAGGCTTTCAGCTAAAATTGCAATCAGCAGTGTTTGATAGGCACCAGACTAAAATCTATTCTGTTTTGAATGTGTGGTTTACAGTTTTGACAGCAGTGTGTTAGCATTTGAACAAAATGCTGTAAATCTACAGTGTTTTGCACGTTGTGGTTAAAGTCATGGGATAAGTGTGTTGGGGATAGAGTTTGGTCCACATGAACTGCTGCTGTGCAGACTGTAGTTAGCGTTTTGCACATGTGACTCCAGTTGTGCCCACTGTCGTTTAGCAATCAAAAAAAACTGTAAATGTATGTGATTGCAAATTGTGTTGAAACAGTAAATTTTTAAAAGCTTGATATAGTGTATTTCTCTGTACTCAAGATTTGTTGTCCAAAGAATATAAAAACCAAATTGGTGAGCCACACTGTTGCGATGGGTGACATGTTCCTTTGTTAGGATTAACATGGGCACTGTAGTTTAATTTGAGTCAATACAGTGGTTACTCCTGTTTGAGTAATGTTTCCTAATGTATCTAAAAATGGAACTAAATATTTATATATTCAATAGGAATGAATGGACTCGGGATTCAGAGCTACAGAAAAGCTGAGGAAGTCTGAGTATTGAAAGACAGAAACGGGTTGATGATTATTTTTTTTTAAATTTTTTTTCATCAAAAATATAGAATATCTCCGGCCTTCTCAGCTAAGTGTTGGAGCCAGAAATTTGGGTAAAAAAGGTAAACAAATAGGATCTAATATCATAAACAAACACTGTCATATATTGATGACTTCCCTTGTGACGGTTTTTATGGCAAGGAGCAATATCCGTCCACCCTCTCTGTACTAATACCTCATTTACAACTGCTCAAATCCTCCGTTCCCATAATGTTCTGAATGAGATTTAAGTTATTAGCAGGCTCGTAGCAAAGCTGAAGAATTGGCACAGGACTCCAGGTAAAGGGCACTAAAGCTAATGAAAAATGAGATTGAGAGTCATTCTTAAGGCTTTAGTTTTATTAGAAATACATGGTAATAGCCACCAAACCTTAGTCAACATAATGTTCGCTGCCATCTATACGATACCAATGCCTATAGGGCACTATTCATCCACAGAGGAATAAAGGGAGATGGGTAAAAAATACATGCAATGCTTACACTTCATTCAGTTTCTCGAAAGGATTACCACCACAAATCACTTTTGCTCAATGCATTACATGCCTGCAGAGAGGGGGCAGATGTGTGATGGATGGTTGTCTGCAAATGGACTTGTCGGTAACAGAAAAATGCACACGCTTTAATTAAAGAGGGCTGGACAAGTGATTCCAGAGTGGATTTGGGCGTCTCTCCACATCTGTACCGGCAGGGTCATATATCAGAGGGTTCTCGAGGCATGGGGCAGTTAGCACACGCTGTATATGCTCATTCTTGTATAGAATGGACTTGTATGAAAAGAAAATATTCATTATACGCTATAGTTCAGTAATCACAAAAGCAAGAACGTGAACCAGATTGATACAGTATATGACAAAAACTGGATATAGAATGCACTCCCTTAGCGAAGGGCAGAATAGTTGGACAATAAAGAGAGCATTCCATACTGAGGCCGTGTTCCCACTAATACAGATTAAGTCAAAAATCTTATATATATATACATACATACATACATACATACATACATACATCCGTCAGTGTTCTGTAACAGTAGCGTTATGATATGTCGACACCTGAATTCTAAAGCAAAAGTTGCATTTTGGCCATATCAAAATGGCAAATAACATACGCCGCTTGGATTTTAAGAGGCACATTTTTGTTTCAGTTGCTTCTAACACTCATGTGATTGCTTTAAACTGTAGTTGTGTTCGTGGTGTAGTTGTGTGTCTAAAAGGTTAGAGTTTAAACTGAAAACAAAACGTTCCCTTTATGTTCTCACCATGCCTGTTGTTATCCTTCTATCATTCACTATAGCCCGTTGCTTTTCACTCCAATGACACAAATCCTATGCAGCCACTTTTGTTTAAAGCAGGCCATTAATGAAGAGCTCTTCACCTAAATACATCTTTATTCTGCAATTAACGGCGGTGCTTGAAGTAAGCACTAGTATGAAAGGAGGCTGAGGCCCTTCAGCGTCCAAGCCTTTACAGCCAGTCTGCCATCAATCAGGCCTTGTGTCCAGTAAGTGCTGCTAACATTTATGAAATATTCATCAGCCATTCACTTTTGCTTTCCACTCACCCTAATCATTGCGTTTAGGCAGCATTGTGTCACTTCTCCTCTTAAAAAGAAGAAGGAAAAAGGCTACAATCATCTTGCTGAGGGGAGGTGAAATGGGGAATGTGTTCTTGCTTTTATGGCAGGCTTTCCATGGGTGGATATTTTCATTCTGGAATAAAAGTATCATTCAAGGTTTTTCCCTTCTTCCTATGATGTGGCCTTATGTTTTCAAGGACAGTTTACTGTCCACACTTTAATGAACCAACTGTGTTGACACATGCATGTTTATATGACTTCAAATACACTACTTTTGTGAAAATATAACTTGTCTGGGTACAAATTGATAAATACATTAGAATTAAGGCATGTTCACACATTAAGCTGTGGTTGAAATTAGGCCTGTTACAATTATTACATAATAATAATAATAATAATAATAATAATAATAATAATTAATTGTCAATTTGTTTTTTAAATTATCGCCATTTCTTTGTTTAACCGCATCATTAACATTAGCTAAGGTCTTAAGGCGTTTGACTGGTAATTGTTGGTTTAGTTTAGATATGTCAAATTGTAATAAGGAATAAGTGATTATTTGTCGGACTATTTATTTTTAATATATTTTCAACTGTTAGTTGTTGGCACTTGAACCTGTACACCTTCATAGAAACAAGACTGACAAGTGGGGAAACGGTTAGAAAAAATGTTTTATGATAATAAACAGGCGTGGTTTACTTCATAGGCTGTGTATTTGTCTAATTACATTATCTGGGTCACATAACAGTGATATAACCAAAAGATGTATCCTGGGATTCATTCAAGAACTAAAAAGTAATACATTAACAAATCGTTTTAAATTTGACTGAAAGAGACAATTATATTGTTAATTCGTAATTATTTGTGAGACAATTGTACAGCAAATTTTGGAATTGTTACAGCTCTAGTTGAAATACAATATGTGTGTGTGTTAGCATGCAACCTATTGCTGCTTACACTTGGCCCAGTACATGCACGGTACAAGTATTACATAAAAAGCTGCACATGAAAGGAAACAATATCTACTTTGACTGTTTTGTATCTTTAATCAGTTTCTAATATGGCCCACTAACACAAACCAATTTCAGATGTTGCTGTTAACCTGTCTCTTTTTCTCTATCTTTCTCTCTCTCTCTGTCTGTGGCTCACTTACCTTTGACTGTGATTAATTTCATTATAATACAATGAGTATGATGTTCCCATCACTCATGTTCAACCAATCCAAGACCCCAGCCGATGAAAGGTTGTGATATTCATCACCATCAACTGGCTGCAGTCAAACGCACGTCTCACTTCACAATAGCAAAGGGGAATTCCACCGTATTCTTTACCCATTTGCAATTCTTATTGCTATGAGAAAGTTAATCTATCCCCGGCAATAACTCATTGGATGTTACAGTTTAAGCGAAGATGTCCTCAGTTGCCCATCTTGCATTTTAAACAGTGGGCAAAGGGCGTTGGTACAATTTTCCAAACACAACTGAGCTAACACTGATTTATTGCTCCAGTTTATATAACTCATATTAGGAATTCATGGACCTGGCAAAAGGGATTAGAGCGTTTATTTCAGGCAGGGAGATGATCCTGTCATTAATGGTCGATACTTTCATCATCGTTTAAACCAGAGGAATTTGCCCGGTGACGAATCGTGGCGGACATAGCTATCAGAGTTGTGCAGCTGTACTCGTTATCTGCTGAGGACCCGCTCTGCTCGGTGAACGTGGACCCGCGCCCATCAAACTTGGATTAGGCTGTCAATCAAGCGTCGGCCTCGTATATTGTGTTACAATTTCTCCCAAATGTCACCAAGATCAGAGTAATTTCTCGGCTAATTGCATTTCGTCTCCCTTTAATGCTGCACGTTTAATGGTTTTGTTACATTGCGTGACAAGATGGTGTTTCTCTCATATTGGCACGGTGATGAGCATAAAGAGGGCCACGCTTTTGTTTAGAGAAGGAAATGAAAGAATAAATGACTGTTAAAGTTCAGAGGGCGTATTTCTGAAATGGCAGCAAACAAAGAGAAGAAACTGAGAAATGATCCCAATCTTGCCATAGCGTGACATCAATTACACAAAATTCTCATTAGAAAGGGTTGCTCCAAAAGTCTGCTTGCTTTTCCCTGCGTTGTTTTATTCTGGAAGTGGCAGCATGTTATGTTGAAGATCTGTGTCAAAGCCAGCTCAGAGCAATACTGAGGATTTTCTCTCCTCTGACACCTACTTTTTTTTTTTTACGTGCCACTGACTTGGTTTAAACATGACAAATATAATTTCAAGCATTTTACTATGTCCGTGTGCTTTGCCATAGCTAACAATAGTAGCTACAATACATCCATTAATTTCCTCCTCTCCGAAATCTCTGCTAGGGGAAATGCTATTAACCATGTTAAATAAAAATACTAATTCCACTGCACATCATCGGCAGGATTACATTTACAGTACATGTCAAGTTGTACTGGAGGGAGCTGCACAAATAATTACTAAAACTCTGTTTCTCAAATTCCTCAAAGGCCAAACATGCAGGGAGAAGGGCTTGATTCATTACTGTACTATTATGATGGTGTTGCAATGTAGGAAATATGAAGGTGCCACGTTCAAAATAAAGGCCACTAAAAGCCAGTTTGCACAGGAAACAACATTGTAATTTCGGATATTTAGCTCACATTGAGACTTTACTGTATTGTGTATAATCCTGTGTAAATTTAAATAGTATGACTTACAAAAGTCCTGTTGGATGTATTGTACAGTGTACCTCTGCCGTCTAAAGCCACTTGAATTTATTGTCCATCGCACAAAACCAAAGCACTGCAAGGACAAGGTAGCTGACGAGACAGTGAGTGCACTTAACAGTACACTCCAGCACCATTTATTATTGGATGGATGAATTAAAGAATTGCCATTAAAACATTAAAACAAAATGTACATCTACGAATACAAACCATAAATATAGAAAAGAAATAACTGAGCAACAATAACAAACACTTAACTGCTTTCCATTAGTGCACTTAACCTCCTCTTCATGGTGAGCAATCCCACTTTACATTTCCTGTGGCTAAATGCGTGTCTCTAATTCACAAATGAGGGGACGTTTTGAGTGGCCTTCTGTCTCCCCAATGAGCAAATGCTGCAATTAACTTTTCCTCCTCTTTTCTAGGGGGAAAAGGTGTGTGTGTTTTTTTTTTTTTAAAGACATTAGCTTACAGTCAACAGCATCTTCTGGCTACTCTTAAATTTAAGCATATTTTTTTTTCTATTTTTCTGTCGAAGATAATAGCCCATTTATGCGGTATTATTCAAGGATGATTTAATGGAAATATCTAAAGGAAGATAGTCATTAGACATTATTACTGTCATCAATTGAAATGCATATGCAACTTTCAACTAGTTTCTATCCAAAACTATGGTATGCTTTAACATGCACCATTACTTCTTTCGTTTTTAACAGACCGCTGTTTTAATACAACAATATACTTAGACTGCCTTGTGTGAATGCTGAAATGAATCTCATGTACACAAGATGTATAGGGGAGGACCTTGATAGGGATTAGTGGTCGAAATAGCAGTAATAAGCAACATCATGTCTTCCTGGTGTTACTGCTGACATGACACTTTGGTAAATAATAAGCATATGTCAGGATTAAACCTGATTTAGTCCTGTAATGATGTGTGTGTGTGTGTGTGTGTGTGTGTGTGTGCACTTTGCTATGCATGCCCATGATTGCGTGTGTCATTACAACAAGAGCGGGTTGCATCCATGAGCAAAATGGCTGCATAATTGGAGATGTCCATGACACTGTGCTCTCTGTAGGTGTTTTTTCTGCATGTTGCCCAGACTCTAATTACTGGGGTTTCAGCGGGGAGGTAAGGCAGGTGATGAGGAGAAGGCGCCTGTACCGCCTGATTCTGTCAACTGAAGGGTTGTTCTGTCTGCGGCACAGCCAGGCAGCCCAGAATCCCTGGAGTGAGTTTGGGAAAGACCCAGGGACTGGTCATATCAACAAATCTTAATCAAAAGCTTGAAATTGTCAGCTGTCATACACTTTTTGTGATCTTTGATACCTTGCTCCTCCTCTGACCCAGACCGCCAAATAATACCTACCTACACACACGCGCACATACACAGAGAAGCACAAGCATACAGAGCATACACACATATTCACACGACTTACACATGCACTCTCTCTCTCTCTCTCTCTCTCTCTCTCTCTCTCTCTCCCCCCTATACACAAAGACACAGGGCACATGTGCTTTTACACTGATGGCACACATGCTTGTGTTCACACACACACACACACACACACACACACACACACACACACACAAACACACACAGAAAAGCAACAACCTGCAGTATGCCGTTTTAAAAAATGCAGACAGGCACTCAGGTTCAACAGAATATATTATTTATGATAGCACTTATGGCTCAATTTATAACTTTGTATGTCTAGGTGTAATCCTGGTAAAAATACAAAATATTTTCTCTGTTAAAGGAAATAAAAATGAGCTTTTCTAATTGCCCTACCATTAAGGTGGAACGGTAACACCAGGGCTCAGTTCACTGCAGTGTGCTCTCTGACTTTTTAACATAACACAATTAAAGTGCAGAGTTTCGGATGAAGTCCAACACTTTCAACACCAAACCTTTTAGTAGAATGAATGAAACCAGCACTTCTAAGTTCCAACGTGATGTGCTTTAGCCTAAGAATGGCACATTTTGGTTTACTGAGTCAGGTCAGTGGCAAACAATGCCATTTTATTTTGCACCAAGTCCCCTTTCAGACAATCTTAAACTTGTGCTTCAGTTCAGGAGAGGATGGAAAGGCTGTTTTGGCTTTGATCGACCGACTGTTACTAAGAAGCTTTATGGGGGTTTAAGGGACCTAAAAAGTATAAAATGGACGGATCAAGAGCAAGCAGAAATTTGACGGTTCAGAGGCAGGTTAAAAAAGTGAAAGCATTCCCATACAATATATATCCAGTTAGTGCATATTAGGGGACGGCGGATGACAAATGTGGAATCTAAGAGCCGATTAGCACGGAAGTTAAACCTTCACATGAGCAGAGGGTAAATACAGCTCCATACTTTGTACTTCTCGGTCTTTGAAGGGCAAGATGGAGGCCTATTTATGAGTGGACTCAAAATAAAACTTGAGAAATAAAACTAGCAGATTGCCAAAAAAAATAAAAGGTTTGTGTGCGATTACTGTGCCCTAGATCCTTAACTAAACCATGGAACAGTGTGCACATGGAAGGAGGGAAGTGTGAACGTGTTGAAGACAATCCAATGTGATAAGCTTAACACACAAAGCCAACCCGAATAAACAGGGTTTACAGGCTAACGCTGTCTTGAACACCGTTAACCTGAACAAGTTGGCAACCGATTACCTTAAAAAATACAGATAATAGAGAAACTAATTTGTTTGAGTAATAAAGGTTTGAATGCTCATAGATTGGAATTTCAGTTTAATATACTAAAAGTTTTTTGCTTAAAGTTACAATCTTGAAGATCTCCGTTTGGTTGTCTTTGGCGGCACTAATGGCATGTAATTGCTGGTGTGTTTTTGGATCTCACTTCCCACAGATCCAAACAGGGTCTTGGGCTCAATCGCCATTGTGCTACCTCATTTGGCAATAGATAGTGACTTGATATTTATTTAAATGAAAATCTTTGAGATATAAGTCTGCGGTAAAATTTTGTGTTCTTTAGCACTCGTTTACGTCAAATAATTAAGCTGAGAAAATTCAAAAGGTGTTGTTGTCGTTCACTAATAAACACAAAATGCAGTATATTTAATGAAGTTTACTGTAAAATGACATTAGAGCAATAAAACACATTGAATTAGCCAATTAGAAGCTGCTGCACTTGTGGGTGTTGTCCAGGCTAAAGATTGATGTTTTTAAGTCTGTTCAACTCAAAGATGCTAGTAAAAACAATGATGCCTTCATAATAGTACAATATAGGGCTGCACAATTAATCGAATTTTGATCACGATTTTGGCTTCCCACGATCAAATTCACGTGATCAAACAATATTTAAAATGCTTCATTCCATTCATAGAACGCTCTGTATCAAAGTTTTTTTTCCTCCAAAGCTCCATAAACCACTGTCTGATCATGTGCCTCCATGGGCCAATCAGAGTTGTTCCCTGCACCGCGCAGCTTAGTTTAGACGTAGACAGTCACAGAGGACAGAGTAAATGTGAGGAAAATTCCACACCAGATAGCGGTCGGTCATAAGTCGTCACAAGGTTTACCAGTTTACCAGTAAACGCAACATTTTGTCCCGTCTGTGTTGATTTTCAGACAACAGCAGTGACCAGTGCTAGTTTGAGTCTTTTAGCTCATAGCTTTAGCGGCAGACTGTTGAACGTCCTGCTGTTGGAATCCTCTCCAGTGAAATACAGTCACACTACACCGTTTAGCTGTCAGCATTTTAGCCGTGTTTAATCCAGTCACTACTATAGCTAATGGTAGGCTAACGTTACCTGCTGTGTAACGTGTTATTAGTGTTTACTAGCTTCCTAACCACAACCTCTTTTGGAGCATCAGAGCGCAACGCAAACATTTAAGTTGCACCATAATCCGTGTTGCAGAAAATTGCGTTGCCGGTTTCTTTTCACCGCAAAAAAAAGCGGTCGCACAACAGATGAAATGGCGTACTCCATAGTATCCTTCAACAAAGGAGGAATGTAGTACAATATGGATGTATTGGCAGGAATGTAGCACAATATGGATGTGAAAGCAGTTATTAGCCTATGTGACAATACAATTTGTTTTGGTTAAAATTTAACAAATAATCGTGATAATTAATCTTGATCAATATATTGATCAAAAATAATCGTGATTATAATTTTGGTCATAATCGTGCAGCCCTAGTACAATATACTAAGATTGGTTAAGTAAGTAATCAAACTCAGTATTTTCAAGTAGACTTTAATTGTATTAGAAACAAATGATGGGCTAACAGTGAATAAGCACACTGTACAGCCTGACTAACATTTTAAATCAGTTGCTGTGCCATGATTAAAAAAGAAATTATTTCTTGATTAGAAGGCATGCATGATTAAGTAATTGTTAAATTAAAAAAACAAATATAAAAGACAGAATGTTATTAGTGTAGTTGAAAATACTATCATCACTTAATTGGCAATTCATTGATAAGGAATTACAGAAAAACATTTCTCTTTTGTTAATGGGGACACATCAACGGAGGCCCTACCCTCAGTAATGAAATAGGCTTGGACTGCCAATGATAACTGTTATTTATTTCACTGCTACCCAGATTTATTTGGGCCAATGTGGCACCATGAACCTTTCTCACTTTGGTAATTAAGCGTGTTGATACTGCAGGATGCCTACCTGCAATTAAGCCATTTTAATGAGCAGCAGCGGCTAGAATAAGGGCAAGGCGAGGTCAGCCAGAGGCAGCAAAGCATTGGTGTTTTAATAGATACTTAAATGCTGTTAATTTAGCTCCCGGTAATGGAGAAGCCTGCTTGTAGAAAATGTCTACAGTTCCAGGCGTGGTAAGCCACGGGTGAGTGGCTGAGGGACTTTTTGAGGGAAAGATGAAAATTCTTAAAACTATTCAGAGACTTCTGTTACTGCCCAGAGGAGGATCTCCACATCTTCCGCTTGTTATCGGAGGCAGCCTTGGCATGTTTTCAACTCTCAAGACTGTTGATGGGTTTAGGCGAAGGTTTGGCAGGCCCTCACCTGTTCTCGCCTGCAAAATGTGTCAGTGTCAGGCTGACTTCAGGATTCTTACAGAGCAGAGCCAAGGTTTATGAAAAGAAGAGAAAAAACAAAGTTAAGAATGTATAATATAGGGCATAGTGTGTATATAAGAAAGATGACAAAACATGTATTCCTTTTTTTATATGTGGATGTTAGAAGATGATTCAACAACAACCGTCTAGTTTATCTAAATCTGACATACTTTAAATTTTTCATGGCTCCTCCCTGGGTTCAAGACATGGATCTGCTGGTTTTCCCTCATCCCTTGCACAAGTATCACCTGTGCGACTGTGTAAACAAACACACACACACACACACACACACACACACACACACACACACACACACACACACACACACACACACACACACTCGCACACACTGCGGTGCTACAGTACGCAGGTTATTATAACTCCTGAGCTGGTCTCTGCGAAGGTGGTGTGATAACAGTCATTAGGGTAGCCGTGGGAGGAAACTGAGTCTTATTAGAGGAGCGTGGAGATTCATTGGAAAAACAAGCAATTTCATTAACAGGTGTGAAGCTATGCAAATATATAAACACACCATGGTAGCCCACCGTCCTCACACCTGCATGTGAAAAACGTCTGCTTATTAACACAACAACCCTGCAATTAGTTTAGAAAAACGCGATTAAATCAAACTGGACCAGAATGTATGTGCAAATGTCCATTATATGGGGGGGAAAAAAGATGCCAAATTGATCAGGTGCAAAGACATGCTGCATGGTATAGGTTATAAATACAGCGGCCTTGCTGTAATGCTGATTTGTCTGTTTGGAGGTTGACTAGAAATTAATTAAATTTTTTTCCTTCAATGTTTATTCTTTTTTAAGAGTGAGTGATACCTGAACTAGAATGGGAGCAACAATAAAACACATGTTTATTAAAGCATTTAAAGAACATTTGTAGTAGCTTCAGCTGTGGTGATGACTGAGTTAAAAGGGTGTAGTCACAATTTTTGAAAGTAATCTTTAATGGCATGAATATGATACAGAAACATTCTTATTACTTGTAATGATACTAGTTAACCTAATAAGCAGTTAATAGTTAACGTTATGCATTTTCTATTCAAACGTTATGACGCTGCTATTGTCAAGTCTTTGTTTATGCTACTCTTTGTTCTTTTTCTCATCTTTTTTTGTTTTAATGAAACCAGCACAAGTACAGTACACGGCAGCATCAGCGAGGTCTGGAATCCGATGGATCAGACGACACTTTCCTGTGTGACACATTTAATGCATAACATGCTTCCAGTGAGAGCTCTTGAATGGGTAGATTTTTGAAATGTGCCAGAGTGGCTCCCTACTGAGCAGTAAGCTAGGTCTTTGATGTATCGAGCTGTAATGTGGTTGTTATCCATAATCGGCTTGAATTCAGGAGGGCCACGGCTGAAAGAGGTACAACGGTAACATGTTCTTGTGGTACATTTAAAATGTGAGTCTTCTCATTAAAAATCCTCCACCCTTGCCCACTGTGACCGGAACTAAACACCCTTAAAATCCCTATTGCCTCATATGCACCCAACCAAACACGAAGATTTGGTAAAAGCCCAAATACTTGTGTTTTTACAGGTTCCGACAGGATAAAGTATAAAATTAGTAACGGAACATTGTATATCATTTAAATCCTGTAAACCGATGATGTGTGAATGGAGTTTCTTGATGCTTATGCAAATTTCCTGCACATTTGTGATACCATAAGTTTAAACAAGAAATAATCCTGACGCTATCACATTAAGCTGTGCTGTGAAAGGTGGGAGGCAGACAAGAGTTTGTGATACGCATCAATGTATGCCTTGCAAGGAATATGAAGATGATATTTTGCATTGCATGAATAACAATCAACAGTTGAGAGAACAAAGAAGTGTTTTGAAATATGAACCCTATTACGAACTAAAATGAGACCCCTAGTAATGGAGTTTTAATGTTGCACCACGGAGCAGTGGATTTTGTGAAAAACAACCATGGAAGTGACTTGGACCATAGAAATCTGAACATGTAATAACCATGAGTTGCTTTGCTGTCATACATCTTCCAAATAATACGGGTGCTCTCCAAACTCAAAAGGCATAACACTGCTTCACATTTACGCTCATGCATACGGTTCAACAGATACTAATCTACGTTACCTGTAATATGCATGCTGTAATAAAGACATTTTGATGATGCTGTTAGAGCTCGTAAAAACAGTATGCCTAGTAAAAAATAAATAAAGTTAAGCACCCAGGTTGTGATTGTTACTCTAGAGATCTACAATATTATTACCATCTAGCCCGTGCTTAGGGTTTTAATTTAGCAGTGATAATTTGCTTATGCAGGCCTCCACTGATTAGAGTTCTTTGTTGCACCAACTGTTTTTAATATAATGAGCATTACCCACTGTGCTTGTTTATGCCACCCGAACAGGACTGAAAATCAGCAGCGAGCTTTGTTGAAATTAAAGATAGTAGGGGAGAGAGAGAGAGAGAGAGAGATCTGGTGGAGATGGACAGCCAGACAGAGGGAAATGGATGAGGTTTGGGGGGGGGAGGGAGGGTTGAGTGTTTGTAATGGAGAGTAATCAAACTGCAAAAAAGACCAAAATATAATATTGAATGCAGCTGACTCTCTGACATTTGCTAGACTATAATAGTTAGGTTTGAGAGGCCATCCTCATTGAGGCTCGCGAGAGTGAATGGAAGTGTACTAGTTATGCATCATTACAGGGGGAAGAGCTGTCCACTTCCTGCTGAGATGAGGTGCCCTCTGCTTTCACACTAAGCGGGGTAGTTCACAAAATAACAGCATACCAAGTGTCTGTCCCCCCTCTCTTTGACAGAGGGCTCACATAAAGAGCCCGTGGAAAAGGATACGCCTCCATTTAAACTTAAAAGCAGGCATCTAATTCACAGCTTACAAGAGAGAAGTCATAATAGTGCACTGTTAAAAGATGGCAAAGGAGGAAAGGGTGTCAACATTACATAAAAATGCACAATTACAATAGTAAAACATGCAATTTGATGTTTTTCAACTGTAAAATGGCAAAGATGCAAGATTTTAAATTCAATTATGAGAAAGATTGTTAAAAAAAAAAAAAAAGAAAAGCGAGTTCGGTTTTCTTTTGTGCGAGCAGGCACAAGGTTGCCCTACGCATCATCAATCTGTATTGTGAAGAGCTCCTGAGGTTTTTTTTCATCAAGGTCTTATCCACTTCAGAGGTTCAACAGATTAGCGATCCACTGGGGTGCAATGGCTTTTCAGCGCCGTGCTTTACGTCCAATTTGAAGTGTCTAAGAGCATTCTTGTCATTAGTGTTTACTCGAGACAGTTTTTTAGAGAGCCCAGACTGAGTGTGACATTACAGACAAATAAAACCACATCACCACATCAGCCGTGTTGATCGTTTTCGAAGGCTCTGGAGAAACAGGCCCAACATTTTATCTTTGTAGACAGCAGTTTCAGAGGTTATAGATAGGCCAGCTAGCTGACGCTATTATTTACCAATGGAGCAGAATGTCAACCCTCCTATATAACCTCTTTGCTTTTCTCTCTGTATTGTTTGCTCCCTGCCTTTGTGAAAAGGGGCACTTTATGGAGGTTAGCGGTGAGAGAAAATATTTCTATCTTGCCATCAATGGATCAATGGAGATGTGTTTACCTGTCTAGGGGCCCAATGTTCACTCCATAATAATGGATATTAAACAGCTTGTTGACTGAGTGCTTTTGTCCTGGCCACTTGTCAATCCCTTAAACACTGCTGGCCAGTGGAGGGACACACACTACTGCTGTGGGGTTACCACAGACACCTCCAGCCACCAGCGTCTGTCAAACCGTTCATGGACGCCCCTCCCTCGCTTGCTGGACAAAAAAGGACATGTCGGGTCAATGAGATTCTCAGTAATTAAACTGAAAGGGGTCATTTTCAGTGCAAACTCTGAAGCCCTCTAGCTTTAAGTGGTAGGTTGAAACGGGCTGGCCTCTGCACACACACACACTAATCGGCCTGAGTAAGCAGACTTGCTCAAGTTTCTGAAAGGACAGATTGATCGGCACAGAATGTATATTTAAAACAATATATAATCCTCGCTTTTGATTAATTGTGCTTAAATGGTGATCAAACCATTAAGATTTCACAAGCCACCAGTTATACCTCACATAAACTCAACTTTACAAATGTTAAGCTCTAGGGGAAGTATTAATATGTTGCCAGAATCATGATCAATGACAGATACCTGCTGAATATTAGCGCAGTCAGCTAAATCCTCCACCCCCCTCCAGTTAGACAGAACTCAGAATGAACCACCCCTTTGTTTTTAATCATGACTCCTTGCCTTCTCCATAATCCAAACTGTTCTTCACTGTGTAATAACTGTCTCTCACGTGGAGCGGATTTTTAGCTCATACCTCAATAAAACAGAAACCCATGGTCATTTTGTGGCTGTTGGGCTACTTCGGGGAATGCAGAGTCTGGCTTTCTAACCGCTGCAAAGTGGTGCGATGGGAGCAGCAGAATGAAAAGGCTGGATTTGTTTTACATAAAGGCTGCAGCCATCAGGACTCAGCAGGACAGGCGGAGAGTGGCTCTCTGGGCCCGATAAATCATGACCTGCATTCATTCATTCAGCACATTCAGACCCAGACACACATTTCTCTCCCAGCCATCTCTGCTGACTCCTCATTTCTGCTCCTGTTTAATATGTGACCTTATGCTAGGATTTTAGTTTCACTGTTCAGGGAGGGAAAAAGTGAGATGGCTGACGGTACAGCTGTGAGATGCTAGTTTTGGATTTGCAATACTTGGAGAAAGAAAATGTTAGCTCAGAGAACATTGTCACTTTTATTTGAAAAAACAAAACCAAAACAACACGCATTTTAAGTTGTGTGTCACAAATGCTCACCAACTATTGGTGTATATTTTTCCATTCTTTCAGGTGAATGCACAGCACTCTTTAGGTTAAATGGAATTCATAGCAGTGAGTGACAGGGTTTGAATAGGCTGGAGAAAATGGGGAGGTAAAAGGGGCATTAGGAGTAGCTAAAGAGGTGGGGGTTGGCTAAGGACTGACACCATCTTCTGCCTGTGACACGAGCACACAAACACTCACACAGATATTCAATAAAGGGTCAAGGTACAATAATTTGAATACGTTTGTGGTGTGTTTGCGCTTGCGCGTGCACGTTTATGCATGTAATGTGCAACAACAAAAAAACCTTTTCATTCTTTGTTTCAGTGCCTGAAAAGATCTGCAAGGCTAAAGACGCAAAGCTATTTTAGCTACTGGTTACTCACACACTCAAGACATCAACACAATTTAGTGTGACTACCGGAGGAAAAAAAAAAAAAAAAAATGGAATGCAGAAAATAAAACTGAAAAACACTGCATTTAGAAACATAGTAGCTCAAGTAACAGCATAAGAGCTCAATACTTTTCTTCCTCTGTATTGATAGAACATGGTTAAAGAGGTCAGGGCAGAGGTTGGTGATGCTGATTGTTGATTTAATGCCTGATGAGCTTACTTCCCATAGCACATTGGCTAATAATGTCTTCCGACTGAAAGCAGAGCTGATTACCACATGACAACCAGACTTCCTCACTTGTCATTAGCACCGCGTGATGGCATACAACATGTGAATGCGCTCGCCTTTGTCTGACTTTGGCCAGGGATAATTGTGTCTTGTGCCACAGAAATTACCTCAGCAGCAATTTTTCTAGCAAATTAATGATGCCAATGAGACAAACACAGGGGAAAATAAGAAAAATGCAGCAGTCACTAACTCCTGACCACATTCTAAATATGCTTGGAAGAGACAAACATTTCCTTGGATGGAGCTCGTAGCCACGGTTGGGTCTTAAATAAACATGTTACACTGTATGTGCAAGTGTTTAGGACTGGCAGACGTCTGTATTCCTCACACACTAAACAGACAGCAGTCTGTGATAAGCAAAGGCTTCCATTGTTATTAATTTGTTATTTCTACTCTGTTTGGTCTCTGGCTGGATTATCGTGTTGAACACACAGTCCAAATTCCACTGTAAACATTAACAATTAATCTTCTCACCGGCTCTCCACCCTCAAATGACTGTTTTACATAAAGCTGATCAAATTAAGTTGTTTGCAGTGTCCAAATTCTGTTGTCACTTTGTCTGGAAATGATACATTCGTCTGCTGATGATAGACGGTTGTGCAGTTCTTTGTTACACTACCTAACCGTCATCAGAATATATATATTTTTTTTTCTCGTCTTGCATGTCTCATGTGTAGTCGACATTCTCAGCTGGAGCCCTGAACCAGAATGGGTGTGCACAACAGAAAACAGCCAGTGCGATTTATATTAGAGTAATCCTTTAATTGCTTCATGGCAAAATGTCTATACCATATTAAGTAATTCAATACAGCCAGTTAATGGAAAGGCAGGGAGAGATATCATGTTTTGCATAAAACCTTTAAAGCCACTGCCTCACAATGTGGTCTGCCTTTCTCATTTTGATTACATTGACGTATTCACTTCCGAGGTAATCCCCAATCTATTTTGGGGCTCGGACTCAAGATGATCAGACTCTCTGAGAAGGTTAGTGCATGTTACTTAACAAAACCACTGTTACAATCACATGTTTATAAAAAATACCACTTTTGTTGGACTGGGAAGCTCAACATAAATAATACAATAATTCCTTGTTGAAACCCAGAGCTATATTAACAATAACCAGTGTGCATCACTTTTTTTATATTAAATTTTACCAATCAGTCACGCAATCTTTTTTCTTTGTATTTCATGCTACATCACAATTCAGAATCTTTGACACAAACAAATGCAATCACAACTTCACTTATGATTCATCAAGTAAACAAAGATTCATGTGACACCATTGGGATTACTGTGACAGTATATGCGTTCATACGTTCGTGTTGAAGAACAGAGAAAATTCTATATCTTCAATATTCCCATATGTTTTGAAAACTCTGTCAGTTTGTCATGTGATGGCCTGAGGGACATTTAAAATACATGAAGACATCACGAACCCTATTGACTAATACCTGGAGTAGTATCTTTACCTCATAGCCATTTTCCGAGAATGACTGACAAAAACAAAGAATCTATGGGCGGAGCGTCTTAAAAAGCATCTGACCTGCATCTGCATAGCAAACCCTGTCGTGTCATAATGAAAGTTTTGACAATATTCAAAGAACACATGATGGAGAGCAGTAAACCACGAATGCCGTTTGAAGATGTGTAATGCTCCCCTGGGAGAGGGCTGTCTTAGTGGTGGACCTGTCTTTGCTAACATCATTCTGAGGGACTGGTGGGGCTGGATGTTTTGGAATCATCAGCTCTTCTAATGTATGCGTGCGTGGTGCATAATGAGCTCCAATTAAATTGTTCTTTCTTCACTTAACACAGAGAGCTCAGTTTCTCTTGTTGTATCGTGGGATGATGAATTAAATGTTGTGGAACAGTTTTTGTCTTACTAAATGTTTCCATGTATTAATGCTAAAGCATACGTATGTACACAGAACTCAAATTCCACCATTTGCAGAATTTAGCAGTGATCATTCAAACACGAGACAATGGCATGTTTGATCAAGGCTTTAAACAAAACTAAAACAGAAAAAAGACTGACAATGGCCACTGTGAGAGCAATGGCTTGTTGACACCGTTTGACTGCTGGCACATAAACCGTCCATTGTCAAGGCCAACAGGCGGCCATTGGCTGCACTGATCAGCATGTGAAACGAGCTTAGAGCGAAGATCCAGCGAAGCTTTCTCATCAATGGAACTCCTTCGGCCCCTGCAGGACCCAGGGTCTCAGGGGTCGCAGCTACGGGCACCCCAGTCCAAAGCTAAGGTCAGTCGGGCTGACTCAGGTTCATACTCCAACAAAAGGGTGCGGACACGGAGAGTAAGACTCGCGGGTCAGATGGATTACTAAAGAGTTCAGTCCGTTTGTTGTTTGGTGTCTAATCCTCTGGGAAAAGAAAATGGTTAGTGTTGCCCTATATACAGAAACGAAACAAGTAAATATGCCATGCAACTCAGTTAGAAGTGATTTATATGGGAATCAAACCTGTCAGCCTGTCTGTAGGAGTTAAGATTCTTGAGCTGGGTTTAACGGCAGTTGATTTATATGTAGTTGGATTTCAACAGTTGATAGCACCACTGCAACGCAAGAAAGATGCACAATTGATCAGTCTGTCTGTGCTCTGGTGCTTTTAATTATATTATACGCACTGTTTACACGGTCTCATTTACTATGATATAGAGCGACGGTGGGTTACACACAACCAGCCCGAGCTGACCAATCAGTTAATTGCGTTCTCCACATGATATCCCTCTAGCTTCCGTAGCCTCTATGTGTAGTTACGTTTCTGAGGCTTTTCACATTGTTTATGGCGTAACTCTGGCAGCTACGTGTGGACGCTCACAAGCTAACACCTTAATGCTCAAGTATAAACCCCCCTTACACCCTCTGATTTTGTAGACCGTGTTTCTGGATGCACAGGCAACATATTTTTCTTCATTGTAACAATACTAAATGCTTACCCAAGGGCTTTTTTTTTCTGGCATGCACAATTTTTGTAGCTTAAAGGTAAAAATCTCAATCTGCAGTGGATGAGTAAGGACAGGGAAGGCCAAGAAGACAAGGGATACAGGCCAGGGGACAGGGATCTCATATTTAGCCCGTGATTGCACTCAGGGTAGACAATAAGTAAGATTCATTAGGTCATTTTTTACATGCGTCTGCCAAGATCTGGAATGAAATGTTAAATGTTTCATGGGCTAAGAAAAGGGCAGAATTTGTCTTTGTGTTTGCCATCAGAGAGCGAGAGAGCGAGAGAGCGAGTGAGGGAGAGAGAAATAGAGAGAGAGAGCGAGAGAGATGATGGGACCATACAGAATGTGAGGGTAATACTGCGAGAGCAAGAGTCTGGGAAGGCAGGAAATGGGAGGGAGGGCAAAAAAAAGAAGGGAAGAAGTGAAAAGGGAGAGTAAGTGGCTGAGGGAGTCAGGAAGAGCAAGGAAAGGAGGGAGCATGGCTGGGTGTTTTGGGCTGTCTGATGGATGAGGGTGTAGTGGGGTTGGTGGGGGCGGTGTCTCCTGAATGATGATGGCCTAATATCATCATCCCCCTGTCAGGCCTAATAGGCTTTCCTTGGTAGAAATCACTCACACAGAGCCGCCATAATGCCCAGGCCCCAGACAGCATCATCCATCCACTCAAGCCAAGCGAATGTCTCCAAACTAATAAGGAAATATATGGTTCAAGGAGATCTGAAAAATTAAACAGGTAGCTTATGAACAATTTGTTTCACAGGGATGTTTATTATATTTATCGAATGTTGTAGCGGTTGAGGTGTCTCTCTCACTGCGGTTTCATGTTTGAGACATTGACTCGGAGCATGATATGCTGACAAGGCAGGTCTGTAAAGTAGGAAATAAACACCCTCTCTTACACCTCCTCTACCTCAGGGCTGGCCTTGTCCTCCACTGTTGCCTGGCTTTACTTTTTGTCATTCCTAAGCAAGCACGAACAGCTCCTTCATCTTGGTAAAGCTATATTTTCCACCGTTGTTGAATTAACAGTATGCGCAAGCAGGGAGGGTCATTATCAGTTGGAATAAAAATACTTTTTTTGAATCCTTAATCCCCTGATCTAACAGTCCATTGTTCACATCTTCTAAAATATTCTAATTTTAGCGGCAGAGCTTTGGAGGAGTCACCCATTCCTGTTTTCCTCGCAGCAAGCCTATCTACAGTACACCTGTCATTGCTTTCCCTCATGCAATGGCTGATCACAGCACACTTTAAACATGGTTACTCTTCTCTTATCTTTTCCCATACCCTACCGATCCTGCTATCTCCAATCGCTGCTTTAATAATGTGGCACCTTCTCAGCAACCCCCCCGCCCCTCCTCCTCCTGCATCCACAAGAGAAAACTGCCGCCATCAATAACGACGACAACTTTTTCAAAGTCTGCTCTTAAAAGCCCCCGTCCCATCAAAATGGTCATATTTCATTATCGATTGAGCGCTATGAAAAACAGACTCTCTCTCGCACAATTGGCAATCATTGTTTTGCTATACATACATCCCTTACATGGCGATAATACATATGGGTGATTCTTTAACTATGGTACTTTTCATGTCCCTGGGTAAAATAATAAAAACTAAAAAACATTTCTTCTTTATTGTTTTTGTCACAATTACCTCACCCTAAGGGTAACTTATAAAAAATGTATCATGGCTCAATTATTCTTTTTATTATATAATATGAGGCCTTTTATGCATGGTTTTTACTGTTTTCCCTCTGTCCCTAAGCCAGACTTTGCATCTTCAACCTCGCTTAATTTTAAATGAAATACTTAAATAATGTAGATTTCAAGTACAAATGATAGAATAGTGTCTATTTCAAATATACATAATATATATTGTGATATTTATTCAAATTTGTTATATTTTTCATAAGTAGAACCCTTGTCCCTTGGGGTCACTGTCATTTCCACCACGCTGTACAAAATAGAATCCTGGGATCATTGTTTAAGGTTTGTGTACTTAGTAACCGTAGCAACAGAAACTCCACAGTGGAACACATGGCTGGATGAAATGGTGTTGTGTACAGGGAGTAATAAAAAGTAGAAAAATCAAGGTAAATATGAGTAAAACTGAGAGTATGTTTATTGGTCGTCATTTCCAAACAGCTCCTATTTCACATGGACGTAAAAATAACTGGATAAATTTAATTTATTAATGTGTAATTTGTGTATATTTAATGCTAACTCTAAAACTAATACTAGCAGGCTAACATAGCATGAGATTTTAGAGGGAAAGTGGGGAAATGTCATTTCCACCAGGGTGTTCATTGTGGTGGTAAAGACAGGTTGTGGTGGAAATGACATTGTTTGTGCTAAACAGCAAATTATTTGGGCTATAATACTAAAACTTTAATGTAAAAAAAACATTTAAATTCAAAAACAGTTAAATAAAACATAACTGAACCTCTGGCCCATATGCAAGTTTGACATATACAGTATTTAGCAAATACAATGTCTATTTAGTCAGATTCAACTTGTTATTCCACATGATTACGTTTGACAATACATGGATTTACGACATAACACACATGACCGTAACATATAAAGAGGTGATAGAGTGATTATATAGAGTAGGCCTATTTCACACTGTTCCTTAAAGGGATACGCCACCATTTGTTGAAATAGGGCTTATCACGATCTCCCCTAGCTGTAGATAGGTGGGCCAACACATTTTTTGTGTATGCATTGTTTTAGTCCGGTGCAACACCGGCAGCGCCGCCGCTATAGCTTAGCGTAGTGAATGGAATCCTATGTTGCCGGTTAGCATGTTGTGAGTAAAAATGAGCCAACAAAAGACAAAAAAACAACCTAATTACTTGCACTGGGACAAAAAATGCGTTGGCCCACCTATCTACAACCAGGGTAGACCGTGATAAGCCCTATTTCAACAAACGGTGGAGTATTCCTTTAAGGTCTCCTAATAGGGTATGTAACATTGGTTGGACTGAAAATGTCCCAGGTGCTATTCTTTGGGCCCTTATGCTCTATTCGAAAAGACCGCTATATGGTATGCTCCTGAATATTTAGATAAGTTGCTCGCTGATTGGTTGAGGAACCACATACACATACATTGGAGACGAGACAGCATGTCTCATATTTCAGACACTGCAACTTTATACATTGTCTGCTATTTTGATATTAAATTCACTTCAGAGTTTTTTTATGCGAGAAATCAACTATATAAAGCACAAACATGGGCCGTTTTACGAAAGTGTATGGATAATTGCAAATTTGGTAAGACGTGTCTGACTTCAGGAGCTCCACACAGTCTTCATACCCAGAGGATGTCACCGTTTGTGGGTTACTGGACTAACGGGGCTCGGGGCTCCGCAGAGCTCTGCGGAACTGGCCGACTGCCGGAATAACTATTGTATATTTACATTTTGAATTTGGTCACGGCATGTATATCACAGATACCCTAAGGACTTACAAAGCTAACGCTTGTGTCCCATTTCAATTTAATGCTTTTGTTAGCTGCTAGTGTCCCTTTAATCCTATGGGTAAAGATTGTGACTAGCTGCAGACCCTGGAGCTCCGTCAGGGCCTCGGCATTTGGTAGTCCAGTAACCCAGTAACGGTGACTTTGCGCGGATATGGAGCTGTGAAGGAGGACACGGCGGGCGGCGGGGCAGCACTGGCCACTGTCACGTTAGCCAGCTGAGCTCCTGCTGAGCTCCTGCTGAACTCCAACACAGTCGGATAACATTTGCAATTAGCCATCAATTTTCGTAAAAAGGCTAATATTACCCTACATAGTTGATTTCTAGCATAAAAAAGTCTCAGAAGTGAATTTAGTAATTAAATAGCAGTTGATGTCAACTATGAGCTTTGTTGAGATTCGCCCGTTTTCAGCAGCAATTTCAAATTGTGAGATTTGCAGAGGAACGAGGTGTCAATGGGATGTCCTATTTTACCCTCCAAACTGTCGTTTTTTAACTATGACAAGATAAAATTGGGTTTGCATTCTATCACCCCTTTAAATACAGTGTGTTTGCTCTGGTTCAGCGTAGGCATATAGCATATAAGCACATAATTTAAAAATATATTGCCTATTTTATCTGTTATTCAACATTATATTCAACTGGTTATATTAAAGTTATATTAAGGTAATGATGACAAAGGGTTTGCTCTAGTTTGCGCTAGTTCGTACTTAGAAAATTATTAGCTGATTTTTAACACAAATTCATGTTTTTTTATTTTTTGGATTGCTTTTAATTCAAAAATATTGGTGATATGTTTTTGTTCACTAATGCTGTTACTTATTGATTTGCTTTGGTTCACCACATAGAGTAGTAGAAAAATAGTTTTGAATTGGATGTTGCCTATCTATGTCATTTCCGCCACACACTGTCTCTTCCGCCACGCCATGTCATTTTCACCACAGCACATATTTTAAGTAAAACATATAAAAAACATACAATCAAACCAACTATATTCAGTGGTGTTGACAATTGTGCAGTTAGGGGTAATATGTGTATACACTTTGAGAAATACATGATTTTGAGCTTTGATAAGTAAATGAAATTTTCCAGTGACCTAGTATTAGGTGTTTTTTAGTGTAAACATTGTAAAATCCTTACAGTTAAATTTTGAAAAAATAAATAAATTACAAATTTTAATAGAGATGTGTGTGCTATTTAATCAAATATATTTATAACTTAAGATATTTAATTATTTTCTCTTAAAAACATGTTTTGTTATGTGATGGAAATGACTGTTTTCTTGGACAGTCAGATAAAAATGGTAATAAATATATATTATTCAATACAATCATCACAGCCAACTTCAGGGAAGGTTTCTAGACATATTGAGAAACCACCTTAGACTAAAAAACTGTTTGTAGAAATGTTTTTATTTTCTGAAACCGTCTAAGAGTACCATAGTTGAAGAATTACCCAAGTACTCCACTGTCTTTCTTATGTATATAAACTAATTACTTGAATACTCTTCACTCTTTGTGACAGTCAATATTTGAAGTTGGAGGGGGATGGAGTGGTGCTTGTATACAGTCACAAACATACACATATTGTATGAGTTACACTTTGCATAGTGGGATACTTTTTGCGAATGAGGGTATCTTTATTGTTGTTTGAAGCTGTAATTCTTGTTTTGCTTCTCCCATTTTTGGGATATGGCCACAGACTCATTAGTAGCCTGTTTTTGGTTAACATCTTATTTTAAATGAACCTCTGTGTAGTCAGCTGCATCTCAATTGTGGTCAGCTTTAATGCTGACATACACACATCTGCAGCCATGTTATCATTGTGCACATGGCATGCAGTCCACCCTCCGTACGCCCCTCTCCAGTTGTAGGTTGAACCTGCAGCATGAAGGGTGTGTGTTAATAAGAGAGGGCTCGGTGAGGTGCGTTGTGAGGCCATTGTGGTCTCCACGCTTGCTGGTTTTCTTTGTGCCATGAAAGCCTGGCGATACAGTAACAGCCAGAGGCAGAAAGGAGCTGTCTGTCGTCGAGACGGCTGGTAACACTTGTTTCACCCACCCTTCCAGGGGGCCGTGGAGAATAGAGGAGAGGCAGCTGGTAGGCTTAACAGGAAATGCAATGGTAACAGTGTCAACAGCTGCCCCCATGGCCACGCAAGCCAAACGGCGGGCAACAACAGGCCATATGAAAAGCTACGTGTTTGGATAGCTGCGGGGATTTGGTTCATACTATATCTCTGTGTAATGCTGCATTGCCAAATGAGCGCCTTTTGTGTGTTTTCTCATTAGAGCTTTATACTCTGAGCGTAGTCATTTCACAGGTGATGACAACATGGACGCCAGTGAATGTTGAGTAAACAACAAAAAAAAAGACAAAAACAACAGCTGACGGGGAGCAGGCCTCTGCTGAAGTGAGAGGCACTGCTGCTTTGTAACCTTTTAAACAAAAGATTATCAGTTTAGTTTTTTTGTTTACTCATGCTAGACTGAAAGCCTGTTTTAATTTTTAATTTAAGAATTTTGACATAATGTGTAAAAGTCTATCATTTTAAAGTATAGGTCATGAGTTGTCCTGATGAGATTTTGCATAACGCATGCTGCACAGTTTGTGTAAAGTGAAGATAAGGGCACGAAAATTCCCATTACCCGTGGCTGTCACAGTGAACTCAAACTCGGGTCAAGATGACCCCCCTGAGGAGTCAATAAATCACGATGTCACCTCTGCTGCCCAATCCCCTCTTGCTATCACTAACTTTGAGTGTCCTTAGCATTCTTTCACTTCCCCTGCTCCTTGCTTGACCCTCCCGTCCAAACAAACCGCCTGTCAGCGCCGCAGCGACAGGTACGACAGCTCCAGCTCAACGTGAGGAGTGATCTCCCCCAAAAAGTAACACTCTCCCCGTCCTCGTCTTTCTGTCTCCAGCGCTGTCTCTCCTCCCTCTTCCTCCCCCTATCTCTCAGGAACAACTCAAGCCTCACTTTTTGATGTCTTTCCCTTTCTTTAAATCATAGTTGAGCTGTGAAAATATGTAATTATCACATGCACACTAAGCTATTTGAAGATGGAATTTGTTTTTAGTCTATATCCAAATTCCATGTGAGAGCTTTCAAATAAGGAGGACAGCAGTATAAATTTCAGTCTACAATATCAGTCTTTATTTAAGTCTTAGTTACATCCAATTGGCCAGGAGCTTTAATTCACCCTTACAGGATCATTGTTGGACATACATCTTTGAATCTTGTGGTATTATCTACCATTTGCTAACTTTAATACCTTGCTGGGATTGCGCTGCATTAGAGCTTATTCTAAGTCTGACTAGAAGATTTGGAGCTCCTTTTATGTACAATTCATTACTTTAATATGAAAGACTCATTGGGGTCATCTTGGAATGAATGTAGCCATCAGTTTACATTCTTACTCATCATTAGACGAATAAATATCAATGAGATTACCTCATAAGCCTTGGGAAGTCCCCCCCCCCCTCTCGCGACCCAATCGCTACCAAGTCTTCTCAGACATGGGGGAAGTATTAAAGGGCTATTTCAGTTTGCGTGTAAAATCTTAGCTGTGAAATAGCCTCCGTTTTTGAGCCCTGGGTGAATTATCCAAGATCTTTTTCATGTTGCAAGAGAGACCAATGCGCTTTCTCGAAACATGGTTCTGATAATAGCAAAGAGGACGACCAACAGACAGTGGAAGCTGCTTTCAATGACCTTAAATACCTTATCTGCACCTTTGAAGCCAGGGCGAGGTGATTGGCAGGTCAATTTGTGATAGTATCGGTCGATGTACTTGGCACTCTTAATGCTCTTTGCCGCAGATAAGTCTGCTTAATATGAAAACTGTCATAATTCATCCGCTTTTTCCGCAATGTACATTTTCTTGTGGAATCATCAATCCGGTCACCTGTCAGAAAAGACTTGTCAGGATTCCCATTCCACCATCCGCCCTTGTGTGATTTCACTTTATGGAGATTATCCCACACTATGAAGCATTTAGGATTATTCCTCTGGTATGTTGAATCAAAGTTAGTTTTTCCCTCCCTGAACACTGTGTGGAACAGCTATGGGGGGAGCGAGCGAGGCTCCTGGGCCCCGCAGTGTGGATGTTTTGACTGTGTCCGCTCTTTGTCCAGTCCCCTGTCAAACCCATCACAGTCCCATCCCCTCTCAGTCGGTAGTTTCCTGTGTAAATTAACAGACTCAGTGGTGAAGTAGATTCCAATTTTGAAGCAAAGTAGAGTGTGCAAATTAGCCATGTTTTTTAATTAAGCCCAGTGCACAGTGCGAAGGCAGAGCGCCATTGTTCCGGATGGACCAGGTGCAAATTTATTCTCTGGGGAAGTGCCACGATGTCCGTCCTCCAGCCGAGTCCCATCCTCAGCCTAATCAGTCCCCAGCTTGAAAAATGTCCATGTTTGGCCCCCTCTTGCTGAGAGACACTGCTGAGAGTGGTCAGAAATTATTCATTATTTGAGGGCCTCATTTGTAACATTTCCATTAAAAGTTGCCACCATGCAGTCAGGCTCAACATTTGAATTTTGATAATTATAGTTTGCTGGACAAATGTATCATTCAGTCTTTCCAAGTCAATTGCCTTTCTGTGTGTTTCTCTGTGGCGGCCCTTTAGGTGGGCCATCGTCTTATTAGTCCTCGGTCCTGCCAATTTCTGTCAAGTCCTAGGGTCTCCCAGTGGGGAGGTATGTTGGAAATGTAAAGCATTTTGTCGTTTTTTTCTGCGTTTCAGGTGTTATGAAGACATTAAAAGTAGAGCTATAGAGAAAAGTAATCCTCAACTATAATAATCTATTAATACATTTCAGTAGATTTGCTTCTTTTCTTCGTCACATCATTGTGATCTTTTGGTTTCAGACTTTTGGTCGAACGAAACAAGACATTTGAAGAAGCCATCTTGGGCTCTTGGAAGTAGTGATGGGTTTCAAAGACTAAACAATTAATCTAAAAAATAATCATCACATTAATAAAAAAATATTGATAATGAAATTGTTAGTTGCAGCCCTAGTTAACAGCAAATTAGTTATTTGAAAAATTATTCCATTAGAAACAAACCCCTCACTATGAATAATTAAGATGTTTATGCTTTAAGTTCAGAAAAGACCATATTTTAGCCAAAATAAGTAATGAAATTTAGCATCCAACTCTGGTGTGGGTGGGAACTGAAATATGAAAAAGGCATGATTGTGCATCTCTTTGGGATGCACACATTGCTCTGTGGGAGCTTGAATCAGACACAGTAGCCACAGATAATGAGCTGTCTTTAATCATGGGAGACGGTACTTTGAGATGCTTTGCATCGCATTTGCAGGGAAGAAAAAAAAATGGGGGGGGGTCCTAATTACTGTACTACAGAAAAATCACAGGGCTTCCTGTCCATCGCAACTGATGCTGAGTCCTAACCAACCTTGACAGGAAGTGACAACAAAGACGGTGTCTGTTCTGAACACCACAAAACAAAGAAAAGTAAAAGACAACAAACTGAAGACATTCATGATTGGAGGATGTAGATTATTAAATTATTTTCTATTTCGCTGCGGAGCCACAGTGATTCTCATTTAAGCTTTTCTTTGGAAATACAGATAACTATGTATGCTGATAAGATGCAATGTACTGCTTACAGTTGACAGCATGTAACATATACTTTTATTGATGTTTTAAAAATGCAATTCTTGACAGCTTTATGCGAACATTTCCAATGCATATCTGTGATGCAGTACCCATCCTGCTGACAGAATAAAGATGAAACAGTGTACATCAAAATAGAAATGCATCAGAATGTAAGCTGCAGTTGACTTTGACTAAAACCAGATTCTGACTGAAATTGGCAGGAGAGGATTCTTGTCAAAAATGCTCCAACACAGTAAAGAAGCTGTGAATACAGTTCTGGATTGGTGACATAAAAACAAAGCACACGTCCTGTACTCCCTCAGTGTCTTAAACGCTAATTGCAAATGATATCTTAAGATGTTTTAAAAAATCAAACATGACTCACATCATTCCTCTGAGATTTTGAAACTCGGTCAGCGCATTAAATCCAAATTTTCATCAGACCACACTGATACAAACATTTGTATAATAAAACAATCTTGATGGCAGAATCCACCTTTCTTCCTCACCGCCATGTGCATTCCATTAAACTAAAATAGCTGCCTGAGATAAGTCCTCCAATCCCTCCACTATTTCATCCTTGTCCATATCCATAAGTAGCAAAAAAAAGATTTGCCCCATAACCCCGTGTGATCATTTGCATCTAAAACGATATTCGACATTTGTTATTCCATCAATCAATACCATCTCTCCCATTCTCTGTGTGCATAATCTCAGAACCTGCATGCAAAACGCTTAACAATAACATGTATGTTATACAAGAAGCCATATATCATCCCTGGACGCATTTACATCCTGTTAACAATTTCTCAGGGCAGATTAGTGGGCGCTGAGACAGCAGCCTAGATCCCATGAGAGGTGGGCTTTGGGAGCTGATAAGGCCAGCCATAGGAAGGCAGGATTAATACATATGACCAGGACACATGGAGGCCCTCTGATTATTCCGGCAGAAAAACGGCCCTATCCCATCGGCCCCCGCGTGATTAAATACAGCCCGAGTGCGGACAGGGAGGCAAAGGGATGGGGAGATAACTGATTTTATTTATGCAAGCCGGTTAGCCTGGCAGATCACGTCTGAGGATTGTTCACGCTACAGGGGTGAGGGATCGCACCAGGGGAGCTCACCCCTGATCACACACAGGGCTGCTTTAGCTGTCACTTTTCCACCTTGCCTTCTTCCCTCTGTAGAATATAGATCAGGCATTTCCAAAATGTTTCATGTCAAGGATTGCCAAATAGAAACGTGTAATGCTACAGACCTCCATTTGATTTTTAGTTTTTTTTGCTGCCGATGAACAAATTGGCTTAGATTTTTTTCCATAAAGTATTATTAGGTGGAGAATTAACATTAGAACATTTATGGTCAAACTTAATATGTCCTATTATCAAGAAAACATTTATTTCTTTATATATTTATGTCTTATTGTCAAGGAACTTCTGAGGTTGTCAGACCCCACTTTGTTTTGGTCAATTATCACCTTTGTCAAACCTGAACATATTCCTAGAATAGAAATACAAGGAGTTCTGCCTGTCCACTGAACATGTAGGCTCCATAACACACATCCTTTTCCCATATCAAGAAGAGAGAGCTATTTAGGCTACACCCTTGACAAGAACTTCTGCAAGTTTTAGCAGTAATTGTAGTTCACATTAGATTCTGTACACAAGACTTTGTGGGAGTGGGGATTACCTAATTAACTTCTTCAAAAACATGTACTCATTATAGATTGAATTCCTTTTGGTTGTTAGAGAGTGCGTAATTAATTAATTGTGGTAATGACCCATTAATGGTGGTGCACATGGAATTCTAATGAGCCACCTTAATTAAATATTATCTCACTGTTTAATCAATGCGTTTAATTATTCACATGAAATTTTCTGTAGAATCAATTTGGTCCTGGGTCGCAGGAGCAAAATGCTGATTGTGTGCTCTCTCACTGATTCATCACTGAATTAGTCATTCAGTTCAAAATCCTCTTTTAATCATGGGGGAAAATTAGCCATTTGGCTCAGATCCATACATTGTTGTGTAAGAGAGTAATTCTGATCACTTGGATATCAATTTTAATTGACCCAGGGTCACATTTTACATCTGTTTGAGAGACATGTTTTAATTAGAGATATGGGATGCAATTACATCGCCATGTGTGTTCCTAGCCATTAGCAGGGGCGGATCTATAGGGGGGCAAGGGGGGGCAGCTGACCCCCCACTGTAGGGCCTTGCCCCCCCAGCTGCCCCCCTAACTCTGGTGTTCAAAAAACTTTGCTTGTAAAAACAAACTGCCACTATGGGCACAGGCTTCTTAAAACATTGACAATTAATTTATATTAATTCATAATGAATAATAATTGTAGATGTAATCTTAGCCCCCTGCCCCTCAAATACTTAGCTACGTCCCTGCGTCAAACGTGCAGAGCGGCATTCGCACATTCTGGCTCGCACACAGCGAGTCTGCTGCGGTGTGGTGGCCCTGCATCCCGGCAAAGACTAGAGCGACCGAGCTGCTCCCCCCCCCGGAGCCTCTGAAAGTGAAGTCAGTTTCCCCAGGTGAAGTTAAAACACACGTTTCATGTAAAGTTAAATTTGTAATAATTATTATGTCTGCTAAATGCGAGTCAGCATCAACAACAGCGCTTAATTTTCGTTAGCCAAAAGTCAAATCGCTCCCTCGTGATTTGTAAGCGCATTCTGCTGTTTGATTAGTTTGATTTCAGTAAAGTCAAGAAGAGCAACCAAGATCTCTCGCTACCCCTTTGCCCCCCCATGTAAAATTTTCTAGATCCGCCACTGGCCATTAGGGAAGATAAATAGTAGGATTTCATATATTTTTTAAATGATAATGAACAATCTACCTGTAATGTTCTCATTGTAATGTATGCAATGTTATGTTAATGACCGTTCTATATGACTTTTTGTATTTCTCTCAGACCTTAACACAGTGTGGCTCCACCATGTAAAATCGTTATGCTCCTTCACAGACAAGCTGTGGACAGATTCCATGTGGTCTCCAAGACACATCTGCATGCACATTTACAAAAATATGTAATTTTTAGGGCGGAACTACCGCCCTAAAAATTGTAATGCATGTTCTCTAAAATGGGATTCATAGCCATGTCATCACCAAGTTTCTCTCCATCCGTGTCCGTGAACCTCTGCTGTCCCCCCCCCCCCCCCACACACACACACACACACAAACACACACACTTCTCCAGAGCAAACTGGAAGACCTCAGTCATCATCCTCGTTTTAGTTCAAATTTGGTGGGATCAAAGGTGGCCAGCTGGGCGTGGGCGGGGAGCAGATGGTTGCATGCTCAGTGGGGACTAGGCAAAGGCCCTTCAGGTTTTAACACCTCCTCTCCCCTGGGTGCCCGGGTGGGGGGGATCCGGCTCGGGGAACTTACCTGGGCTCAGTGGCATGACCAGCAGGCTTCCACTGCACCACCCCCTACTTGGCTCACATATGGCGCCAGCCATGGGGGCCTTGAGCTGGGGTTCTGACCTGAGGAAAATAAACCGTGGAAGGGCAGAGGAAGGTAAGCCTCACTCATTAGGATGAGTGCATGAGAAGAAGTCCATTCATTAACAAGCCAAGAATGAACTTTGAGTTCAGGGAGTTGTGGATTAGAATGAGCATGAGTACATGCAGTAGCTCAAAAGTTATGCTATTGATAAATAAATATTGTAGGCCTATATTTACATTTGAAATGGATTGGAATGCTTTATTTGTTGTTGATATCAATAGTTTAACCTCTGGTAACCCGCTGTTGTGAGGTCTCAATGGGACAGGCAGTGGCTGGTTACAGAGACTGCAGGTGCTGGGGCAGATTAATCCCTTGCTAAATCAGCTCCGCCTCAGCAATCTCAAAGTTCCAGGAAAGTAGCCTGCTGGGAACGTGAAGTGGTACTTGTGGTCTGGGATTATGACTTTCAGACTTGTTGGCCTTGAGAACACAAATGTAGCCTCTTGAATTGAATTTGCAGAGGGAATAAGTTCTTTGGAGAGGAGGGGAGGGGGGGGGATTCATCCTCTGACCAATGTTTTTTTGGGGATAACTATTTTTCCATAAATCCATCTTAAGTAGTCACATTCTCCCTGTGGCTAATAGGATCATGATGGGAATAATCTTTACAAATCTGACAGAAAAAAAAGAATGTCCTGGCCTTCAACTTCTTCCTCTCGGTAAATGAACAATTTCAAGAGTCTTTCCTGTGGGACAAGAGGGGGGGGGGACGGATATTGGCAATGAGACAAAAAAAAGTAAGGGAAAAACAACATAATTTTCTCAGGAGAAGGTTAGGCTACTATTACTGAAGCTGTATAGCTATATACTGTGTCTTTATTTCAGCTGCAAATGTGGACTATCAGTATGCAACGGTAATGCAATAAAAAAAAGTAATAAAATAACTGAAAATGTATGCCTCAACTGTAAATGCTAGCATTTTCCTGTTGTGAAAACTATGAATATAGATATGCTTTGTTGAATTTTTATAGATTCATAGAAAATTAGCCTTAAGAAAAATACAAGTGACCCATAGTTGACTCCTTTTAAAATAGAACCACATCCTGTTCATAGTGGATTGAAATTAGAATTGTGCCCGATCAGACATTTGCTCCCCATTCTCATCTTGTCACTCACACCCGGTTCTACATTGCCCCACAATAGCCCTGGACGCAGACAATATGACCAAGCAAACCTCTTATTGTCATATCAAACTCTGACAGCGCTGGGATATGGATCTGCTCTGTATTTACCCACCTGCTCCAACATACAAACACAGATCATTTTTAGCCTTCACAATTCCAAACAACAAAAATGACTCCAGAGAGAAATCTGTAATTTATTGCTGATAAAGATGCCTTACATGCCTGGCCTCTTTAAAGCAGATTAAAAGCGGTGATACTATCAGTTTTCTTCAAACATAACATGAAACAACTGCGAATGTAATATGTAATAATTTATAAGACAAAATGCTATGCTATGACTCCAACTGACAATTATTTTTGTCATTGTTTGTTTTTTTCTTGATTATTTGCTCAGTCCATGTAATGTCAAAAAATTGTGTGAGGAAAATGCGCTCAATGGTGTTTTAAGTCCCCAGCGTTTCCTTCCAGGCAGCGCTGCGACCGTTGACTTCAAGGCACCTAACCCTAACCTTAACCCTAACTCTAACCTTAACCATAACCATAACCATTGCCTAATCCCAGTGCCTTCCAGGCGGCGCTGCCTGGAAGGAGACGTTGGGGACTTAAAACACCATTGAGCGCATTTTCCTCACACAATTTTTCGACATTACATGGACTGAGCGAATAATCAAGAAAAAAACAAACAATGACAAAAATAATTGTCAGTTGGAGTCTTAAAAGACCGATAAACGGAAAATACTGTGAGCCAAATGTGACATCTTCAAATGTCTTATAATGTCCAACTAACAATCCAAAACCCAAAGATACGTAGTTTAAAAAGACATAAAACTGAGAAATTATAATTCTTGCAACTTTATTGTCAATTCTGTATCTTTTGGTTTTGGACTCTTGGTTGGACAAAACAAGCAATCTTTAGACATTGAGGCTCTGGGAAATATCTATTTTAACATTTTTTGGGGGGCATTTTAGGCCTTTATTTATATAGGACAGCTAAAGACATGAAAGGGGAGAAACAGGGGGCATGGCATGCAGCAAAGGGCCACAGGGCAGAGTCGAACCCGTGGCTGCTGCATCGAGGAGTAAACCTCTATACATGGGCGCCAGCTCTACCAGGTGAGCTACCCAAGCACCGGGAAATATAATTTTCTATAACATGGCTGTATTCTGTCATGTTATAGCGATTCGTACTTACTATATTACTTTATATATATATATATATATATATATATATATATATATATATATATATATATAACAGAGATATTAATGACTAATGATTAATAAATAAAAGTAAAGAAATCCCTCAGCACTGATCCGGCTGGTACTGGCGTTTGGTATTTTACTTGTGTCCGACTCGAAGACAGTGAAGGTATTGGCTGTGAGATCCTCAACTTAACAAAGAGCCTCATGCTGCTGGCCCTATTGCATTCTGGGACAAAGGTGCCATCCCGGGACCCATCTATCATACAGGATCTCAATGAAAGCTAGCGAGTTGATTTAGCTGGCATGTGTGTTTTCTCTCTGTGCCTTTTGTTTGGGTGTGTGTGTGCTGTGCATGTGTGTGTATCTGTGAGTGACCCATTGTGGCCAGACACCTGCCCACAGGGCTCCTTGCCTGACTGATGAATCAGTGTCTTCAAGGTGTCTTTGAAGAAGTCTATTGTATGCCTTTGTTCTACAGTCTTAAGCATCCTGTCCTGCATCTACCTTTGCACACTAAAGAGAAAATAAATCCACTGCTGACACCGACACAATGAATGCTGTGGGCCAGCGTCCCATCAGCCATCTCTTCCAGCTCAGAACAGAAGGAGAAAAGGATAATAGATGTTGGATCAGAGAAAAGAGAAATAACAAAATAAGAGTGTATACAGAATCTGACAATAGACCTCCATCTCTTCTCCACCTATCCATCATTTCTATGAAAGAATAAAGTACAAAATAAATAAAAATAAAAAAAACTCCCCAAAAACTTTTTTTCTTATTTTTATTCTGTTTTCTCTCTTTACTCACTTCATTTGATTTCTCTCTTATTTGTGATGTCACACCTGCTATCATTCATGTGCTGCATGGTCTGTCAGGGCAGATTAGAAGCAGGGGCTTGTGCCTCGACAGCCATCGTGCAGTATCAATATTGTGACGGCTGAGGAGCCGCCCGTCCTCACATCTCCTCTGAGTGCAAAGACAATTGAAAAGAGGAAGCGTCACAAACCTGACACCCGAGTCACTTCAAGGAATCCCTTTCAAGAAGAAATAAAACCTCACCTGACAAAGCAAAGCTAGCCCAGGACAAGAGTAAATAGCATCAAACAGCAAGGGTATTTCCACTTTTAAGAAAAGGAAATGCACCCGCTGAAATCAATTAGGATGCAGGAAGTGAAATTAATAATATTCTTAAAAGTTTTATTTTGCTAAAGGAATTTTGATTAAGTTGCTAGTGGTCTACTGTACATTTGCTTTTTTTTTTTTATAAATAAAACTAGACAAAAGCAATTCTTGGCTCTGAACAGATGCCTAAAGTAGGTGCTATCATTGAAAAATTGTGGTGATTTCAATGGCAAACACTATGGGTGTGCAAAAAAATCAATTCACATTCAAATTGCGATTCAAGCTCTACAGATTCAAAATGGATTCATAGAAATCAAAAAATCGATTCATATTTTTACATTTTTTTTTAAATTGTATGTCTACTGCAATCACATGGGAAAAGTAACTGCATTTACATTCTGTGAATCGTTTTTTGAATCGAGAATCGTTTTTGAATCGAAAATCGATTTGGAATCGAATCTTGAGCCTGAAAATCGATATTGAATCGTGACATTTTCTGAATCGTGCATCCCTAGCAAACACAGTGTCATTAAGCATCATAAAGCATTTTCTATAAGGGCTAATGCATGGTGTAACATTAGCCTGAGTCGCTTTGGATCTTTCTTTGTGTAATGTCTGCCACTGACATTTTTCATTGTAGTCAAAATGTAATAATTTCCTCTAATACAGTACCACTCATTAACCCCAATTACTCTTCCAGGAGGCTATCAAAATTACTCTTTTTCCAGTGTTCTCATAACTCCAGCTGCTCTCCTCATCAACCAGTTTAATCTGGGCGAGTTAGACTGGGATGTAAGCCAAATGAAAAAAATGTAACATGAGGTTAATCACCCTGAATACATTTTCCAAGTAGTGTAATTTGCCCATTTTCTGCCTTTTTTCTTAGTTTGTGCACATTCCCACCCTGCTGAATGTGTCATTAAAAGTTGCCCAGTGCTTGCTTGTAGCAGATTAGCAGAGATTGTGACACAGTGACTTCTGGGAGTTACATTTACAGTGCCAATAACAGAGCGAAGGAGAACTGTCACTGTGATTTTTATGCTTCTTTTTTCCCTACTTTTCACCAGAAGATGTTTAAGTGACCCACTGTCTACCCCTGGTAGTTTTGACCCAGCAGAGCCTAGTGAGAGATATGCAAGCAATGGAGTTTGTGCATGCCACTTAAAATCTCTCTGCAGAAAGCAACAAAGGTCCAGAAAGATTTCAACAAATAGAGAGAGAGAATGTGACAGAGAAAATAGATAAAATACCCAGCAAAAAAAAAAAAAAAAAAAAAAAATATCCCAGGGTGATTACAAGATCAGCATGCCACGGTACAATTACCATCACTTTGAATTTGAAATGGCCATTTAAAGGGCAGTAGAGCATCCTGGAAAATTAAACTGGAGCCTAATTAGCACACTCCAACCTGACAACGGAGCCGCTTTCAGCCTGGCTGAGCAAAGCAGTCAAGCAAGAGGAAGTGACTGACTGAAGGACCAAGGAGGCCCTGCCACTCCTGCTCTGAACCCATCACACACCCAACTGTGAGACACACTTACACACAGATACGCATGTGCAAACACACACATGCACACTGCACTAACATACACACAAGCTCTCTCTTTTACTGACACACCCATCTTCATGAAATGATCTCATCTGCTGTATATCTGTTTTTTTGTGCTAAATTTATACAATTTTCTGAGATTTTCATGAGCACATGCATACTTACACTGTAGTGTACTTTATTTTTTAACAGAATGGTGGCAGTCAAGCATGTCTTACAGCCCTCTCAGCCTGCCAGCAGTGGTTGGGTCAGGCCTGTGACCCCTGACCCCTCACTGTTAAATTAACTCTGCCCCCAGTTGGGTGTTGTGCCAAATGTCAGTAGCGGCCTCTAATCCTGTCTCGCTGTCTGGTTGGCCACTGAGCACCAGACTACCTTTCCTGTCCAGACCAATCTACCTAGTACATACCAACCTTAGCTTAACTCTGCTGCAGGCTCTCCTGCACAGAGAGAGGACTAGCTACGACTTGGTTGTCCAACTTCAATTTTTTTTTTTTTTTAATAGCACCAACAAAATGAGTTTTAGTTTTGAGCTGAAACTTTTGACCGACAAAATGGGTGAAAAGTGGAATTGCAAAATTCTGCCGGAGGGATGGAAAAGTGCTGAGGGGAGGTGAAATTAGACACTGTCAAGAACGCTGTGTGTGTGTGTGTGTGTGTGTGTGTGTGTGTGTGTGTGTGTGTGTGTGTGTGTGTGTGTGTGTGTGTGTGTGTGTGTGTGTGTGTGTGTGTGTGTGTGTGTGTGAGAGACACCTCTGTCTTTCCTGAGCCCTGGGGTCTTTACTGAGGTCTGGTAAAAGAGAAGGAGAGCCCCATGGCTATATCTGTCACAGAGCACAACAGGTTGACTTTAACTTCCCCTGAAAACTTAGCACAGTGCAACTGAGTTTGATAGTTAGGTGTGACCCAGATAAAGTTAGAAACGCAATGTGAAATAATTTAGGAATACAAAGAATACGACTCACGAGGAATACCATTGGTGGAATGTCATGTATATCATTGTTGCAATGTACTTTTTGCCATATTGCTTGTGCCTTAAGCAGGAGATAATTTCCTCCGGACAGATCAATCCAAACCTGTTCAAGAGACCTATGTGACCTCTCCATACCACAGTCATGGAGCACCGACATTGTCTGATGGCACAGCTAATTTGATTTGAGTCAAATGTGGGGCTCAATCACTGCCTATTAGCTTAGATTTAATTAACCCAAATCGTGTTATTGTGTTCGATGACAAAGAGGTTTCTATGCGGGAACCTCATTGTCAGATCATTGTTCTGTTGTCTCATTCAGTTCAGTCAAAGGTTGACAAAGAAAGACCAGCTGCTAATATGGACTATAGAGGGAAACAAAGGTCATTATTGTTAATGGAGGCTGGCTACTGGATACCTGGTCAGAGAGGCCGTGTATTGACCACAAAATGAAGAGCTTGATTGTATTTTGAAGTTCTCTTTCAATGCAAATTAATCAGACAAACAGGGCATGACATCTTGAATTTAAGATAAATGGAAATTGGTTTCAACATAGAACAAGAAAAGAAATTGTATTGTCTGTATTGTCTCACATCACTTCCTTTTTCACATTTAGTATCTTGACTTCACTGCCACTAATGATGCTATACTAAGGAGGACAATATATATAGCATTTAATCGGTTTTAACTTGTCTTGCTGGCTTGTCACAGAAGTGACCTATATTTGAAATCAAGTTTTCGTTGCAAGTCAAATTAGCAGGAAAAAAGCCTGACACGCAAAGAATGAAAAGTGCAAATCAATCACCTTCAAATCAAATGACATAAATACCATTAGATTCCATAAGATCTTATTTCACCTCACTCTGCTCTTAATGCCTTTCTCTCATCTGGAGTGACTTGATATTTTTTCCCTGTGACACACGCTGTAATTGACAAAGCCTTGCTGCACTTTGCCAAAGCGTATTGAGGCCGCTATCTGGTTGAAGAATACAAATTCATCCTGAATCGGAGGTGCTCAACAAAACTGCTGCCAATTATCTGAAGCCCTGTAAATGATAACTCTGTGGCCACTCGAGCATAAAACAAGGAGATGAAGACGAATCTTACTATTCCCCATCATTTCATCCCATTTAATTGACAAGCTCTCACTTCGCCGTTAAATTTAGAAGATTACAGATATGAGCTGAATCTCGAGCACCCAATCCACCCGCTCTAATCACATGCAGAACCAGTCGCAAATTAATCTACATATTTTAATAAGGTGCCAGTAGCAGGGAAGGTGTGTGCAGACATTTAACGGATTATCATCCGCCGTCCCGAGTTCAGAAATTGAATAAATATCTTTCATATAAATACATGGGAACCTCGGCGGATGGTGAGGAGCTTTCCTCTTTCCAACTTGCTCATATTCTCTTTTTTCCCCTCTTTTTTCCCCCCTTTTTTTCCCCTCTCACAGACAAACATATGGACTCGGCTTTCAGAGGCTTTCACTTCACTTGTGGGCCATAGTCTTATACTTGGGCCGATTAACAGTCCAAGCACTTATTGAACAAAGAAGACGTAATTTCCCCAGCCCTGCTAATACCAACTGCTCCTGGGTTTCTTACTTGCAACGTAATCTTTATTAAGAATTAAACCTGCTCTGAAGATGAGGAAGCCTTTGAGTATAAAAATGGCCCTGTGCAAAACACTATTATAACTTCCAGTTTTAAAAGTTAATAAAACTAAAAGCTTATTGGGGTTGACTCATGCCTGTGTTGAACACTGTACAGAAAATACTGCACGCAGTAGCAACAGCCTGATTAAGCTGAATCCAGTGAGGTGAAGACTACAGTGTTCGACTTTTCTGAACATTTTTCACAGTTTAGCTGCAAATATATTTTACAATTCCTCAGTATAGTGCAAGCTATCCACAAAAGCAGGCTGGTAATATTAAATAAATAAGTGTTACTGTCAACAAATCCTATGAAGTCCATCTCTCAACACTTTCCAACTTTCCCCTATATATCTCTCAGTATATATTTGTAACCCAAAAATTGGTCATAAATATATACTTTTTTTTTTTTAAAGGCTAAATCATTTCCCATAACAGCTGGACACTGGGGCTTTTTCGCAAACGGGAGTAAATACTGCATTTTTTAGGGACTATTTTCACCTGCGGATAAATACACATGTAGTACACTTGTGGACAGGGGCGGACTGGGACAGAAATTCGGCCCTGGCAAATTCTGTCCCTTACCAGCCCAATTTCAGACGTGGACATTGTTTGCTTTGTAATAGCAAAAACCAGGCTCACGTGAGATTATGGCACTAGCAGCATGAGGCGCACTTACAAGCTTTCATAATTAAATAATACACACACTGGAGCAATTCTTAAAACCTTCAAATAAACTACCATGGCACCATCTTAGAATGTAATGGAAATGCTTGCATATTTAAAACATATTACATGCTTTTATTTTGAAAAGTAGAAGCCCCACGGCACAAGATGGTTGGCTCCAGGCAGCAGCTGTAAACTCTTGCATATTTTTGTCAAACTAGTGTTATACGCCAGTGTTGCATCATTTTTTTTCTTTCTTCCAGCGGCCCAAATTCGCCCATGAGTTTATCGGCACTTCTGGCATTTGCCAGATCTGTCAGATTGCCAGTCCACCTATGCTTGTAGGTATTTGTGGTAGCAGAAGACGGTTATGTACAGTAGACTCAAAATAAACTACGGTGTGGCTCATTTATGTGTTTTTAATCTCTTATCTTTGCTTTTCGGTCTTTTTTAATGGGACTTGACAATAAGATGTAGAATATCACCAGACGTATCCCTTAACATTTACCGTTGACAATACAGCTATGTTAACCTTTGAAGGTCACACGTGTGCCCATATTGTCATTACATGTTTTCATTGTGCTCATCTTTAGTCCCCGCTCTAAACAAACAGAAAATTACGTACACAAGAGCCGTAAAAACACTAACCCTGAACCTGCAGCTTAACCTGCTATTCACCCTCTTAAACATACCTATTTTCCTGGAGAAACACTGAAAATTACAAGCTTCCTCATTCACCGCAAATAAACCGGTGATGGGAGTCCTTAAGTGGCAGTACAAAGAGTTATAAATTGTTTTTTTTTCACCTTTTCACAATGCCAGGAGGAATATAGCCCCATTACACTCTTGAGGGTCACTTTTAGTGTCTGAAGGTAGTGCTTACACAGACTTTACAACGTGTATCATTATAGCTTGCCATATAAGGAAGCGGCTGGGATGTGAAAGGGAACGAAAGAGGAGGTCACCAACGCTGTCAGTTTTAAAGGGAAAGGGAGGACCAAAGATCAGCACTCAATTATCACCACTTAACTGAAGTGAATCTTCCTTCTGATTTGTGCCACCTGTTTGTGAAATCAGTGACGTGAACCTTTAGCACATCATACGATAGCCTTAAACGTTCTCTGTGTTTTCTGTCAGCTAGCTCTTGCTTTAAAGTTCCCTTTTGTGGAGGAATTCTAAACCCAACTATCACACAAAACTCACACACATCACTCCCCAACCAAACACATATTTATCCTCAATCAGTGATAGACATATCTCAGTACCAAGACAAAACGGTGATAAACCACCACCACGACAGTGATTTGTCATTTAGAAGTGATTCGTCTGGTGCTGTCCCATCTCCTGGCTGAGTAAGACATCACATGTCAGCGGTGATTGACAGATCCCAGTTCTTTCAGTTAGCTGCGGGGGAGCTGCAGGGAAAGATAAGGACATCTATCTGTGTAGTCCCCAATGGCAGGCTGGGGTCACGTGAAGGTTCCCTCCAGCCATGATGATATCTGTATCTAGTAGGCCTGGGTTTACTCCTACTATAACACCTGTCTTCAGTTGACCTTTAAACTCTACCTGACCCCTGCCACATATCGGGATCAATCTGTATGATTGCTTATTGTTAAATACAGTATGAGTTAACATCCCAAAGTGAAGCAGGTGTGGAACTGCAGAACATCAGTAGACAAGTTTTTTAATTTAGTTTTAAAAAACAATGACCTATATGGCAAAAGTATATGTTTAGCAAAAACTCGAAATCTTAATGTAAATCTTGGTAATTTGTAGTGTAAACCGTATAAAATGTGAGTTTTCCTCAAATTACTCAGTTCGTGCACAACATCTTAGGGCTGGGCACCGAACGTCGATACTTTTATGGCACCGGCAAAAAATACCCGGATCCTATGAGTATCGAAAAATTATTTATCTTTCGGTGCCAAATTTCGGTTCCAAAAGCGTCTGAGTACGTAAGCGCAAGCTTATCTGTCCTCTCTGCATATTGACACAGAGCGGAGCTCTGACCGACATACACACGCAGAGGTGCGGACGGAGTAAACTATGTCGGCTCTGCAGTTTTGTTGAAGTCACAGTGAGTCACGACAATACCGATAAAGTGGTTTCAAGTGTGGTTACAGTTTTTCAAAACTTCTACTGTTTTGATTCACAATTAAGGTGGAAAATAAAAGTTTTGTGTTTAATGGATTTTTTTTAATGTTGAAATGGATTTTTAAAACATATGGTATCGAAAAAAGTATCGTTAAGTAACCGGCATCGAAACTGAGGTATCGAAATTGGCACCGGATCGAAATATTTTGATCCATCTGGTGCTTGTTTTTGTCGTTTACCAGCAATTTACTGGTGAAATAAGTCATTGTTATTGTTATTACATTATTAATCAATCATTTCATTTTGACCATATGGCCTTAGCAATAAACAAGCCGTTCTTTAATGTCGCCAACTGTCGTTTTGTGCTCCATTTTTATATTATATACATTATAAATATATTATATATATTTCAGTTCAGGCACCGGTATTGGAAAAAAAAAAATGATACCCAACCCTAGGTAATGCACACTAAAATCACACTGTACGTGTTATTCCTATCCTTTTGAAGGTATTACTACACCGATTTTACGCAAAGGTTCAGTTTCCTTGTTTTGGGGAGTCTTCTGTGGCTCTGAAAGGAAGCTTTTTAAAGTTTGACATATGTACTGCACTGTACCAGACTGCACAATACTGTTAGTGTGTTAGCAGATTTAACGTCCCTTTACTTTTATCTCTTCAAATCTCCTTATTTGGCTTTATACAACAGCAAATGGGGAATCAGGCATTGCAGGGGGTACTAGAGGTGGAGGGGCGAGCCCTGCACCTAATCTTAAATTACCTTGTATTTAAATCCCTCAACATATGTAGTCTGGACATAAGATCTGTGTCAGAGTTTGTTTAAATGTGTTTAACTGAATAGCTCTTTCATAATGTAGGCTAATTAGCTCAGCATTACCATGTTGACTGTTACAGTAAAGAAAGGTCTGGGTGCCCTGTACAGTACAGTACAGTATATGCTATGCAGATAAACATGGAGCCATCTGAGGTCAAAAGACTTTACCAACATACAGTATAAGAAGATTGGTGGGCTTTGAGAAAAACAGGACAGGAACACATTTAATTACAGTATAGGTTTCACTGTGCATCTGTCACAATATCAAGAAAATCCTGTCTGATGAACTAACGGAGTGTTGGCATGTTTGACTGTTTGTTTCTGAACAGGACGGCCCTCTGAGGTCAACCAGGTTACTTTACTGAACTAACTTACCCTGTTCCTGTTCTTATGTGTCACAGGTAGTTAGAGTCACCAGACCACAGCCTCACCATGGGGTTAAAGGATATTTTGGCATTTAAAGATGCATTCATGAAATAGAATTTAAGATTAAAACTTGTAGACACGATTCTCATATTTATGCATAGTTGAAAAATAGACTGATAAGGAGTGATGCAGAAAACTACAAGCAGCAGCTCCGAATCCATAAATGACCTTGTCTGTGAAAGAAGAGAGGGCAAAATGCAAATAGCAACGGGAAATGACAGAGTGGAACAACAGGACATTCAAAGGAGAAACGAGACAGAAAGAATCAGGGGCGGGGGGTGTAGAGGGTAAGAGAGAAAGCCTTGATTATTATCTCAATCATCGAGCGGAATAATAGGACAACAAAAAGCCTGAGTGTGCCCAAACCTACCAGCCTGCCAGTCGGGCCTGATGTGGTTAAAAAGAGTTTGGCTAATCGACTAAGCTCTCCCCATCCCCACCCCAGTGACCCAGAACAGCCATCTTCCTCTCCCCGCGAGACCCCTACAGAGCAAACACTGCAGGGACATTAAACACTCATACACATTTTTAACCATTATCCTAAATGGCAAGGACTGTTCTTTTCTCCTTCCATAAGGTTTGAGCCATTGAATAAACTCAAATGACAATCCATCAATTTATTTCTACTTAGGTTGGTGAATAATGGCGCAATATCAGTCCTGGAAGGAGCATTAGGGAGTACAGATAAGTTCATGAAAAATTGACATCATTCGTTTCAGTAGGGACCTGGATTTTCTTCTCCTGCTGCACCATTTCACCCTCCTACTAAACACTCACACATGGCTATGTGGCAGTAACATGGGCAGCATGCCAGGCCCTATTGTTACTGTAAATACTCAAGGGCTAGTGGTTCCCCAGAGGAATATCATTTGAATTGTAGCTATATCTTAACCACCTGTAACATGTGAACTAAGTTTGATCCCTCAAACGTTTCCTGTCCCAGAAGAGAACATAAGGCTCGTCGGTGAAAGGAGGGTAAAATCCCTGTGTGTATTTCCTTTAATTACAATAACATTTGCAGTTAATTATGTGGTAATAGGCAAATAATTAAGTATTTTAACAGCACAGGTTGCCTGACCTTCTGTGTCCTAAACTATTGAAGGTTAGGCAACATGATAAAACGGCAAATGAAGACAAAAAGAACTGAGTCAATTATATACAGTATATTACAAAAATAAATAAATGTCAATATATCTTACAAAAGCAGCCACTGTATTATTATACCAAATTGTTTAAATAAAATAAGACAAACTTCCACTTTGAAGACTATTACTTTTGGTTAGATAATTTTTTGGGGCATTTTTAGGCCTTTATTTTCACAGGACAGATGAAGACATGAAAGGGGAGAGAGAGAGGGGGAATGACATGCAGCAAAGGGTCGGAGTTGAACCCACAGCTGCTGCGTTGAGGAGTAAACCTCTATATACAGTTATGTGCACCTGCTCTACCAACTGAGCTAACCTGGCCACAACACTGTACAATTTTAAGGTAATTATTCTTGACTTGAGTATTTCTATTATATAACATTTTATACTTATAACCCACTTCCTTTTGAGTAGGAAATACTGTACTTTTGACTTCACTACAAGTGCTTGTTAGCTACTTTACATATTAAGATTGTTCACACAGATCAGGGTACCTTTTAACTAAAAGATCAGAATACGTCTTCCACCACTGGCTGCACGTCAGGTGAAACAGTTAACTCTTTCCAGATGAATCTATCCAGTAATTTATAATATAGTTAAAATTAGCTTCCCTTCCACCATCTACAACATTAAAATGCTTGTCAGACATTAAAGCACCAGTAATAGTAATATTAAAATAATAAGCACGGCAAGTATTTTTGCATTGTGGTATCGCTACTTCTACTTCCTGTTGAGTTTTTGACCACTAGTAGTGCTATTGAGCAATGTTTTTTTGAGTGGATTCCTGTATTGTTTGTATCATGCATGGGTGTCAGTGACTCGATGTGCCAGTTTCAACAAAAGCAATGCGCTAGCAAAAGCAAGGAAGAAGAAAACTGCAAGGCAGCGCACATAAACGTAGACAAATCACAGTTTAAGATAAACTCTACAGGGTACCTTTTAACTAAAAGATCAGAATACGTCTTCCACCACTGGCTGCACGTCAGGTGAAACAGTTAACTCTTTCCAGATGAATCTATCCAGTAATTTATAATATAGTTAAAATTAGCTTCCCTTCCACCATCTACAACATTAAAATGCTTGTCAGACATTAAAGCACCAGTAATAGTAATATTAAAATAATAAGCACGGCAAGTATTTTTGCATTGTGGTATCGCTACTTCTACTTCCTGTTGAGTTTTTGACCACTAGTAGTGCTATTGAGCAATGTTTTTTTGAGTGGATTCCTGTATTGTTTGTATCATGCATGGGTGTCAGTGACTCGATGTGCCAGTTTCAATCTATTCCACTGAATAGGGGAAGTTGAGAATGAATCCCATTTTCTTTTTTATTGTCCTTATTATGATGAGTTAAGATTAGAGATGTTCCGATACTGCCTAAAACGCTGGTATCGGTATCGGGAAGTACTGGAGTTTATGCACCAATCCGATACCACGTAATAAAGCCCTAAAGAAAATCTACGTTAAAGTAGTTTATTTTTGTTCTTTTTCCGTTATAACTGACTGTCAAACTGGAAAATAAAAGAAAGTTCTGTGGCATTCATTGTTTGTATTTGTTCATGTTTTACAAAGAGTTTAACCTGAGCCAGACCAACAAAAAAGATAGAAATAATATCACATCCATACATGGATAGTAGTATACAGTTGTTAAAACATAATAAAATATATGACACACTGGTATCGGATCGGTACTCTGTATCGGCCGATACGCAAGTTCATTTATCTGAATCGGTATCAGGAAGCAAAAAATGGTATCGGTCCATCTGTAGTTAAGATCACCCATCTTAAATGAAATGTTTTGGCGTACTGATGACGACAAAATGGAGAGGTTGTTTTTAATTTAATGTATATAAGTTGGCGACCTTTGTCTCTAAAGCATGGGGGAAATGTCAAGGTTTATTTGTTTAATATATGTAATTTATGTTTCTATTCTGGTATCTGGTCCTTTGTTGTGAATAGTGGTATCTTGTAAGCCTTGTTAGGGTTGGGCAATTTTTTTTTTCTGCATGACACAATAATAACAAATTTTTCATTCATATTCATTAATTTCACTGTTTTAACTGACATTTTGAGGCAGTAATGCGCAAAGAACAAAAGCAATGCGCTAGCAAAAGCAAGGAAGAAGAAAACTGCAAGGCAGCGCACATAAACGTAGACAAATCACAGTTTAAGATAAACTCTACAGGGTACCTTTTAACTAAAAGATCAGAATACGTCTTCCACCACTGGCTGCACGTCAGGTGAAACAGTTAACTCTTTCCAAGTGGGGCTAACTTTAAACGTCTACAGGGCAGCTAAGAAAACAATGGCCCACTTTTGTCAGATGCTCCTCTAAATCCCTATTGGCTTGACTTGGCTTGAGTGAGCAAGTTGGCATGCTGACTTCCTGTGTGTGCGTGGGTGTAAGAGAGTGTGTGCACATACAAGTTTGTAATAGCGAGGTGATTGTTAATTTACATCCGTTCATTGCTATCCCCTGGTTTTAATTCCGCTATTAGAGCATTAAAGGCACTGCTGGCAGAGGTCCCATTACTCTGTTACTGGGGGATGTTGGAATGAAACAGTGTTATTATATAAATACCATTGCACTTTTGACTCCAGGAAGCTACTTCCTGAGGTGTAACCCCTAGTCATTCAGGGACCTGATTTACAGTAACTAGCCAGGGGTGGACGTGCTTCTTTAACACTTTATTTCACCCCTCTGCGCTCCATGCCTCTTCTCTCTCCTTCCTCTTCCCACCCTTCACAGACACCCAGGTTTCTTATCTAATTTTAGGACTGGAAATCTCACTCTTTGACATATCCTGGGGCTGATTTTCACCTCGACCACCGGCACAGCTGTCCGTCCATGTGACGTCCAGAGGCGAGATGTTCTGCTTTATTAAAAAGTGTGAATATAAAAAAAAAAATAGGAGAGAGGGAAAGGGAGTGAGGCACGCACACAAAAGAGGTACAATGGCAGAGACTGTTAACATGCATCTGTCCAATTTGTACATGCAGAGATACAGCCTTGCACTAGCTGAGGGCCGAGGTGTGTTTGTTTGAATTATAACTGGCCATCATGCATTTTGTGTAGTGTACAAATCCATAGAAGAAAGTGTGCTGTTGTGGATCTATTCATCTGACAAACTTCTCAGGCAATTTGAGGTAAAAGACAATAACAATTTACATGACATAGAGAGAGAGAGAGAGAGAGAGAGAGAGAGAGAGAGAGAGAGAGAGAGAGAGAGAGAGAGAGAGGAAAAAAAGATGCAAACTCCCTGCCAATCAAACTTGCTTTTGTGTACACCACAGCAGATAAAAAATAACCTGACTTTGGAATCAAAAGATTAAAACAAAAGCTCCCTTGTCGAGTGTCTGTAATAGCAGCAACTCTCTGGCTACTGATTATATAGAAAACAACCGCAATTACATTTCTGAGCTCACAAGAGAGAGGCGAAGAGGCAAAACCAGGCCCAGGAGAGATGATTAATAATTAAATTTGTATTCAAACGCAGCCAATGCACTGACAGCCACACCATCTCACTGGTTCCCTTATCAACCAAATGTAAAAGCATGGCCAACAGGAGAAAAAAAATAAAATAAAGTGGCTGTCTTTTTCTGGCACAAAAAACACACTCCTTTTCTTCTCATCTCACATTTGATGAGAGAGCAACAGTGGCGTTTTGATTTAAATGGGAAAATCCCAGTTCTGGGAAAGAGAATGATGCTATTTCCCCCCTAGTGAGTCTTTGGAGAAATCCTCAGCTCCCCTGTGCCTCCGTAACTCCTAATTTATTTCAAGAGTGTGTGTGATTAGAAAAACCCTCCTAAATTACTGTATCGCACAAAACGGTATAATTAAATTAATATTGGATGTAATAATTACTTTGTGGATTCTCATTTTTCATAAACACAGCTGCTTTGTTGCCTGAACCATTAGCATTTGTCTGCTGCAATTAACAAAGGCTCTAATGAGATTTCTGCGTATGTACGCGTGTGTATGTGAGCGTGACTTTATAGGAGGTGTTTGTGTGTGTGTGTGTGTGTGTGTGTGTGTGTGTGTGTGTGTGTGTCCGTCCATGCGCGAATGCTTATGCATGCAGATTTGACTGCATAGTGTGGGTTAGCGGGCACTTCGCCTCACACTTACAAATATATAACAGCTCGGCGTTTCGTGACACGTTAAAAGGGTTTTGTCATCGCAGGGTTTTTTACGAGTATCTTTGGACAGTAATTTAGCTTCAATGAGAAGATGAACTTTAAGGAAAAGGTGGAAAAGTTCCCACTTCTTAATGACTAAAGGTTGAAGAATCTCAGTGGTGCCAAGAAAGGTACATTACTCTCAATCTCAACTGTAATGTATTCCACTACTTGTGAAAAATAGCTACATTTGTCTAATGCATGTCATGGAACTGACTTAATTCTGAATGATGATCCTGGCCACCGATTTCATTCACATTCTCACGCTTTCCAAGGACATGAGTCATTTTCTTTTAACTTTTATCGTTCAAATTTTATATTCACGGTTACTTGTACTAAGAGTTTGATGTTTAGGCTCGGTTAGAGAAATCCAATTCAGATACGCTCTTCTGAGTTTCACTTTGCAACAAATAAATTCCATTACATTAATAACGTGGCTAAATATGTTAGGTAGTCAATAACTGTCACATGCTGTTGGCAGGTTTGGGACCTGCTCAACCTCCTCCAGTGGTCTTTGAGATAACCCTGTCCATTTGTAATGACTACAGTGAGTGTCACAGTCGTCTCTGTGTATTCTGACTGGCAGGTGAAGCTCTCTTTTCTTCAAACAGGACAACAGTCTCCTTCCCTCTCTCTCTTTCTCTCTCTCTCTCTCCGTCTCTCTCTCTCTTCTTCTGTCTACAGCACTTCTGTGCCAGTACTGTCACTGCGGATGAAAATGTCCCCTAGTTATCTGCCTGTGTAATTGCTGTCTTGTTTGGTTAGGAGATTAGAGGGCTGAAACTCTTTGTGTGGTCTTGCAGATTGAACAAACAGGCACCAGTAAGAAACCCCTGTCCAAAAACCACAAGACAGACTCTTGTCTGTGTGATGATAGCGAGCCAGATGGACTGGCGCAGGTGATAATTGTGGAGGTTGGCGTGTTGATGGGCCATGTTAGGATTTGACGACGCAGCCTCATTTGAAAGCCATTCCGCTCCGTGCTATTACGTATCCAGATATGAGAGCTGAAGTTTCTTCCTGCTCATGAATACATACACATCACACCTGATGACTTAGACTTTTAGATTTTCTTTTTTGAAAATGATTGTGTAGTTGAATTTCTCTTTTGAGTTCTTACAGGGCAACGTTCTGTCTGTTCGCTCTTCAGTGTACTGTATACAACTGCTGCACTTCTCCAAGCGGTGAAGTCTGGTTTGGTCTTCTGTGTGCTGTCGCTAGTCAGAAGTGACAGCCTTTATTTCAGCAGCCTGCACTTTTCCTCCCTGTCTCTGAGGGTGGTATCCCATCAACAGCACAGAATCAGCCTCAGCTCCATACAATACGACACTCCTCACCATTAAGGCCACATTTCCATCCCAAGCCCTCCAATCTCCTTTGGCCGAACATGCTTTTATTTCCCCTCTTCTTGCTCCTTTTCGCTTTTTCTTTCTGCTGTCCTCCCTTCTGTGAGCCGAGAGAGGATGTCAGGCTCCTCTTGTCACGGTGGTTCCAATCAGTGGGGCAAAGCTCAGGGATCATGTTTGATACTGTCAGATGGCCTGGAAAATTAAAAACCCAATTAAAGTGGCAGTCCAGAGGTCAGCTCTTCTGCATATCAAAAGCTCTCCTCTGGCTATTCTACACAAATTATATCCAGCTCACAGCTCACTTTGCTTAGGCTGCACCAGCACAGCACTTAGGGAGTAATAAGTGCTTTCCCCTCTCCCTGTTCCATTTCAAACGTAAACCCCTGCGCTTGCTCAGCTAGAAGAAATAGAGACGAACAAATAATCATTACCAAATCATTTTTCGTTGTTTCTTTCTTTGAGCAAGACACAAAGTTCTGTCGTGGGTGTGTTATTAATGTAGCAGGAGAAAGAGAAATACATCCAGGAGTTTATTTTTAGATATGTTACCACCTAACTCTTTTTCTCCTCTTTCTCCTTTGTCCACACAAGACATGCTACATTTCTGCTCGTATTTATCTTTTTGCTTTTTTGAGAAATAGCCACCGACCAAGCTCCCTCATTTCTCTCTCACTTTTTCTATCTCTCTCGTTCTTTTGTGCTCCCTGTTTTACCCACGATTCATTAATTCCTGTACAGTGGTAGGGAAAGGACAGAGAGAAATGGCCAACCAAGCTTAATGGCATGCGTCTCGGGCCAGGCCATTAATATTCAGCTTAATGTTTCTGATAACAGGGCTGGGGGCCATGAGGAGCCGCTGGCCCAGACAGCCTTATTAAGCAGCTGAAGTGGAATGATGCTCGCTCACATCAGGGATCAAATGCAAGAGTAAACACATATGCACGCACACACACATACATACGTACACACACCCACTCACAGTCAAGACAATTGTGTAGGGACTTCAGACAGCATCAGGATCTTCCCACTAAATCGCTCCCACCATCCGCCCTCTTCTTATCTGCGTGTCAGTAGCAGCCTCAAAGGTTTGGTAAGTTGCAGGAGCTGTTTGTAAATGTATAGCACCAATGTTCAAATTCATGGTCATTCACAGCCTGGTCAGCTTATTAAATGTTTATGTTCCCACATATGAACATAGCCTTGATAGCCTTGACATTTTTCTTTTTTTTATTGCAGAATTTTCTTTTCTTTTCTTTTCTTTTCTTTTCTTTTCTCCCCCTCCCCTTTCTTTTTCTACAGCAAGCCCCAAGTCCTCTGCATTTGGTCTTTTAGCTCCATCTCATTTACATTTAATGACATGATAATACACATTAGCAGACTATTTCAAATAATTACAGCCTTTCAATCACTTTTTACCCTCACCTCTCTCCCCCAAATGTTCTTCTACATCCTACATGCTCCGTTTATTTTTTTTCTTCTTCTAAACTTTCATAATTTTAATGGAAATAATAGAAAATGCTTTTCCTCAGAAACAATGTATAATAATATGGCAGGGGGAAAAGAAAAGATTGAGCAATTTTCGAAACAGTGCAGGGCGGAGGGGTGAATAGGACATTACATTCTTTTCTCTGATAGTGGTGGTGTTTTTTTTCTTCCTGTCAATGCTGATGGGTCTTATGTTAAAGCTAACAGCGGCCGGGCAGACGGGAAGGTGACAGCTCTCCTGTCAGGTCAGCCATGGCTGATGGTGAATAAGAGCTGCTGTAATTCTCCCTTAAATTAAAAAAAATCCATTCAGAAAACAGGGTGAGAACCCATCGTATTATGTGCTCTCATACTTTTCCTTGTTATATGACGAAAGTCAGACATGCTGCAGACGATTTTAGATGGAGCGGGAGAGAAAGAGGGGAGTTGAGAGACGTTTCTGGTGAGGTGTTGAGTGCCAGAGTTTATGAGTAAACAATAAATAAAGGAATTGGTATTGGCAAAATGTAGGTGCTACACATAAGCAAAGAATAATTGTGATACAGTACAACTTTTTTTTTGATCATAACTTCTATCATTTATAATCTTCACAGTAACTGCTAAGATCTGGGAACATGGCAACATGGCTTTACAACAAAGTCTGATGTGAGAGGAAACGAAACAAACAACAAGTTGGCAGCTGTTTAGCCAACACTGGCATGCAAGAGATCATTGAAACATTACCACTTGGACACACGATTAGAAACTGGAAAATGTATATTTCACTGTATCATTTCAATCTGATTATCTGACTAGAAGTGGGAATGATCACCCAAACTACAAACATAAAACCCAAGCTGTAATATTCCGGAGTTTAATCTCTCACATTTTATCTTCATCTCATCTTTCCAAAATGTCCAGTGTTTTCCAGGATAAAGGCTAAAACATCAGTATTCTTGGCTCTAGAAACTACCCTTGAATCTATTTAGCCATGTGTATGAGGGCCTTATCAACTTTGGAAACCTAATGAGAGAACAGTGTTGGCACCCAGCGGTCCTTCTAGTCCTATAAAACGGCTTCATATCCCTTTGCAGTTATGGTACCCTCACTGGACCTAATGACTCTGGAATGTTGGCTGACCATTCCGTTACAGGCCTACACCTTGTTTGAAAGGCGTGAAAGATGACTCATCATCAAGCCAAATTACTTTTTCTATGGCTCCAGGTGTGTATGTGCCAATGCATGTATTGTACTGGCTAATGGCTTTAGATGCAGGTGCTTTCAGGCCATGGCATTTGTTTCTGTTTAGCATGTAATGTCATGATTTCTGAGGCTGCTGCTTCTGCCACTTTTGTAGTTTTAGTGACCGATGCATCAGGAATTTAGGCATCGACTGTTTTCAGTCTTGTGTTGCAGATAAAAGTGGTGATTTTCAGACGTCCTCAAGAGTTGACACATTAATAACTGGCATTTAACTTAACATGGGCTGCCTCTGAAGCTCCTTTTTTGTGATTGAGATGGACAATATTACCTTTAAGTTATGGATTGTCAACCCCACTCAGAAGTGTTTTTTTTTCTTTCTGTTTTTTGTGTGCACCAGCTCTGTAAATGTTCATACTCCAGCTCCATGTCCCATATGCCAATGTGACGTCAAGTCTTTTTAAGCTTCATGTCTGAGGCACATGAGTATCAGATTTTCGTTTTATATTTGAATGCATGTCTGAATTGTCCAGTGAACACTGGACACTGATAGAGGACTTCCCCGTGGTGCCTATGTCATGCCAACATGCTGCCTGCATGACTAAACAATGTAGACTTTATATCTGGAGCCTTTATTCGTACTATAATCCCATTATTTTTCCCACTCCCTTGTTTCAGAAGCTACTGTTGTAGATGTGAAACTATTCAATCAATGAAGGATTTCTAAAGTATGAAATCCAAACAAAGGGAAATCGAGAACCTGAAACATTGTAATTCTCTATTGTGTGCTGAAGTAGCTTAATATGTACATTGTCTTATTAGCATATGACAAACACACCGTTATCTTTGTATTAGCACGTGCTTATGTATGAATTCATTTGCATGTATGTGCACGTGCATGTGTGCGCGTGCATCCTCGTCTTAATGCGTCTTGACCGGGAAACGGGACTTGTAAATGAAATCAAGGTTTCTGTAGTGTCTCTATTTTTTCCCCTCATAATATTGTGCGAAAGAATTAGCCATGTGGAAGAGTAAGCAGAGCTCCCTCGTGGTGCATGTATGAATCTATTCCTCGCAGTTGCACTGTACCGGTCAAACAAATTAAATTACCACACCAGTATGTAAGTAATTTTATGTAAATGATGGTGTTAATGTTCTGCGTCGTGCTGTTGATGATTGGCTGGTGTGTTCCTCCTCTGGTGGCTGTAGTCTGCGGGCCCGGCAGTCACCGGCTGGAAATGAACACATACGTTTGCCAAGAACAGTCGACAGTCTGCCCTAATTCTTTTCTCTGTACTGTCTGTACATTCAAAAGGATTTAACATATCTTAGTTGGCTTGGGGCTAGAAAAGTAGGGGGACTTTGTAAGAATAGTGGAGAGGGTGGTTAAGATGCACAGGCCTATTGCTGTCAGTACAGATATATCTACATTTGGGATTTTCTTTGGCCAGGAGGAACACTTGTATACTGTAGAGGCTTACAGCAGAATCCATTATATTGTTAATATTATTGAACAATAAATATTACATATGATGCATTATAATGAAAAGCACTATATCTTAATTTCATATGTTTCCAAGGTGTTGTTTAGTACAACTTTCAAGCCAGGAATGCAGCAATTACAAAACCCATTCGTGGACTTTCAACACATATCTATCTCCATCTCCTTTCTCCCTCACCAAAAGTCTCCGCTGGCATCCTCCCTCCCCTTACGTTTCCTCCTCTGGCTGCTACAATTTATAGAGCCACAGAGGAGTGCAGGATTTACGCTGGGATTTTTGTTTCAGCCATCTATGGAATTAAGAAGTCTATCCTTGCATTTCATTAAATCCTGCCTAATGAGATGACTGTCTCTCCCCAAAGAGCAGATGATAAAGTACCCTATGCCATGGTGCATAAATTAGTATGGTGAGGTTAAATGCTGGAACTGACTCATGTTTCACAAGAGGACCCTATCCAGCAGTTAAATCAACTTGCATAAATACTGCCAACTGCAGGCTGAATTCAGCTGCCTACTTAGAGCTTGCATCCAAAACTAATGGATCATTTGTTGGGTTATAATAAAATCAAAAGGCAAAAGAATGGAGTTAAGTAGAACTTGACAACTTTGCGCACTGCACCTGCACATATATAGTGTTGTGATTTTAAGTTGCTGTGTACCGTAAGGAGTAGTAAACGGTATCAGCAACAACACCACATTGTACAAATACTCCATTGCTGGTTAAAGTCCTCCATTTGAATTTAATTGCATTTGATTTTAAAAGTTTATGATTAAAGTCTTAATCTAGTAAACTAGTTACTATAGCTGTTAATGAAATGTTGCAAAAGTACATACAATACACAATTACTCCCTTTAAAACATAGAGCAGGGAAAGTTTTCAGTAGCATAAAATGTGAATACTGAAGGAAAGTACAAATACCCGAGTACCCAAGTACAATACTTTTCTTTTTTTTTCAATGTTTTTATAGTTTTTTCAGAAATACAATAATACAATTATTAATTTTCTGATACATTAGTATATAGGTTAATCTCTCCATGGACATTAATTGTACCATATTCTTGATCCAAGCACTAATTGTAGGTGCCTCCAGTTTCTTCTGGATGAGAGCTATAGTCCTTTTTGCCTGTAGTATAGCGAAAATACACTACTTAGGTAAATGAACTTAGTTGCTCACCACTGCACGCTGTGCATGCCTCTCATTGTATTGACCCTCTTTTTGTTACTTAAACTATAGGTTAGAATATTCAGTCAGAATTTGTTACAAATCTATTTATTACATTTTTCATCCCTGTTGCTATTTCCGTGGCTGCATTTTTGAGAATAAACCATGAGTGATGACAATCAGTTTGATATACATTTCAGCCAAAACTATCTTATATAATGATGTGCCCCACATGGGTCTTGCACTTTGAAGGAGGCATTCCCAATGTATTAGTATAATTACCAGTGATGAGAAAACAAGACACATTTCCTTTCATGAATTCATCTGAGCTGCGGACACACACACACACACACACACACACACACACACACACACACACACACACATTCAGAGTGAGAGACAAAGAGAGCAAGAGAGATAGAGAGCGAGAGAGAGAGAAAGAGAGAAACCATCAAGAAGAGGTTCATGCCTGATTTGATCATCACCTCTAATTGGAAGATCATTTTCATAAAGCCTTTAAAATAGCTGACAGCTTGTGTCCTTCATTTCTGTCTATCTCTTACAACTCTTTCACCATATTTTTCCATTTTTTTAAAAGATGCCTTCGGCAGATGGGGAGTGATTGGAGGGGATGCTGGGAGTTTGCTGATATTCCAGGTATTTTAAGCTTTTGGGTCCACATGGGTGTAATGGACTTATTCTCAAGCAGTTCTTGTCTCTCTAATTAGTGGTCCCCCCTCGAGCCGTAACAAGGGCACTGACGAGAGAGGCTTTTTCCCAATGATAATGTGAATGGATACCTGCAGGGGGAGATTTCTGCACTGTTCCTCATCCTGTCAGGCACTCTGGGTAACACAGGGGCTTAATGAACCTGAAAACAAGACTGTGTGTGTGTGTGTGCGTGTGTGTGTGTGTGTGTAAATCCAGATGGGAACTGTACAGTACCTCAGAGTTGGCTGTGGTGTATTTAAAAAAAACCACAGTACATCTCTGGTGAGAAATAGGCACTCTGTGTTATGATGATGAAGTCAATTATTTGTCTGTGTGTTTCGGATTTCATGGAGTACGGTATATCAACTGTAAAGGTGAAACGGGTGTCGTTACCTCGCCACGTTCACAGAGGCACAGTTTACCTTGCGTGAAAGTGCAAGAATCCGAGTCAAACCGTACGTGGAACACGAGCTGCCGAACATGTAATGTGATATGTATGTCCCGCCTGTGAGACAGTTTGACTGGTAAGTTGACACCACAGAGATGCATAGCTAGGATGCATGCAATGTCACAAATGTCACGTATGATCGATCGAACGCCACACTGTCTGAGTGAGAGGTCATTGCTCTCCATATACAGCCGGGGGATGGGAACGGGACAGAATGCCTGGTCAGCACATGGTCACATTTTGGACGCGCCATTTTTCCCTTCCCTCCCCTCCTGAGTGGGTAATGAGCTGAGTTGTTGTTGGTGAAGCACACGTCACTCCTTGTGACATTAGACTCACTCAATGCTGCCAGACCCTACCCTGTGCTTTATCTTGGACACTAGGCCCTTCCAATGAGATGCTGCCACTACCTTCTCAAGCTTGCTGACATTGAATGATGTCTTTGTTTATTATGTCTGATAGGTGTCATGTTAGACATGCATTAGGTCTTTGCGAAGTGAGCCTTGCAATTTTTTTTTCCCCTCCGGTAATAGTGCTGTGGACCAAAGCAGGAAAGCACTTGCTTGAGGACGAGGCGATGGGGAAAGTCTATGACAGACTAAGCAAAGTGAAGAAAAAAAACCGGAAGGGAATAAAGTATACAGAGGAGAAACACGGGCAGGTTGATTGTGAGGGATGCAGAAAGAGAAAGAGACAGAAAGAGAGAAGGACTGAGAGACAGAGATGGAGGAAGGGAGCCACAGATGTGGCGGGGCCTCGGGCGATACAAGTCATTATGGTGTAAACTGCTCCAGTGGTGATGTTGTGGGGAGAGCAGAGAGGTCACCAGCTCGGGGTGTGTCAAGCAATACATGCAGGCGTACACATAAGTAGGAAATTGAGACACAGAGGAAATTGAGAGAACATCTGGATATGTGCCACCTGCCTAGAGGAAGTCATCTAGTTTACACGCAGTACAGGAGGGGGGTTGTCCCTTCCTGGATGTGCAACCTTCATGCTAGCCTGCACCACTGGGAGAGGATGGAGGAGGAAGTGGAGAGTGAAGAGCGTGCAAACTAAATGACACACTTTACATGGATTAAGTGTTAAAGTAAACACGGATATCGTGAGTTGGGACAGGAAATGGGGAGAAATACACACCGCCGTCTCCTCTGCAGACCCCTATCATGTCACCACAGTTGCTTGTTTTACTCAGCTGCAAGGCCCTGGTCCAAGGTGCCGGATGGATGCTTACCGACAAGCTCCCTGCTTTATCCATTGCAAACCAATTCACAGGCATTAGGATTTTGGAGTTCAACAGCAAATATGAAATGTAGGTAAAAGAAACAAATTGGAATTTGATTTTTTTGCTTTTTTTTGCTTTTTTATTTCTTTATGGCTTCTTGTGCGTAAAAGCAAGAAAGAACGGAGAAAAAGAAAAAAGACAGGAAACGCAAAACACAGCGCTAAGTATTGACCATCTGGCTCCAGCCCAAGCTAGCGTGCCACAAAACAATTGCATTCATTAGGTTAATTTATCATGGTGGTAAGCTCAATTTACTTTTGCTTGTGCGAGCGTGGCTCATTAAGATTCAGTCTGCCGTTTCCTCAGGCCGTCTTGTGATCATTCATACAGGGTTAACGCATTTTGGACCAGATAGGAAGCACTCCAGGGTTATCTGCCAGACCTAAACTGTTTAAATAAAGGCAGCAAAAGAAGAGGTGGAGAGAGGGATTACGGTGGCAAATGAGAGAATGAGAAAGGGAAGAGGGGGGGGAGTGGGGGGAGTGGGGGAGTGTGTCAGCGGAGGAGTGATCTGAAGAAGAATGCAGTTGAAGAGAAGTGGGGAGAAAGAAAGGCTCAGCTCCTCAGTTGACAGAATGGATGTTGCCGGGCCGTGGTGGAAGAGGAATGGAGAAAGAGCGAGGGAAGGGAGGCACGTGACTAAATGTATTCTGATAACTGAACAGCAGATGTCTCGCATGGAGCTCCTTTGTTGCCTGAACAGCAGGACCCTGCACTTCAGTGGGCTCACTTCACACCGCATTCATTTGCCTGCCAGCTGCCAATTTAGGCGAGAGAGTGAAAAAGAAGGAGAAAGAGAGGGAGAGAGAGAGAGAGACAGGGAAGGGAGGGAGGCTCACACCAGTCCGTCCTTCCCCTCCCTTGGCATGTCTTGCAGAGAGGCTGCAATTCCGTTCTCTCCTTCCCCCGGTGGCCTGTACAATTAGGGATCTGCATAACCACCCACACCTTCACGCACTGCTCTCACAGAGCAGAGAGGGAGCTGCCTTTGTCTTTTGGCTGCTGTACAATGGGTCGCTTTAGACTTGGCTGGAAGCCAGAAGTCGTGGCACAAAACTGCATGTTCTTGATGGATGACGAATACTCCCAGAGTCTTGTTTCCTCATGCAGCTGATTTGGCAGGTTAGAGATAAACTGCAGCAGCGGCAATCAACAGCCCTGACGTTAAAACATTTCTTAAACTCTGGACAGGGAGAAGTTTCTGAATTGTGAACTCTTATTGTCCTCCCGGGTACCGTTTGCTCAATAGAAGCACGCTCTCATTAAGCCCACAAAGCCCACAGTTCATTAACGCCTGGGTGAAAACAAATTCACACCCCTCTGCTAAGTGATGCGGGGCGAGGCGTGATGGCTCGGGTGACTTAAACCACAACTTCACAGCTCACCTGATGCTCGTGACCTCGCTGAGAACCAAATCACATCTCACTGCATGCTACACATCCTCCGCTTATAAGCAAGAGGAAGGAGAAGAGTGTGAAATTCCTGTTTAGTTTATATAATTGTGTATGAGCACACTCCTTACGTAATATTAGAGGTGAAAAGCTTTATTTTTCTCTAAACTCCTGTCCCTCATTGCACAGCAGCACCGTAAACTTCTGCTCTGTTTGACTTTCACCGTGTCATTATCTTAATTGTGAAGGCCATTCAGTGATGGTGGGGTTTGTAGGGATTGCAAGCCCCATTATTAAGCCTTGTGTGGTCCATCGTACGGGAGATAATGCGCGTATTGATCGACGACCACCAGCTCATCTAAATTGTGCTCACTTGTTACAGTACAAAAGGCAGCAAGAGCAGATCCCTCTCATCACCCTCCCCAATGTCAATTCACAGGACGAGCAATGGAACGAGCATTATCCCCACTTCCTGAGTTGGAGAGGGGGGAGATGATAAAAACTTTTTGATTAAGGGAAGGGAATGTTCTATTTCATTCTGATTCGGGAAGCAGGAGAAAGAGCAGAGGATTAATCTTAAGGCCGTCGTTTTACTGCCTATCCCCACTCCTGTCTCAGAGCTGAAGAAGCGCGAGTGAATAATGGGGTGCCCATCAGCCGTGGGCTCAAGCCCAGATTGGGATTTTCTCTGGGGATAATACAAAGCAGGGCGACAATTGATGATTCATAATGTACAGTTTTAGCCTGGCGATAGCGCCAGCTATTGTGGCGGGCTTGGCATTAGTATTACAGTATCTCACAATGAGGTGTTCCCGCCTGACAGCAATCTTTGGAAGTGTTCTTTTGCTGAGGATGGGAGAATCATAAGTTTATAAATATGGATATAGAGAATCATGTATTCTGTAATTCAGATATGTGACAAATTGCACTTTTAAGTCGTCTGAAGAAACATCCTCATTCAGTCATACATGCACAATATTTAAGGATCCTTTTGAAATGAAGGGAGGATCCAGCCATGGCAGGAATCAGCGAGGAATAATGGCGCCTTGTTGCGTTCACTTACTTGACTCCCTCATTTTGTTTCATCGCAGTTTTACCTGAACCGAGAACAATCCTGCTAACAAAGTTGTCTGGCTCTCCAGTCATGTGAGCAGCACCTGTCGTGTCAGGGAGTGGAGGCAGAGGCGGCGCTGGGGATCCATGGAGGGGACGCTATCCATCAGTGGTTCCATTTGATATTTAATTTAGACTTTTATGAGCCTTAGAGGATGGGCCATGTCATTTTTCTCTCCCAGGCTCTCTCTATAGGGATTGAGGAGAAATTCCTTCCATCCGTGCAGCAGCCTAAGCAAGGATCCCTCAGATTTATAACTGTATGTGATAGTGGTGGTGCTGGTGGTGGACGATGACTGGCCCACACACAGGAGATAGCACATGGGTCTCTGTCCGGGGGTCATACCGCTATACTTGCTCAAACTTTGAAAGAAATTTGATAAAAAGTAAAAGACGCACTGATTCATTGCAGATTTTAGTAGTTGCTATAAAAGGTGACTGTGGACGTTATTGCATTGGCATTATATTAGTAAGAAAGAACTGTTACGATGATGTCATATCTGGCGTCTTTAGAATATATTCTCATTTTAAAGCAGCAGAACAAAATCAATTAATTTAGCATTAATCAACAGAGTGTGATATTATGCATACATGTTTTTTATTTCCATGAGTTATGGGTTGAGTAAAATACGCAATATTCTGAGAGGGTAATTTTAAGGAGCAGCAACGAGTTTTATAAACTAATCCTCTCCTAATGGTCTGTTTTAACGTAATTTATAGCTTCATTCATTACCCCTTTTGTATCAGTAATTATTTCTAAAATACCAAAGAGCCATCTTTTCTTTCCTGGTTCTTCTCTGGCTCTGATTTATCGCCCCGGATCTGGCCTGATGCTGTCTTCCCAAGGTGTGACATTTCAAAATATTTATAGCTCTGGCACATTAAAGGCCTTCCTTTGAAGGTGACCGACCGCTCTTCCACACCAGTGTAATTAATGGAATCTCAGCTTGTTCGCCTTGTGTTATTTATCCACTATATTCTGCAGAAACACTATGGAAAACAGCAATGCGTTGGCTTAGCTACCTCAGCTCATAAACAGGCATTTTATACCCTCCGGTACCAGGATGCATTGCACCTGGGGCGACAGGGAGACCATTCCACATCAAAGCTCCAAAAGTTTAATATTTTATTGATTAGATCTAAACCTTCTGTCCAAAGTGGCAATTAAAATTCAATTAAACTGACTGAAAGCATCATATTAAGCTTCATCTCTTTATGAGCTCCAAGATAATGCTGGAGGACAAGACTTGAATATAATCACACCCTTTTTAGATTATATTATCCTTTTCATTCACTATAAAAGTGACACTTTTAGGTATACTTTCAATATTTCTTATCTATAACATTCTAATGAACACATTTTATAGCCATTAAATCAACTATTATTAGGCCTAGTAATAAAGAGAGACTGTTACTTTTTGTTCTGCGCTGCACATTAGAAAATAATTAAGTTGCACCAAATTTCTTCACACAGGTAAATAAAATACTATCGAACCAGTAACCTATACACCGATTGATTTAGCATACTTTTAAAACCTCAATAATACTTACTAACATTGGATAGCTAATAAGGCGGCCTCAAACTTTTGTTTTATCGAAATGCGCACATCAGTATTATTGTTTTAAGTCCATCATCAACAAGACCCAAGACTACAGCCTATGCTAGTGGGCACAGCGATGCATGCTAACATATGCACACAAAGACAATATTAACATGCTAATGTTTAGCAGGTATAATGCTTACCATGCTCACCATCTTTCAACATTTGCTAAACACAAAGTATGCTACAGCTGAGGCTTATGGGAGTGTTAGATTTGCAGAACCAAAGTATTGGACAAAGATTTCGACCTCACTAGACGAATAATCAGTGGGACGCAATACATTACGTTACATTACATGTCATTTAGCTGACTTACAGCTGATTTACAATTGGTATATATGTCAGAGGTCGCACGCCTCTGGAGCAACTAGGGTTTAAGTGTCTTGCTCAGGGACACATTGGTTGATGTATCGCAATGGGAATCAAACCCAGGTCTCCCACACCAAAAGCATGTATCATATCCACTGCGCCATCACCACCCAATAGTTATGTTATGTTATAGCAATAGTTATATGCAGTCCATCCAGTAGTTCGTCGAGAAATTTCACTCTGAACCAAAAATGTCAACCTCATGGTGGCACTGAAAGAAAAGTCAGGGTGTCAACAAAGTCATTAGCCTCCTCCTCTGGGAACCTTGAATGTCTGTAGAAAATGTTGCCAACCCATCAGGTAGATGTTGAGATAATTCACAGAATAAGTCGACACTTTGGCCTGCTGGTGGAGCTTCTTTGGGCATTATGGATATCCATGACAGTCCACGCAATATTTGTTGAAATATTTTCCAAATAAACCAGAAATGTCAACCTATAGTTAGGGCTGTGCAATTAATCTAAATTTTAACCATGATTACGATTTTGGCTCCAAATTATCACAAAAACAGAATAATCGAGCAAAACGATTATTTTGCACATTACAATTTGCAAGTAAACTCTTATTTTGTCTTGTGTTCTGAATGAAAAAAAAAAGTTCAAATGGGAAAAGTATTCAGGGAAATTTCACAGTTCAAAGTGTTTTTAATGTGAGGTAAAAAGGAGAGCTCGCTTCTGCAGTCCACAACAAGCCGGTGCAACCCTTTTGTAAGGCAGGACACAACAGTATAAAATAACAAAACAACAACTTTGTTATGTTTTTAATGTGAATTTGCTTAACTTTTTTATTATTTTTTTATTTTAAGTTCAATAATTGCAACATCTTTTCAAAAGTCAATGAATAATCGTGTTACATAATCATGATTTCAATATTGACTAAAATAATCGTGATTATGAGTTCTTCCTTAATCGAGCAGCCCTAGCTATAGTTGCGCGAAAGGAAAAGAATCACCAAAGTCAGTAGATGTTATCCTCTGAGAAACGTGAGTCTGTGTAGAAAATTTCATAGCAATCCATCAAATAGTTTTTGTGATATTTCAGTCAGGACCAAAGTGGTGGCCAGACCGACCGATATTGCCATCCCTAGAGCCATGTTGCTAACATGTCTCAATTCTAACAAAAACATTAACATGTATGTTCTATTTGTTGATCAAAAATAATGTCTTAACTTGTGTTGTAACTCCACCGTATCCTTTCATTTTCTTCCTAGGGGCTCATTAAAGGTCAAAGGTCAGCGCTAAGCCACAGGAAGTCCATTGATCCCGCAGCATCCACCGCAGTAAGCAGGCTATTTAGATGTACACACAGAGCAGTGTGGGAGACTTAGAGAGGTTGTTATTACCGAGTGCCTTTCTGTTTCCCCAGGACTGTTTGCTCTGTGTGATTATTCTCTCCCGCTCCCTGAGCATCCAGGCTCCTGCCTCTGTGATAAAGATATTCATTTACCTGATATGAAAATCTTGTTCATGCTGATCCCAAATGACTCTAGATAGTAGAGGGAGAAAGCGGGGAGGTGAGAGACAGCAAAGTGGAGGTGATAGGAGCGAGAGTGGCTGGAAAGAATGGCATGAAATATTAATACGTCCTGAGCCAGTGTGACACCTAAAGTTTGCATGATAACAAAATAAGGCTTTGTATCAAATGTGGGCCCAGGATTTCTTTTTTTATTGATTTGTGGAGAAACCATTACCAAGACATACAAGTCAGTGGAAGTGGAGAGTATAAACTTCTGCATGACCGACTGTGTGCGTAATTGTAGGAATGTGTGTATGTTTTGTGTGTTCTTGACTATGTCAATGAGTGTCCCACAGTACACTTCATCCCATTTATGCTAATGAGGAGATTCATATCATTTTAACTGCCTCTGAATGAGGAAGCTTGGCATGCAGTGCTAGCATCCATCCACTAACTCTTCCACCGATATGAACTACAGAGATAGATATTATGGGGACTAAATGAGTCCTCTCAAACGCATCCTCATGGTTAAAAGGGTAAAATGAGATGCAGGCGTAGTCCTTCCCCTCATCACATAGCCAGCCAGTCTTCTCTTCCTTTATTTTGTTTGAGTAAATGGCTCACTCATCTCAGGTTTTATTGTCTCTATCTCGGGGAGCGCTGCTTTTCCCTATACCACGGTCACCATGCGCGGCACATCAGGCAAGTTCTTGATTCTGTACTCAGTAATTTAAACTCTTTATGGAATTGCAATTTCAGGGCTCAGTGCTTGTTTTTCTAAAATGTACTCAAGGAATTAGCTACTCCAGCCACAAATCAGTTGAATTTATGCACAGTTGTAATACACTTTATGGGCTCATGGTACATTGCTTCAAAAACAGCAGATGTGAAATTATGATAAATATAATGAAGGATTTCTTTTTTCCCTCCTCACTCGCCTCTTTCTGTCCCTCACCCTCCTTCCCTCACTCTCTCTCTCTCTCGACTGTGAGAGAGAAGGATGTGAAGCGTGTTTACTTACCCCATACAATACATTTAATGTCTTAGTAAGGGCCGCCAACAAAACCTGATTAATGTCCTCATCTCTTTTATTAAAGATAAGAGTGGCACTGCAGTCAGGAGATAGAGAGAGTGCCATAAATCTCAGGCAAAATGAGCAGTCAAATAATCACTCATCAGAAATGAAATCTACATACATTAACACTCGCAGACATTCTGCGGTGAATATAAACACAGGGCTACGGGCGATGAAGCCAGCTCCATTTATACACATATTCGCAGTTAGGGGGAGGTAAAGGTGTCTGGAGAGGGTAAGCTCTCAGCTGGCGGTGATGTTTAAGGGGGTCCTCTCCTGCTAAGCTGCAGTCCACCAGACTAACCATGTGTCCAGAGAAGCAGACGCACAATCATTAGGGCAATGGATGAGTTGGATGGCGGAGGCAATTAAGCATCACCCTGAATAGGACATAATGTTGATCCATCCCTACGATTAATCAAGGCATGCATTAGACAGTGATGGGCGACCCTGTGCCTTTGTGACAAAATGATTCTTCATCCCGTGTTTGGGGATTGGGATCCTGAGGTCCCTAATGCGCCTTAGAGGCGCCCCAATGAAACCCTGTCATTTATTCTGTTTCTGCCCCTGACAGCTATCAACCTGTCTTCTGCCAGCCAAGGAACATTATCTGAACTCCCAAGGCGGTTAGCGACAGGGACTTATGAGTGGTGATAGCAGACAGGCCGATATGCAAAGCAATGATAATGCTACTTTTCTTTTGTACTATCGCGATCAGCAACCCAGGTATATGTACAGTACTTGCTAAAAGTAACGCAGTCTGATACAAAAGACCTGCAATAAATCCTCCTTTCACATTTTTTGTTTTAAATTATATATTCAACTGTGTGGTCATTTTGTAGGAGTTAGTTTGTGCTGTTGAATTATATTGCATTATACAGAGAGGCATTATTGCTATTAAGCCTACCCTCATTGATACAAATGGGGTGGACAAAATGACGCATGTCAGTATAATGCAATACATTTTGCTGCACCACAAACTTGCAGCCTCCAGATTCACAATACAGTTGAATTAACACCTTTATAAAACAGTTTCAACCAAAACAGAACATTAAAGCCTTCATGACTCAACAGTGAGTGTAATTATATTTCTATATGTACCAGCATAGACAACAACATAAAACATCTATAGATGCATACAAACCTGTATGTACTGTAAACATACAGTATACATTAGGGCTGGGTGATATGGAGAAAATCAAATATCAAGATATTTTTGACCAAATACCTCGATATCGATACCGCAACGATATTGTAGTGTTGACTATTGGTGCTTTCACAAAATATTTACACAATGAGATTTTTGATAAATAATCATCAGTAATGTGGATACAATGACTAAGTAGGTAAAGGAAAATAATAGAACCGTTACAACAGTCTGGTAAGTTCAGAAATTGACATCACTTTACTGTAATGCAGCCTTTAAATCCAGGAAAAGACAACACTTGTCTTTTGTTATATGATATTATGATATCCAAAATCTAAGATGATAGCTAGTCTCATATCACAATATTGTTATAATCTCGATATATTACTTAGCTCTAGTATATGTGCAAGCAGTTATGTATGTTCACATGCATGAGGCCATATATAAACATACTACTATGCATACACCACAAATAGAGTGCTTTTAATAAATGCTTTTTCCATCTCACTCACATCACAGGACTCCATGTGACATATGTCATATGTTGTGATCTAAACATATTAAAAACAAATGCCCAATTCATTATGACTGCTCTTTGTTTTGGTGTCAATTGTATCTTAATGATTACAATTTTGTTTTTTCTCATTTCATTTCGCTCAATCGCCACTGCTGTGGCACCTGGCAGGGACAGGCTGACACGGTGTCTTTACGGCGGAAATTACAAGAAATGGATTTTCCATGCTTGATAGGAGTGTCAAATGACTTCATATGCAAAGTACTGCAGCTCAACTCAAAATATTGACAGGGATGTGCAGTAACGTCAGTGGTCTTACTGTGATAATGACTTGCTTACAAGTTAAAACTGTACATGTGCCTCAATGACACAATGCCATAGTACATTTATTGTTGTTTATCCCTCAGAATTAGTCACTCATGATCTCAATATCATGTCCGCTTTGTTTTTTGTTTAATTTTATAGTTTTATAGTAATTTTATAGTTTATAGTTATAAGTCTGTGTATTCACCCCGTAACTTTTTGAAAAGATTCAATAGGTAGAGAATATGATAGAAAAATCTTTCATCACTTACTGTAATTTAACACATTATTTAAATGTATAAGATGTCCAGTTGTTCTGCTCTACAGTTTTCTGCCTCTCTGTAGCCTCCCTCTGTCCATATGGTTATCTATTCACCTGTATTGCTGGATCATGAGGATGTCATTACCTCCATCATTGAGCCCAGGCATCTAAGAGCCTGTTAACCTGGAACAGGCCTGGCTGTGCAGCCCTGTGCTGATGGTACAATATGCTCCTTGTTATTCTAGGATCATTGACGCTAAAGCCCTGGCAATCAAGTCAGTTTTGTCGAAGCTCATTGGCTCAGTGGGGTCTCATCTCATCTGCGAGCTTGGAATGAGGTAAGGAGTGTTCGGGTTAGTTGGGTCGTTAGGTAGAAATTCTTTGATAATGGTGCATGTTACATTAGAGCCTTACAAACCAAGGATAAGGGTTTCAGAGTCTGTGTAATGTAATTTTCAGAATGGTTACGGTAGATAAGAAATTCTCTTGAGGTGTGAAGTATGGAGATGAATAGTTCCTTATTAATCTAGACTCATCACAAGCTATACAGCCAAGACACACTAGTTACAACATGAATAGATTCATACATATCCACGACACTTTTATTGCAGATGATATATAGCCATATGCAGACCTTATGTAGATAATATAGGAGTGTGGTTGTTTCTGCTATTATCTTACTTGTTTAAAACAATTGTCCAAACAACAGCTAATTTCATGTAGCATTAAAGAGACATTCATGCATGCCCAGTAGTTGTGAGCAATCTCTCAGCATTAACAGGAGCCTGATGAAATGTACACCCATGAGGAAATGGAAACAGCTGAACAGCTGAGGCCAGAGGTGTGACCTGCAGCCACCAGATCTCCTTTGTATGAAACTGTGTGGTGGTGGGACACTTTTTCATTGGTCCCCTGTGAGACCAACATCACACATGAAACTTTTGTCATGCAGTTTGGTGCAACCAAAGTTGCAGATAGCAATACCAATAGAGTACTCGATTTGATATCTTTTCTTATTCTACTTTCGACACCCATCATGTGAATGGAAGCATTCAGTTGGGTAGAATGTCACCACCACTCAACCAGTAGCTGCTGTGCTAGTGGGCCAATCACACATGAACAGCTGTAAATACTGAGAAGCAGCCGCTCAGAGGTGTGAATTAGAGTGGCAGCGATTTCAAAACGCTTTGTTGTTGAATTTGTGAACACAACATGGCACCATAGATTCTGAAGTCATCCAAAATTGACCCAGAATCCACAAGTTGATTTAAGCAGAATGTTCTTGCCCGAAAATGCACATTGGGAGTTGTAGTTAACTTCTCACCTTATGTTTTTATGTAGACAGGCAATGTACCTGCAACTTCTTATAAAAGAACCAGGTATTTTCATGCGCAACTGCTGTGGAGGTACTCCAATAATCACCTATATTGTCTATGGCAGGGGTCTTCAATGTGTTTTAGACCAGGGACCCCTAAGCTGAAAGAGAGAGCGAGTAGGGACCCCCTACCCCATATATTGTATACAATTGAGTTGCATATTAAACTGGGCAGAATGGATGAAAAGAAATGGATATTATTTATGCATCATGTTTTAATGTTAAACATACATCTGGAAGGCACAGTGACTCCTTGAGCTCAACTGTACGGCTACTATAGTGGCTAACTAGCTTGCCTTCATTGTGTAAATAATTTTTTTTCACAAATTTCACAAAACGATTTATCTTTGCTATTGAAATTTTGCAATCATATTAATGTATGTTTTCAGACTTAATTAAATTTTTTGAATTAAGAAACTTTCAAAAATACATATATTTTACATAATTTGGCACGCCGCCAAATTATGTACATAACTCTGAGGAACCCCTAGGGGTCCAAGACCACCTGTTAAAGATCTCTGGTCTATGGAGATAATTGTAATGTTTTTAATTGTGTATGTAATGTATTAAATTCAGTTTTATTAAACTTTGCGTATATCAAACTAGTCCTAAATATGAACTTTAACTGGCAAATTGGATATATACAGTATATGACAACATGAAAACCTCCACGATCAGGCTGCAGTTGCAATAGTTTTATTCAACAGTTCAACCTATACGGCAACTTCTACGTGGTGCATGCTGGCAAATCACGACTTTAAGGAATGTAAAATAAGGATAAAATGTTACCACTATGATCGTATTTAGTGTTGAGTTGTGCTGAAATCCTCAGCAGCATCTCCAGTTTATCCCTGTGGGATGTCAGCCTCTCAGAGGAAGAGGGGGCCATCTTTGAGGAGGTGGCGTCACACAGCTGCCATAGCCCAGCAAAGCTCCTCGAGGAAAGACATGTTGTCAGTGCACATTAATCATCGGGCCCACCATCGGAAACAGATTCCCCTCATAAGCAATTTCACTCATTAGAGTTACGGTGCTGATTTGCTGATTGGAGTTACGCTGAGGCTACTATACTGTGAGGGAAAGAGAGGAGAGCAGGAGTGAGAGGAGGGAGGAGGGAGGGGGGGGGTCTGACACATTTACGGTGATGTGAAAGCTGAGATGTTGATTAATGTGCATTGTTCCTGTCACATAGACTGAATAAATAAATATCAAACAAAAGCAGAGGGAGAGACTCATTTACAAACCAGGAAATGAAAGTTCCATTTAGTTGGGGAGTAAGACAGACTGGGATGACAGTCTGTAGACATGACTGTAAACACGAAATCCCCACAGTGTAAGTCAGGGCCGTGTGTGCCCACACGCACAAAGCACCTGGTGTGGCTGTTTCAAGCAGTCCTGAAACTGACTCGGTTCAATACTTGTGGCATAGACAAAACATTAAGAGGAGAGCCCCATTGCCCTGTCAGCTCCTCTGAAGTCCGCCTCTGTGATAAGTGGCCTTCCTGGTTAACATCTTGCAATCAGCTTTTGAAAGCCCTTGGGCTGTGATTGATTTCAAAGCAATCTTGCAGCTCACAATTCAAGCAGGACATAAAATAAATACTATTTTACAGAATTTAAAAGCCATCTTACGTGCTCCAAGTGATGCATGGTGATAACAGAATATTCTACAACATCCCCATCCCCGTTCTGGTCATATTTAGGATAGGCTGTTTATATTGATCTTCATATCCCATTCACAAACATCCTTGTTTACATAAATAAACAACATTCTGTTTGCTGCTATGGAAACAGAGTTTACACAGGCCGCAGAAGCACCATTTAATGGAGTAAGATGTTTACATGCCTGAGAATGCTGGCTAATAATGGCATATCTCAGCTGTCATACTCTGGTTTCTCATAACTGGAATATGTGTTTATCCAGGGTATTGGGAGTGGAAGATGGTGTTTACAAGCTACAACTCTTAAATGTAGCACTTGTGTATTCCAAGTAACTTCAGAATATTAATGTGAACGGTGCTTCTGTGATAATCCTCTGGCAGTAATAGATATGGAAAATACAAAAGTTGTTGCTCATCATTTCATATTAGATTCCAATTAGTTTTTTTTTTTACATTTTCTGACATGAAATCCAAGTAGTTATGTTCCTGCAGTAGCAGAACTTTGTGAACAGACTGAATCCATTGTTTAACAGTGCCAACTTTGCACCGTGTTTTGGTTTGATCCTATCCATTACATCCTCTCAGTCAAGTCCTTGCATGACCCCCCCCCCGCCCCCTCCACCAGTCATTAGATCATTACTCCGTTTTAGGGCGCAGCAAACATCTAAGGCCAACTGAACTTTTCCTGTGGAGTGGAGCCAAAAACGGCATGACTTAATAAATGGTGACAAACATGGAGCAAGTTCAACCAAATAAATGGTCACTACAGGTTGTGTGTGTGTGTGTGTGTGTGTGTGTGTGTGTGTGTGTGTGTGTGTGTGTGTGTGTGTGTGTGTGTGTGTGTGTGTGTCTGTGTGTGTGTGTGTTTATATGTATGTGTGTATACTCTCCTCTGTCAGGCCTGCATTATTTATGTACTTTGATCATTTTCCTTGGCATGTCATTCTTCTTTGACTATGTACAGAGATACACAGCGTGCGCTAATTAGGCGGTTGGTTTTTTTTGTCAGGTGAACGATGGCTACCGATACACCCCTCTGTCATTTTCTTCAAGAGAAAATGCACTCGTGCAGGAATTCCTCTATCTGCTTCCCTCGGCTCCTTTTTTCTCCCTGCTTTTGCAGATTCCTCCGTCCGCCCGGGCAGCCCGGGAGAAGTCGTTTTACAGTTCAATCAGGAATTCTAATAAACTGACCTGTGCTTTAATGACTAATTCATTGTCTCCTTTACTACCTTCATGGGTATAAAGCGGATTAATGACTTGAGCAAGGTTAAAAACAGTACCACTGTGCTTTCCCTTCATCTATTAGCAATCATCCTTTAGATTCTTAGGAGAGCAACGGAAATTGAAGGGAAATTAGTAATCCTTTTGATGGATGATAGCATAGGTAGGAGTGTATGCGTAAGATATAAGTGTGGCTATAGTATTAAATAGAAATTGCCTGATAAGTAGCATCGCATGAGGAGCTTGCATTTTAAGACATGCCACATATATGGAGCAAACTGTAATGCTGTGTGACAGGAGAATTGTCATTCTGTGACAACAAAACCACCACAGTTTTAGACCACCCGAGAGAGGAAAATAAGTCATATTTTTGATTATCCTCTCAACGCTGGACTCATAAATACCTGTTATCAAAATGGCCCAGAGACATAATCTCCTATATTGCACAGGACAGTTCTTTACAGTGTGTTTACAACAAAGCTTTTAGGAAAAAAACTCCAAGGAAAAAACTCCATAGCAGTTTAGAGAATAGAGGTTAAGAATTTCTTGCGAGTTGTTAAACTTCTTTGACAGTTTCTTTACTTTTCCTCAAACTGTACTTCTTTCTTGTTGTTCAGAAATCCCATGGAAGAGGAATATAAAAAAAAACCAAAGGGGAGGCAAAAGGGGAACGGCGAGGAAGAGGAAGAGCGGGTATAAGGCTGCCTCTCTTTGTTTACCATTCTATATTCCCATCATACGTACGTACGCCTCTGCTGCATCTCTGGGCTCTTCCCGTTCTTGGCCCAGTCATTTCTGACAATGTTAATGATTTAGTAGAGAGCCCTCCACAACGGATGATTTGTGACATGTAGGAAGGCTCGAAACGGGGGAGGACTAGGCAGGTTTCTGTGGGGAGTGTTTGGGATCCAGGGATGCCTTGAAGATAGTGATTCATTATATTTAAGACAAGTGTGACATCCTACTTCAAGGAAGCAGCACACATATGTATGGAGGGAGAGATTTTTCGGGTGGCCAAAGTGGGGAGGGGTAGGCAAGTACAAAGGAATGCCGCAGTGTTTTTTGAGATGACATAGGAATAGGAGGCAGGCATATGGAGACGGCAGACTGGAAAATAATGGGTAATGGAGGAATTTAGCCTCGGGCTATATGCCTGCTTTGCCTACTTCTGTATAACTAGTATATTTATAATTCAAATACATACCTTTAATAATTAACAACCAGTGAATATTAAAGGAGAATGCAGGATATCTTTTCTACAGATGGAGTCAGGTGAAAAATAGTATTACATTTTAAATTTGACAACAACACGGAACAAAGGGCCGAAGAGCGCAAACAAAAAAAGTTGGCTGCCATTTTGGGCCAATTATTTATCTCGGGCTCATGCAAGAAAACGAAAAGCGGCCTCGTATGAGCGTGAGATTTATTTTTAACACACGAGTGTGTCTTTGCAACACAAAAATCTCTTAATGTCACTGGATTTTAAAAGCTGGTTACATATTTGTGTTTTTCATCATTTACGGTACGTTTAAATTAAAAGACATTCAGTCACTGGCTGCTTTAACAGTAGGCTTATTGTTTGTTTGGTTTCTGTCAGTGAATCATTCTGTAAGTCAGTTGAGGGCAACTCCCTGGAAACTTAAGCGTGCAGTTACACAAGCAAACATCTCACAGATTTTCCTGGAGTGTCTCGTTCAGTATTCAATTGTTGTCTGGAGTCATAGAGAACTTTTTGCATGACAGCACCAGTATTAGTCTGGAGTTGACACCTTTTTGTCTGGCCAAATTGTAAATCTGGGGTGCGACATACACTTGACATGGAGTATGACATTCATGTGACTGAGTGATAATGATCCACTCTCATTATACACACCCTATACTTTACATAGAATTATGTAATTTCAGGCACATTAAGGCTGCGGAGAATTAGAGCTGTGTTACCAGATGCATTGAAATTTAGTGTATTTATGCAGAGCTCCAAGTGTGCCTTTTAAAATAAAATATCCCAAAGGACAGTGTGTTTTGTAGTCTGTACACAAGTGGCACAGAAAAGCTCTCATAGACTATGTCAACCCATGTTATGCAAACATCAGAGTTCAACAAAAACCAACACATTTGCATATCGTAGATCTGAAATGTGTTCCGCTTTTGTGCAGGCCTCATTTCTATCTCTACGCTTTGATGTAGCTCATACATATTGACGACCCGCCGAAGAAAACCAACCATGTTAACTAAAGCATGAGCTCAATTTGTGCATCCCGTTTATAAAAATGGTGCATTATTTTGTCCCAGTTATATTTCCAGGGTTAATTAGCAAGTGAGAGATTGGACAATTAGTTCATCCATGCTAATTGATTATAATATTACAACTAGGTGATGATAGGATGAATGTAGACTCCTCGTTCCATATTCCTCTAAGGGATTCGATAATATATACAATGCTTCTGTGTAATGAGGGTTTTAAAAGACCAAATCAGCTAGGGAAATTGTTAATTCAATTCCACTCAGATGACACTGAGTTTTTCAGGGCGCAAATGAATTGAATTGAATCGCAGGGCTTTTACGGAATGGCGGTGTCCTTTTTGATTTCGACTCATGTCAACACAAATGATGTAGATCACTGGTTCATTTCTGTCACTGGCACAATAGGATGTGAACTTTCAAAGACCTGATCGTATCTAGGTCATTTTTTTTCTTCTGCTTGTAATTGGAAAGCCCATTCCGTTTCATATCTGCAACTTTCAGAGATTCGTGCGGCTTCGGAGGGAGAAATGCTGTGAATATAGAAGGAAATGAAGATGTGTGTTTTCCTCAGGGGCAAACGCGGTGTCTTTAAACACGATGCCTCCCCGGCACAACACTGCCAGTGTCCATATTAAACCACAAGTATAGAATTACACTTTCTTTCCCAATTCACTGTACCCCCTATCTAACTTTACAGACATATGTAGGACCACTTCTCTCCTCGGGTGTCAGATGTGTAGCGTGTGAAGCTCAGGTACGGACCTCTAACCACCTCTCGCTGGTGGACCCACTCCAGCTCCATCACACTGTGACAGTCTGTCACGAGGCACGGCTGCAGGAATGAGTGCTGATTTAGTTCACCTGGAAAGTTACACAGGAAGTGCTCAAACTCCCACTTGAGATACGACAAGTCAAAGGAAATTTTAAAAGTTGCAGCAGTCATGCCACTACTTTTTGATATAGCAGAAGAAAAATATATTTCTGTGCTCAGTTATATATGGCCTTTTAGCTCACATGTTAATTATGTATATTCTCATCACATTTCTCGTGTTCAATTTGAGAATTATTGCTTTTTATATCTTGTAAGTCATCATTCTGAAGCACTAACACCTTATACTGTATTTCCAGACTTACAACGAGAACCATTTTGTGAAAAATGTCTCCTCGAAATGTTCATCCTCGGGTGCGGCAAATAAAAAATAAGATTCATGTGTTAAATGCTGAAGTATTGCACTTCTTTACTGTGCTTAATAATTAATAGCCCATCCGATCACCCTATGAATATTTACATGCAAAGTGTCCCTGGGAGCCTTCCACATGCCAGAGGGAGGGAAGCCTGTGTGTTTATAGCATTAAACACTTAAACATCGTCACCAACCCTATTTCGCCTCCAACCATGAAAAACAGACACTAAAGCATTGCGAGCATTTTATTTGTTGTTGCACAATGTAACCTATTCAACTTCCATTTAGACGTGGCAAGTCAAATTACAGGTACTCTCTGTGTGCTCAAGTTAAATCCCAGGATGCCGCTTGTCTGGTTCGAACGTGAAGGGAGCAGAAATGAGGTTTTGCACGGGTTGTTTCCAGAGCGATGACATTGCTCATTGAGATCACCTTCCACTTACTGTGTCAAAGTGTCAAAGGTCTTGTTGTCAGCCCTGCTTGAATGCGGGCGTCCGCAGGAAGGAATTACATTGTGTATTAGATTATGTTGTAATGCAGTGGGAGAAAAGGGGTGCACGCTGAATTCAAACGTTCACTTGAGTCCTGTGCAACTTTCAGCAAGAGGAAAATAAAAATACAAACTGCAAATTATAAATGATTGCTGCGGTTATCTCAGCTAATTACGCTGAGGACTTTGGACTTTTGCAATGTCAGACATTTACGTGATACTCAATTCTAATCTTGGCAAGCAGTTTGTCTTTATTCCTCTCGTCCAATCCAGAAATATAAAAGGAATGCTGTAACAGAAGTTTGGAAACATTGCATGACCGCCTTGCTTCTGACGGCTTCGGATTCCCAACCTCTGTTTGAGAGGGACTCAGAAGTGTGCACATCGGTAAGGAGCAGTAATATAGCAAAATCCCTCTTGTTGAAGTTGCACTGTGGCCACTATAAAGGATACCACGAGCTAATAACGGACAAGTAGAATATGTAATACAAATAAATCCGCTGTTACTAGTGAACCTGGGCATGTTTGGCTCTGTTGCTTCCATTGGTGATAGGGAAGGCTGAGTGTTGTTGTTGCGTCTCTGCAGGTCCCCGAGCTCTCAGATCTCCTCTCTGTCTCCTGTGTGGATAAGTAGTGGCTGCGAAGGCAATGCTGGTCTTTGATATTTCACTCCTCATTTGAATCAGTGGTCGCTTTATTTGACAATGCCAGGTAATTACCTGGGTACCTTGCTTGATCATGTGAACTCCTGCAGAACCAGAGTGGAGGGAAGGAGGGAGGAGGGAGGGAGGGAGGGAGAGAGAGCTGGGCTGTGGGTTTCGGAGAGGAGATGGAAATGGGACCACGTAAACAGGAAGAAGAAGGAAAAAAAAAAGCAGGGGGACAAAAACAAACACAAACAAACCATCTGCATTTGCTTAGCTGCATTGTTTTCGGCAAGTATTTCAAACAAGCAGAGTCCTGAGTAAGACTGTGTTGTGTTAAGCAAGTCGTGAGTGTTTTGAAACGTTCAGCAGTGGTGGGACGGTCCCATGCTGTGAGGGGAGCTCAGACATGGACGGGTTACTACATAAATGCTTTTACCAAGAGAGAAGATACTCTAAGTGCAAGTTTATTATAACTTAAATTAATAGTGTTTGTCTCTTGGGTTCAGTCATTTGATTAGGTGTGTAGAGGTGTGTGTGTGTGTGTGTGTGTGTGTGTGTGAGAAATGATTCAGTGAACAGAGTGAAAATTGTGTGTCTGCAAGACACAAAAAAGAGAGGAGCAAACCTGAAAGACAGTTTAAAAATGATTTAATGCCATTACATGAAAGCATGGGGAAATTACAAAATGTAAAATCAATTTTCAGGGAAATAAGTATAATGTGTCACATGTACCTGATACATGCTAAAAGATATTCAGATTATTTATGTTTAAACAAAAATGCAACTGTGATTTTATTTCATTCACAAATAACAAAATGCCAATACTGAAGGTTAAGTTCAGTATTTGGAATAGTTGGATATGGAACCATGTCAATGATGTTTATTGAATAGGAGAGCAGTGTTTACTCTGTTGTGTGACTGGAATATCAAATCCGTCACTCCATGTGAATGCAGCTGGTTCAGGCTGACTGACTGAGCTCTCCTCGGAGGAAACCAGTAGACAACTTAGGCTTGGCCCTGAAGTTTAACTGAAGCACTGTGGCAGCATTTCTTAAAAGAAAACACGATATATATACAGGATATATATATATATATATATATATATATATATATATATATATATATATATATATATATATATATATATATATATATATATCCTGTACGCAAATATGAAATAAAAATAAATGTTAGCATTGAAAGCATTATCTATAAACGCATAAATAAGACTGATGTTTTAATGGCCTCCCTTTAAAGGACAAATAAAGGAGAATGACGCAAGTCACAGAAGACGGGCTAAATATATCCCAACTTTTCACCAAGAGCTGTTTTCTCACCTTTTAATGAATTAGGCTACATGAATCGAGCAAAATCCATTCGTGTAGGTAGTTTTTGCCTGTTATGTTCGGCTTGAGTTGGGATAAGATATGCAAATGTAGTTTCTTTACAGCATGTTGAATGTCTCTTGACTCTCCCGAGTTTGAACGCGGCATGCATTATTTCGCATCTGGACAAGTTTCACAGTTTGCATGGCACTCGGAGGCAGCGTGCTTTAACGATTTTATTCACTTTCTAATCATATTGGAACCATGGAAACATTTCCCCCGCTTCCGGACTGGACAAAGAACACACGAGTGGAATTACTATTCATTTCAAAGTGGAGAGGGGAATTAAGACAATTTAATAAAGGCTTAAACCTTCGGGGTTGTCTCTGTAGCGCCTAAAGCCATATTTCCTCTGATCAGCGGAGGAGGGCGACTTTATTGGACATGTTTCTATTTCCAAATCCGCATAACCGGCAACGATGCGTGTATTTCCTATAATGTAGATAAGGGAGAGAGGGTTTGATATGTAATAAAAGGTGGGTCTGTGCTGCCTGTTTAAGCCCCTTAAGCCTGATAAATGATGAGCGACAGAGGCACAGCAAGAGGGTCACCGCTATTAACTCCTCGGTTTCCCGGCCTCCACTTAAACTTCTCTCAATTACATCTGGTAATGTGGCTGGAAACGGGCCTTATATGCTTCGACCTGTTCAATCTAACTGGAATAAAAAAAAAGAAATGATACTGAAATCTCCACAAGCGCCTTTTGTGGATCTATAGGCTATCCCTAAAGCCACGTGTTAAGGGGGAAACACAGGGATTATCGTCTTTGGCGTTACTAACATGCACACCGGGTATTCTGGGACAAACACCCAATGCAAGCTCATTAAATCAGCATTTGGTGTATCCGCACAGGCGTTAACGACGGGCTCTAATCTCGGCGGTGACCTGCTCCAACTGAGTCACAGCCGAGCAGAGCCGAGAGGCTGCACACAGGCTGCACACAGGGCGCAGAGCACACAGTTTGGCAAGAAAATATTTATTTTTTACATGTTAGGAAAATGCACTCAGCTTTAAAATTAGATTGGGGGGTGGGGGGTCGCAATATAGCTTTACACCTGAACTTATTTTTATCGAGAAGATTAGATAGGAATAATTTTAAGATTATTTAATGTTATTATAACAATGTTTCAAAATATAATATATATAATACGAATCATTTTAATTTAGTTTTTTTATGTTAGGCTTCACTTGACTAATATTTAACTCTTATATTGTCGTGTAATAGCAGATAAAAGTCGTCCAGATTATATCAATATTAAAATAATTAATAGCCTAAACATCAATGTGTTTTGGGGTTAGATAAGGCTGCCTATTAAATAATTATATAGGCTATATAATTGATTTGGATTTATATATATGAAGGCCGACTTGCATTCAAAATTAATTAATAAAGAAAAAATCACATACATTCACAAATTAAAAAATATGAATTGCACACGTCATAAAAGACAATCTACGACTAAAAAAGGCCACATTGTTCTAGTTTGTGTGACATTCACAATCCTAGAACACGATCAGCTGTGAACGGTGCAACCGAATTTATGGTTGCAGCATTGCTGGCAAATAAATTAAGAATTATAAGAAACAAATGCATGGCACGCTCGATTTGGACACTAAAACAAAATCTGCATTTTATAATATATTTCTATTTTAGATGTACGTTTCTGTGTTGTCAAAAATTAATAACTTGATCGCAATCCATTTCATTTTAATTTTAAAGCACGATTTTGTTCATATTTGTGGATATATTTCGTTTAAATTGAGTCAACATTATTTTGTTTTATTTCGTGGGCCTTCTCTCGTTTATTCCAAAGCTGTGGACAGCTCGGCCTCCGCGGCGGCCGCAAGGTGTCGCTAGAGGGCCGCCCAACTCCTCGAGACTATGAAGGGAAAAGCCACAGTTACATTTGGTGTCGGCCTCCTCGCTCTCTCTCTCTTCCTCTCTCTCCCCCTCCTCCCTTTACTAACCCTCTGACACCAGACTCTGAGAATCGGTGGAGGGGAAAATGAGGCTTTGGAGCTGAAGAATTTACAGTTAGTCGCGAAACTTTTACAAGTATTTGAGTTGCTCACTCCACTTTCTGAAACCCTATAGTCACATTTCACTCGGGGGGGTCAAAAGAGTTCAGATTTAGATGGCTGAGGTAATGCGTTGTGCAAGAAGCACTGAGGAGCGAAGTTAATATAAACAAATCATAAATAAAATCATCTAAAACATGTCTGAAAAAGAGGAAAATCAAATGCAATTTGTGGAGATGATTAAAAAGAATCTGAGCCGTTGCCTTCTTTACAGCTGGAACAACACAAAGCTGCGTTACATTAATTTAGTGCAGGAAGTAAACTTTTAAATTATATTACGCATCAGTAGCTGCATTTCAAACTGCTGCTGCAAAAAAAAAAGAAGAAGAAGAAATGGACAGGCTGCAAGCTTTTTACTTCCCGAGCCTCTCCAGTAGTCTATGATCCACTCTTATCTCAGCGCCTCTATGCTTTAGCTCAGCTCATTTACATAATCTCAAACACTGAAGAGGGCCAAAGAAGAACAAAGTTACAAACAAGATTAGGGCGATTTTATTTGTTCCTATGGTTGAGCGCCAATTGTTTCTCCAGGAGTGTTTAAGGTCACTAAGAGGATTTGAAGCTCGTTTCATATCAGTGATCTTTTTGAGGGAATTAAATCAACAATGCTTTTTCTCTCTCTCCCTCTCTCCATATTTAGCAACAGGCTTGTATGTGTGTGTGTGTGTGTGTGTGTGTGTGTGTGTGTGTGTGTGTGTGTGTGTGTGTGTGTGTGTGTGTGAGTGTGTGTGCGTGCGTGCGTGTGTGTATGTGCGTGCGTGTGTACAACCGAGCCCTGCAGGGCAGGAGAGGGGGAGAGGGATTGTAAATCCTGCAAAGAGTAAACAGAGGAGTGGAAGTTCAGTGCTGGAGCTCGGTGACATGCGGTCCTGGTGCACCTTTAGGATGTGACATGCAGTGGATCTTTAGCCTGCTGATTGTCCCAGTAGTGTTTTCCTTGAAATGGATCCTCTCCCCCCCCACCCCTAATGAATCCAAACGCAGCTGGCCATGTCCCACACGGACACCGAGAGCTTTAACCCTAAACTGACCTCAATTTGACACCACCAGATGAAATTTTACCGCCTGTTAATGCCATCCTCTGATTTTTTTTTCTCTTCATATATACGCATAAGAGTTGTGTGTGCACCTGAGAAGGGTCGCAACGTGAAAGCCACTTGAGAGAAATCTAAAACTCCTTAAAAGCTGTAATTGTCTGATCGGTGTCCTCCTGGAATTATCTGGCTTGTAAACGCGGCCAGATTATAAGCAAAGGGAGTTTAAGTTGGCACAGGTCTTGTTTATGAGCGAAATTAATTTGAATTACCTATTGAGTGAATGATGATTAAAATGAAATTAGAAAATTAAACACCGACTCGTGTAATGTCGCATCAAAAGCTGTTATTAGGCGAAATTAACCCATTTCGCAACCTAAACGTTGTTAATGATGATGTCTTGTGTGTATGGCTTCCATTAATTACTCAAATAAATAGTTCACAAAAGAAGGAGTTTTAAAATGTCCACGTCGTTAGTAGGAGTCGTTGCTGGAAGTTTTATAGGGAAGGATGTGTTTCTGTGGAGCCGTACATTGGACACGCATAATTAGCTTCTGCTATTTTCACGCGCTCTTCGGGTGTTTACATCACTCTCCTCGGGGGCAAATCACATATTTCCAAAATAAATGCGAAATAAAATGCGGTAACATTGCAAGATATGGAAGTATGTATATTTAACAATTCGCTGCAGCGTTTGGGTTTTTAGGATACTCTATCGTTTAAACATACATATGAGAATATGTTATATATTTTTTTTTTATAGTCGAGCCTCAAAACTTTCCCTTTACTGCACCGTGAAATGACGCGCGTTCACAACAAAGCTGCAGATACAGTATATAAGGTGCATACTACTTACCGTGGTTGTCCAAAGGAGGAGGATGAAAGAAAAAAAAAAGGCAAGCGTGAGCGCACAAATCAATGTGAACGATAGTATTTAGCTTATGAAAATATCAGTCTTCAATAGCAGAGTCTTCCGGGCTGGTTGTGTTTACAGAGTGTAAGAGAGACTTGGAGACGGTGAATGCCTTGGCTCTCTGCGCACCGCTCTGCAGCTCCTTCCCGGGGTATTGCACGTTGAAATGTCCACACAGCCGTTTGTCAAACCCTGCAGTCCTACACTTCCCACCCACCCCCCTTTATGCCAACAAACATAACTGTTGTCACGGTTTCATTTATTGAATCGTTTTCCTTGGAAAAAAAAAGAAGAAGAAGAAGAAAAAAGAACAGCTATTTCTGTAATCGACCTCATCAACTCTGTTTGCTATTTTGTTTGTTGGGAGAGTTTATTGACCCTCCAACAGTAGCCACAGCCCATGTCCCTGAGCGTGTGTCTACCTTAATCCTAACCATGTGAATAATTAATTTCCACCATCAAAAATGTCACGGAGCCATAAATGGAGTCTTTATGTGAGAACCTATCAATACAGCCATGATGCCATATTAGCATTGATGGAGCTAAATATTAAAGGGGATAGATGGCCTGCTTCTGTTTTGTGCGTAAAAGTGCTCAGGCTCCAAAAAGGGCTTCACTGCAATCGATGGCCAGAGCGTTGCTCCTCCTCTAAACTTCAATCTCCTCACATGATTGATGATCTTGGGGAGCTTTGATAATTGACTACTCTGAGGTAAGGCACGGATTACTATCAAGAGAGGGGATTGGACGAAAGAAAAATTACTTTCTCTACAAAAGCTTTTTTTTTTTTCCCCCTTTTGGAAAAGTTCATTCTGGGCTTAGAGGGGTGCTGCATGTCGTTTAATTTGCTAAAAAGAGCAGTGCAATAATTAGCTATAAGATTAGGAGGTATTACTGTGATATTAGGCACACCGGCTTATAACCACAAAACAGATAACAAGTAAGCGTCATGCTCATATATTAAATACAGCATTCACATAAGATGTCCTGAAGATGTTTTTTTATAATATTTAGTTTAACTTCTATCATTGACTGTAAGGATGGATAAAAGTTCAAATATTTGTGTCTTTTGTTAATGTTACATTTTACCGTGCGTAAAGTGTGCATGCGTCATGCGTAAATATGCTTTACAATAAACGTCTTCTTTTTTTTATTACCATAAACCATGATTCATGTAGTTTAATTCAGTCAGAGTTGTGTTTGATTGTACTCAGAGGAGCTGCAGCCGAAGTGTCCGCGCTGGTAAACCTTCCTCATTGTGCCTTCTCTGCTTTTTCTTTAGGACTCTTCACGGCGAAAAGGAATTGGGTGGGAGTTTGGAGCTGTGTTGGTTTGGCTTTTACCCCCAGTGTGGAGTTGAAGCCGTCCCTGTGCTTCGCATACACTCTGCATATCACAAGATTTGGTCTCTCCTCTCTCTTTTCTGGAGCTGCTGTAGGACTGGCTATGGCCACCGCTACTTCCGGGATCCGTCATTTCATTCGCCCACCGCTCAGCGCTGCGAACTGACTCTGTTTCTATAAGCAAGCTAGCAGCCAACCTGCCAACACTCGCTGACACTCACTCATCTCAGTCTCGCCAGATAGACGAAATACCTACGGGGGAAAGAAAGGAGAGATCTGAATCGCAGTCTCTTAATTTCTACTGCTTTTTTCTTTTTTTTTTTTTTTACAGTGATAATAAAACAAGATAGCGATCTGGAGGCATTAAAGGAGACGCGGACTTGCGGGATGAAAACGGACTAAAAAGATTCGTCCTTCTCTTGAACATCATCACCAACCGTCATTCATTCATTACCTTGACAACCTCTGGCTTTGATTGACAGCTGGAGTGGCAAAAAGCCATGAGACACGACAGTTTAGTTACATGCAGGTTGTTGATGGGCCGATTGTAACCTTCACTTTGGCGCATTTTTTTTCTTTTTTTAAGAGGAAAGAGGGAAAACGAGAAAAATTGCAAAACTCCCTGATGCTACGATTTCAACTGAACCACACTGGCGAATAGGAGAAGTCGCAAAGTTGGTTGAAAAAGGAATCTTGCCTCTAAATCACTTTCTAAACGGGACTGGGATATTAAATATACGACAGATTCAGGAGTTTATTGGAGCGCAGCCTGATGGCGCAAAGGGTAGGTTTTAAATCTCCTACACTTACCTGTTCAAATCCACTGTAGGGAGGCACTCGTATCGATAACCTCTTGTCGGCTGGTGGCAAATTCACAAAGTATTCATATCAAAGCCGCTATATTTGACATTTTTGCAGCGCCCCTGCTCTTCAAGCAAAGTGACAGCCTCTGCTTTTACCGACAGCCTCCACGACAGTCGTGGATCAGTTTCACAGGAGACTCCAAACTAATTCGTTCTTTTCACCCTCCAAACTCTCTTTCGTGCAGCACCTCAGTTATAATGTTTTTGGTAATGACAAACCGTTTCATCAGATAGAATGTATAACACTTTTTTCTGCCCTGGCTGCAGCGCATTTTCAAAGCTTATTAGGTCCTCCTTTTGCGTGTATTCCAAATGAGACGGCATGCTTTTTGTACTTTTCACATTTGTTTAAAAAGTAACCGGGCAACCCGCTGACTTTTGCTCTGATTTTTGTTATTCCCAGTACGATGAGCTGGCCCACTACGGTGGGATGGACGGAGTCTCGGCGTCGATGTACGGGGACCCACATGCTCCCCGGCCGCTTCCCCAGGTCCACCACCTGAACCACGGACCGCCGCTGCACGCCAGCCAGCACTACGGAGCCCACGCTCCGCATCCAAACGTTATGCCCACCAGCATGGGCTCTGCTGTCAACGACGTTTTAAAGAGGGATAAAGATCAAATTTACGGGTAAGGTTTGTATGAACCGAACAGGCGTGCAATTATTTTCCCCCAAAATTCTCAGCTTTTCATTAAGTTAGTTTTATTGGAGTTCCTCTCCCACCACTAAATTCAAATAGTGTTTTGTGCGGGACTGACCGCAGTTTTGGAGCTCTATTGTTGGTCAGGGGAGTCCTGTTGATGTGTAATTTTATACGCATTGTACAAGGCATCGTGAAGCCTGCAGTAAGTAAGAGTAAGCCTCGAGCTTCCAATACAAGCTATACAATAATATGGAAGCTCTCTGTGCACAGTCCAAGCTCTAAAGTCACAGACTGCATGGAAATATAATTAAAAAAAAGTATTTTCAACATCACAACAATTGCTCCACGTTGTAAAGTCTGCTTTAATATCACAGCCTAATATTGTTTGCCTATCCTTTAAAAAGGTCTGGACTCATTTAAACGTCCTCGTTGCTGCCTGCAAAAAACTTCTCAAATGTTTTGTAAAATATTGTTTACAGTAACACACACAGCGCGTTACAACGCACAGTGTGTCTTTATAATTATACGTGCGTCACCTTATTTTCAAACAATGAAATGTATGACATCAATGACATTTAGACGTTCTTAAGGATTATTACAAAACTTAAAAAAAAAAAAAAAAATGTTTCCAGACATTGCTCACACATACACAGAAAGTGCTATAATCCACAGTGTATCATTATAATCTGGGATGTAGTGCAGAGTAAATCCTGTTCATCTCTTTAACTCACGTTTTCAGACGCTTACCTTTATTTTTTTTTATACTGACACAAATCTAAATGACACAAATAAAGAAACTATAAAGCCAGTTTTATGAAGTTAAGTTTGTTGTAGAAATAGCATTTTATTCTGAAATTATAAATTAGCTTTTAAAAGTAATTGTGGTGACTGTTTGTCTCATGATGTTGATTGAACAGTAGTTAGACTTAGCCTATTTTTAATCACCTCCGTTTCACTTTTGAAGCTATAGTAAACTCCTCGGTGCTCCAGTAGCCTACGTCTGTAGTGTAACTCTGCAAAAATATTATTTCATTTCAAGACTATAATTTCTCTAAACCCCCACTAACTGCTGTAAAGTGTGTCAGTGTTGTTTTTTGTTGTTGTTGGGTTTTGTCGACTTCTCAGCCGTTTCTAGTTTGCACTGCAAAAAATGTCAGTCTCAACAAGTCGATTCGCAACATATTGACTCTAAAATCCTTAAATTCCCCCAAAACGAGGAGTAAAATATTCCAGATGCGTGTTCCAACTTAAAACAGCTTCTAAAAAAGAATCTAGAATCCAGATTGGATTGTTTTAGTTGTTGTCTGCCTTATTTTAAAACGCGGTCGTGTGTCTGGACAGAAGTGTGTAGAAACTACAGCATGATAAAAGTAAAATGATCCCATCCAAATGTGTTATATTTATATATATATAGAGAATTTGTAGGGGCCGACAGATATGCAGGTTGATTGGACATTTTTTGCAGTGGGCATTGTGGAGCCGGTGTGCTGCTTGTACTCAGGCTGTGTTTCCCCTCTTGCAGTCACCCTTTATTCCCACTGCTCGCGCTGGTTTTTGAGAAGTGCGAGTTGGCGACGTGTACTCCGAGGGAGCCCGGCGTAGCAGGCGGCGATGTCTGCTCCTCAGACTCCTTCAATGAGGACATTGCAGTCTTTGCCAAACAGGTCAATTTCGAAATATTAAAAATAAATATGTTGGATGTTGTGGCTGCGTCAGGGCACATAGTTTAATGCCTGCTTTATATTTTCTTTTCTTTTTTGCAATAAAACTTTCTTTTGATATGATTAATAAATAGTGTGTGTTCTCTGCAGAATTTCCACTTAAAAACACAAGCTCATTTATGAGAATTGTTTGTATTATAGGAATAGACAACACATTTCATGCCAAACTAACTTTGACATTTGGTGTATTATTTTAGGTCCGAGCAGAAAAACCTTTATTTTCATCAAATCCAGAGTTGGACAATTTGGTAAGCGCACACTTTGACCTCTCTTGTCTCTCAATAACTGCCGCTTCGGCGCGGTTCTACTCTGCTTTGTTTTGGTATACTCTGGAGTGTCCGCCTCATCACACAGTAAACATGTGAACGTATGATTTAAACTCCCGCATAGATGTCAGGTCAGTTTTGAAGTGAAGCTGTGTGACCACATTTGCCGCTGTCAGTGCTCAGTCTTCCCTTCTAACTGACCCAGCTGACCGTTGCGTGATGACCAATTAGATTGTGAAATTCAGCTTCCTGTTAAGAGTTAAAAAAAATAAAAAATATAAATATATATATATATATATATATATATTATTTTTTTTTTTTTGCTCTTGCTGACTTTAGGGCACTCCATAGAGTTATGACGGGCGGATTATCACATAATACTGTACAAGTGTAAAGAAATGTGAATCCTGTACATTTTGTGATGTGAACTGTGTTTATTTTGCCCTTTTTTCAGATGATACAAGCCATACAAGTATTACGATTTCACCTCTTGGAATTAGAAAAGGTAAATATGATCATTCTTTATAAATTGAGATTTGACGCATGACGCCGTGCACCTGCACCAATGAAACTGATATTATTTAACGTACTTCAATGTTCAGTGCAGTGCTGTAGGCTAGTTATTAGCAGATATAAAAAATAAAAATAAAAAAATATATAAACCAGCATTGGGAGAAAGTTTCCGGTTTATCATTTTCATAAAATATGCTATTTTATTTAGCCAGCTATTTCTGTGACTATTGATAAAATATGCTGGAGCCTGTTTGCTCACGTTGCACGTTGTTATCGATCCGCAGATTTAGTTTCAACTGCTCATTATTCCACCAGCTGACGGCATGCTGTTTATTTTTTGTCGTTCAACTTGTTGCTCCAGTCCCAGGAGAATAATAAGCACTGCAACAATTTCACTATTGTTTCCTCGACGCCGATAATGCCCCTTAATTGGAGTTATTCTTGGACTGGCTGAAGCGTTTCCCCATCCTGAAAAAAAGGTGTTTTCTTCCTTTTTTTTCTATAGGTGCACGAGCTCTGCGACAATTTTTGCCACCGGTACATCAGTTGTTTGAAAGGAAAAATGCCAATAGATCTAGTTATTGACGAACGGGATGGCAGCTCAAAATCAGATCACGAAGAGCTCTCGGGATCGTCGACTAACCTCGCAGATCATGTAAGTAACAGAATTATATTCATAAGTAATGTGCTGTTTGGGTCCGTGTCTGTATGTCTATTGCTACTGATAGAGAACACTGGGCATTTGTATATATTTTATTTATTTTTTAAAACACAATGCATATGAATAATCGGCTTGGTTTAAGATAATCAGATTTGTTTGATGTGTCTCATAATGCCAACTTTTGGGCTATGTCGCCTGTGTTCAGTGTGTGACCCTGCTGTGCCATCAGTAAATAGAGCATGCTCTGTTCTGCAAGGAAAATGTGCCGATCGATGTTCTAAGGTCAAAAGCTAGATGTGATACAATAGACTGAGTTATTGTTTTAGTCTTTTGATTAGGGGCAGTCATGTGTGCATAATGTGTCCGTGCTTGCTTGTGTGCTCGAGGATGGATTGTGTGTGTGTGTGTGTGCGCGCGCGCGCGCGCATATTAGAGGGTGCGCTTGTGCAAATTGCTGTCGTGCATTATGGAGAGTTGAGAAAAAAAAAAGAGGCAAATTATCTGTTACGCAGGTTTAACGTTAAAGCAGGGTATCAGCGGTAAGCTTTAGCTTTAGGCCAATATTTAAAAAGAAAAGGGCTTTATATTTGGGGCTGTGGGAGCTGGATATGGCCTGTGCGTAAAGCTGTGGATTTTGCTGCAGAGGTGGAGAAAGTGGTAGCCTATTGAAATAGATCTCAGAGCTAAAGGCTTACCATCAATGTCAAGTTCACAAGGCATCTGATGGTTCGTCTGGAGGACTTCCATTGCTGTTGATGTTAATGTGTTTAATTGTTTCGTATTGATTGCCGTGTGGTTTGCTCTGCAGTGGCTCTCTCCTCTGTTCCCCATTTTATGGCTGGAGGCTCCATAATGCTGAATTCAATTATATGCACCTGAAGTACAGTAGCTTTAAATTTGAAGATCGATTCCCTGGTTTAAATCATGCATTTTCGGTGTAATAAACACAGGCTCTCCCCGCGATATGGATTGAGCTGACAGTGTATTATTGAGTTGATATCGGGTGAATTATTGCTACTTGCATGTCTGTGATAAAGCTAATGTTTTGGTGGGGGTAAAAATGAGCGGGCTATTGCACGTATACGTGACTAGTTAATATCGGTGTAGCACAAGGCCAAGCCTATTAGGAATTAAAGCAGATTTAAGTGTTATGCAAAGTCATTGCGCTACATCTGTTGGGTCTGGCTGTAGGCCTAATAGCAGTGCATTCCCTTTGAAAGCCCGTCGCGTTTACATGGCCACGCAGTGCACCGCACAAGGTGAATTAAAACATAGATAGACCGAAGATGCCGATGTTGGTTTGAGAAACGGTCAAAACGGCAATATTGTGGTCCTCCAACACAAGTGTAGAAATGAGGCATGCTGTTGTTTATATTGTAGAGATTAGATAAACTAGCCTGTTTAGTTTCATGGCAGATGGTTGATACTCAAGCCAATTTCCATTGGTACCTCCAGTGCTCCCTGACACCAGCTTTGTCATCAGTCCACTTGTGAGAAATATTTTGATAATTAGAAAATTAGATATGCCAATAAAGCAAATCAGGAGCAGCAATAAACAAAGAAGGTTGCGACAAGCCATTTATCTTGAAGTCATTTGGACTGACCACCTCATTAGGTGTTTAAGTTTTGAGGGATTTATTTCACTTCTGTGGCACCAGTGAACTTTTTACTATATCAAACTGCTGGGCTGAATTTGACAAAAGCAGAAGAGAGTTTTTACCCACCTTGTTAGCTTTTAGAGCTCTGTCTGTGCTGAGAGTGATTTTAATCATGGCTGAGTAGCTACATGTTATGGAAACATACACACGCTTATAGTTATTGTTTTCATAAATAAAATACAATGCGTGTGAGAGCATGTGTGCACCTCATAAGGGTTTAGTAGAAAATAATATTTGCAGAAAGTGAAACCATTGAGGTGAAAATGTGCACTGTGCCGTCATGATCTTTGTAGTAAATAGTTAACTTCTTCAGCAGTAATTTCCCTGTCTAATTGAAAGGGGTCCAGCTTTTCATGCCTAAAATGTGTTTTGAATATTGGAAACAATGCCTAAAATGCATTTGGCTGCAAGACTGTGCCGCTGGATGGAAAACAATTTCTGCCCTACTTTTAAATTTTTAATTTTTAATTTAATTCGTTTGTATTTGGCTTTATTTTATTATTCATTTCTGTCCTCACTTCTCATTGAGGAGAGGGAGGCGGTTTGATAGTTAGATATGCTAATTTATTTAGTTAGAATCTCTCACGTCCATTTTTCTTTGCTTTGATATGCATTTTTAATATATAGCCCTGGGCTACATCTCATTTGGTGAAAGTTGGTTTTTCTGGAGATGATGAGGCTCTTCACTGAGAAGAAGGCGGCACATTGAGCTTGTTTGTATGTGTGTGTGTGTGTTTGTGTTTGTGTGTGTGTGTGTGTGTGTGTGTGTTTCCTTCCTTTTTTTTACCTCTTTCTGTTTCCCTCCTCTCCCTTCTTCATACCTGACAGCTGAGCATAATAAGCACAGTTTTATTTACACTTGAATGCAGCATTGTCTTAGAGATGATTGGATTATAGTATAGTGAGAGCTGGATGAGGCCTTGCTGACACTGTTGATTTCCCTTATTCGCTTGCGGTGACTATCTCAACCATGTAGCCCACCCAAGGCTTCCTAACTCATTGCCCCTCCTCAGATCAACCCCATCCCAATTAAAAGAAAGGAAAAAAAGATGTATTACACATGAAGGGTGATGGGGAAGAGAGAAAAAAACAACACAGAGAGCGGTGTAGATTTGTAAACGGTTGATACAGTGTGTGCTTGTCAATGGTTTGCTCTCTTGTCTTTTAATTAATGAATACAATTTATGTCTATTCTGTGCTACATCCAATTAGGGAGGCAAATAGAATTAACAGTGTCTGAATATTATCTGTTCTAATGAATTAGCCTTTGTGTCTTCTCGTGCTATTGTGCCGCTTCTCCAGGAAAGCTTACATATTAGCAGAGGGCTTTTCATTTCCTCCATGCATATGCATTAAGCTTTTGAAACTTTCTTTGGATTTTGGATTTCTGCATAGTTTCAGATTTGTTACAGAGAAAGTGTGTAGGATTTGCAGGTCCTGGTGCTTTGTTTTAGAGAGCTGTCCTCAGGGAGTGATAGTGGTTCCCATAGAGGTTATGGCGTAGCTTATCTTGACCCTGCATGGCTGGAAAGGGAAAAAAAAGGGGAAAAAAGCTTTCTGTTTACATTTGATTCTCTGGTACAGTCTCTGGGCGCTGTAGACCATTGGTCAAACATAGTGATGTCACAGGTTCGATCAAGTAATAGCAATAGTTCATCTTGTGCCCATGCAGTGATTTACTGTGTGCATCAGCAGATATGGGTGCTCAGTAATGTCCTGTTTCTGTATGTCAGTATGCAGGGTGCGGGGCATACACAGGCTCTCTGCCTGTGGACAGAGAGCCCTCGGGCCGAGCCGGCCTGCTGAACCGTGGAATTTCTCAGTTTTGGAGGTGTTCTAATTCAACTAGCTTTGTTCTCCTCAGGGACCGACCCCCCCACCCCTTCTTGTAAAAAACAGTGCAGCGTTGACTTGGACTGCTCTGTCTGTTCCACACAATTGTTTTGTGATGGGGGGATGTCTGGGCTTACATTTCCTATTTGATTAGTGTTCAGAGGCAGGGCCCTGTTGGCAGGCATATCTAATCATCGCTACCGCGGCTTGAGAGAGAGGCTATAGGCTCACTTGTTGCATCTCCCACACACCCCTTCCTTGAACTAAATGCATGCTGTAAATGACTGCAATGAAGAACAGTTGCTGCACAGTCGTTTTAGGATCGTGAGATGCGTGTATGTTGACTGTATTGAAATGCAACATACAGTTCGTTCATTTTAGTACAGGCATACACTTTGTAATTCAATACAACAGCTCCGCCATCAGTTCTACCTTAAACAAAGTTAATAATGTTCAGTTATTGTCGATATAGATGCAAATGTGTAAATTCAATTACATGTTTATTATTTATTAAGGTGTTGTACTGGACTACATGATATTGAGAAGTGGTTAAAAATGTTGACATACATGAAGGGCAAAATATTAGGAACAGCTCTCAATATAACATCATCACTAACTGACCTCAATGCTAAAACATCAAATTTAATCAACACATCTGTGAGTGTCAACAAAAAAAGTTATTATAGCCTTATAAAAATAGACTTTATGGCAGAAAAGTTGGATTAGATTGTACAGGTGTACGTGGTAAAGTGGCCATTGAGTGTATATTTACATATTTTAGGGTTATTTGCTACAAGGAATTACTGCAACTAGATTTATCTATAATGACTTGTGTGTTTTATATTAATACTATTTCATATTTTGGAATAGTCATTTTGATGTGTGTTATGAAGACAGTAAAACAGGTTGTTTTTGTCTCAGAGTAAGTTTTGTAGCTTAAATACAATCACTCAATCTCTGGTGTCTGTTAAAACATGCTAAATTAAGGACTCTTTATAATCTGGATAATTGAGGGTGTTGTAAATTGAGTTGTTCAATAGAGGTGCACCTACACTTTTCTAAAGAGGCTGTGTATAATTATGTGCTCAACCCAACAGAAATGTGTGAAGAGTTTTACTCTGTTTATGCCGTGTAGCAAGATGTGCCTTGAAATGTCAGCTGGCTCGATGATTTACGGGCCCTTGTGTTTCTGGTGTGTCAGCGATTCTGTACATGTTCAGCACAGGATTCCTGTAGCTGCTCTTCGCAGTGGCAGTGCAAGACACACACACACACACACACACACACACACACACACACACACACACACACACACGGCTAGTCGTTCTCAGCCTACCTCACGCTGCTAGTACGCTAACAGATTTCTTCCCTTTCCTCCAGGTTTCAGGGGAATTTGAGGGAAATTCAATGATGCTGCTAAATCAATTTTATCTGAAATTCCTAGGGATGTAGGCAGAGTGCAGTGAGGGAAGTGAGATTGTGCCAGGCAGGTGTTTGTAAATGAGAAACGGGGGACAGGAGCAGAGGAGACGGCAGCATTCTCCTGCTCTCCTGTGGCCTGGCTCCACTACAAGCCTTCCTCCCCATATTGTCTCCTGCTTTTATATTAATTACAACTTGTATTATCAGCTGCCAGTTGCTAACCCCAGCAAATAGACACAGTTGCCCCTAGAGACCATGCTTCTTTTGTATCTTATTCTCTATCTAGTCCTATTGTGTGTGTGTGTGTGTGTGTGTGTGTGTGTGTGTGTGTGTGTGTGTGTGTGTGTGTGTGTGTGTGTGTGTGTGTGTGTGCGTGTGTGTGTGCGCGTATGCGTGCGTTCCCGCCTGCACATGTATGTGCGTTTGCTTGCTAGCCTTTTTTGCTCTTCCTCCTCCTCCTGGTAACACTGCTCTTTAACACAATTAGGCAAGAGCATGGAGTGAACCATGTTTGACTCCTAATTATGCCCAGCTTTAGGGAATAGTCACATGGGCCAGAGGCCTTCTCTTCTCTTTTGCTTCTTCCTTTATTTTTTTCTTCTTCTTTTTTCGAGGACTTCTTTGTGTAGGTTGAAGAAGACTGTTTGGGTGACTTGATTTTTTCCCCCCCAACTTGTTTGAACTTTATCAGACCCATGAGGGTTGTGACAAAATGGTTGTGTGTGTGTTTGTGTTACGCGGTGTCTGGTGATGCACCCTCCGTAGCGCAGAGAGGCACACTAAATTATTCATGGGGAGGAAAGGCTGTTGCTTTTGTCGCCTTGTTGAGCGTGGAAAGTTAACGCTTTTGCTGTGATATTTGTTGTTTTGTTTTGCAGACAGGGTTATGAATGAGAGGTGACTTACATGTATTAAAAAAGGAGAGTGTGCTTCATTAAAGATAGCTACTGCATATGAACTAGGCGTAGTATCTACTGTATTATTATTATTATGTGATATAAAGTGCTGCAGTCTGCTTTTTGCCCATTAAGAAACAAACTAACAAAGCTTTATCTGTATCCATACAGACCAATTAAACCCACAGGGTAGCAAATCACAGCCAAATATTATTCCCTTTAACACCATTAGCTGAGGTGTCGTTGAATTTAATTTAGTGCCAGCACCATTAAAAATGACACATTACTCTGCAATGATAGCTAAATGAAGTCCTATCGATTCAGCTGTTGCATTAAAACTGTGCTGTGGCCATAGCTGTTAAGTGTTGGAGAGAGCAAGAGAGTGTGTGTGTGTGTGTGTGTGTGAGAGCAGGGAGCATAGTTTTGAGGTCTGTCTCGCATCTTGCCGGCAGTGGGAGTCTCGTTGTGAGGAAGTTGAACCCAGTCATTTTCTTCTCTTGGAACAACAACGGAGAGCACTGATCCCAGCTCTGCCTAAATACACTATGTACTCTGGGAGTCTGGGATTTTTACCTCCTTCCCTCCATGTTCCATGTGACGCTGACAGAATTAGCCTGACTTTTCCCACATTACTGATTTGACTCAGCATATGCTGTGTTGAGAACAACAGACAACAGACCTTGTTCCCATGAAGTGTACCATGTGTTGATCAGTGGCCCAGAGCGGGAACACATCACAATCATCCATCCCTCTCAGAGCAGGGACACTTTTCCCTCCGCTCACTCTGGAGGGCTAAAACCCACGCACGGGCTATTGTTCACCCTGTCTTCGTACCCCTCTTCTGAGCAATTCTCCGAGCTCTTTATCTGATTGCCATCCGGTGAACAGCTGACGCTGAGAGGGCCTTGAGTGTAGCGGAGGGTCTGAAGGGCCTTGTGTGTTTCTGTCTGCTGTTTTCAGCTCCGAGCTGTTTGAGAAAACAGCCCTCCTTCCCCAAAAAACTTAGCAGATAAAAGGGCCTCGCTCACAGGCATAGCAGCAGCCGCGCCTCCGCAGCAGAACAAGCAGCAGCACATCAGGAACGCGCACCCAAGGGAGCTCGGCAGCCGCTTGTCTTATATCCTCTTTTTCCCTGCAAACCTACACCAGTCTCCAGGCACTATCCTGTCTGTCCTCCACCAGTACAGCTCACTCTGACTGGGGCACCAAAGCAGGCAGGCAGGCTCCTCTCTGGCGGGAGCTGAGGGAAAAGAAGTTCACCAGGAACTGAAGTTAGACAAAATGGTAAAAACGATCTCTTTCTTGGAATATTCTCTGGCGTGTACGTTTTCCTTCTGCTTTCGTATGTATGTATATGTGTTTATGTGTGTTTGAGGGAGAAGAAAAAAAACCCATAGCGGGAACTGAGAAGTGGGTTGAGGTTTGTGGGAAGCCCTGGTGCAGGCCTGTGTTTGTTTGGCTTGGGCTCTGCTCAAGGGGCCGCTTCTCTCAGGCCCCAGACAACGTTGGGCTTACGTCCGCCAACATTTTGTCATCATGCTCAGGTGACAAGTTAAATTGGGAAAGACTAGCTAGGGTTGTGTGAGCTATGAAGCTGTATTAACTCTATGCGAGAGGCTGTTTGGAGCGTGTATTGGATTGAGCCTGTGTGTCTGAGTGTAGTAAATGACGTGATCCGTCTGTCCCTCTATTACCCGAATGGCAGAGGAAATACCACGTCCAGCCTGCCTTCATGTGGCACTGATAAAGCCTTTCCTGTACAGTAGAAAATCCTGTTTCTCCGTGTGCACCGACAGGGCAGTAGGAATGACCAGGAAAGAGAGGAGGAGAAGGAGAGAAAATGAGCTGTAGAGGGAGGGAAGGGAAAAAAGAAAGACGTCTTAAAAGCTATGAATTTGTTTATGGACATTTCTTTGAAGTTACCCAGCAGAGATTTAACACTTTTTTTTTTTTAGCATGTGTTTGTATATATAAATGTGAGTGTGTGTGCATGTGTGTTTATACTTCTTGCTCTATTATGTCATTAGCATGTGTGCGTAAGTGTATTTTCTTGCAAGCCTCTGTGGGCGTGTGTGTATGTCGGTGTGGGTGTGTACACATTTTTGGCAGATTAGCAGGAGAATCACTGTCATATCTTATTTTCATTTCTGACAGTGGTAATGATTAATGGCGGCTGTGGTGTGTTTGGACTTTTTACCTCTATATTTCTCACTTGACACGGAAGTCTCAATTGGTTATGGTATAAACGAACTCCACTGGGCTCTGCCATATGTGTTTAGACAATTACTCACAAGTGCCCCACTTGCAACGTTCAAAATCAAACGCCACACCAACCGTGCTGCGTTCAGCTCTCATGCATTAATGAAACACTTTGATTACAGTGTTTTGACTTATTGCCAGCTGCTTTAGTGCATTAGTTACTTTCTATTCATCTACCATTCTAGTGGCATGGTTGATTGTCTGCTAGCTGGGGAAATAGGCGATGGGGCTCTTTGCCCTGCCAGGAGAATGTAAGCAGGCCAAGGACCTTTACAGTGCCTGTAGACTCTTACAAATGTCACTCACTTTTCCAGCATACTCATGTGTTCTCTCTCTCTTTCTGTGTCTCTCCCTCTCTACTCCCCCCCCCCCTTCCTGCTCTCTCTGCTCCTGGTTTGCGGTTTGGACGGGGAATGTGGATGGATGCACGGATGGATGGATGGATCCCACGCTCGCTTTCTCTCTTTTTAAACCTCAGAACCCAGCTTCCTGGAGAGACCATGATGACGCCACCTCCACACACTCAGCCGGCACACCGGGGCCCTCCAGCGGGGGACATGCTTCACAGAGCGGTGACAACAGCAGCGAACAAGGTGAGCTAGCACAGAAATGGGCATGCACACTCACACACTGGTACATGCATTCACTTGTGCACTCAAGCATTAACACATAAACATACACACATACAGGCACAAGTCTATGCAGGACATATTAATCATCATACATTGATAGAGTTGCCAACACTCCACTTTAACCCTGTCTAATGGGAGATCTACAGTGAATAGATGGCACATATGTCCCAGTCCCTCCTTTTGCACATTGGATTATCCCGCTTTTTGACTGGCGTCCATGTAAACACATAGTCACACCTAAAAATGAACACGCTTATCCACTGTTACATGCACGCACAAACGCAATCAACAGCCACTGTAATACACCAACCTAGTATAAGGGCTTTCCAAAATGTTGTTATTTAGAGAGATGAACAAAAGCTGGTGATTAATACTATATTTCTGCCAGTTCTTGCTTGCATTTAAACCATATTAACTTTGCTCACACAACAGCCCCTAATTATGTCTCAGTGAGCCTTCTGTTATCTAGTACACGACCTGCCAAACAGCAATAATGCATTTCAAAACAAATGTATTTGGAATTATTACAGATAGTTTGTGCAAGTCACAGCTATCTGCCTTGTATTTTTGTCACGGTCTGTATCAAATTTGACATGTAAATTGTCACAAGCAAGCTGTTAGTTGAATTTAGAGGTGAGGACGAGCATCAATACATTGTGAGGTTAAAATTGTTTATGAAATGCAACTGCTGCCTGAACTAAGAGAACAGATGATGCGCTCTTGGCCTTTCTTTTCTTGTCTTTCCTTGTTTTGAATGCACCACAATCTCCTTTCACTTGCGGCAGAGACAGAGAGAGAGAGAGAGAGAGAGAGAGAGAGAGAGAGAGAGAGAGAGAGAGAGAGAGTGTGTGTGTGTGTGTGTGTGTGTGTGTGTGTTTTGGGTCTCTTTCTGTATCCTGCCCTCTGGCAGTGTCCACGGTTTTGCATGAAATTTCATCACACCATCTACACACACACACACACACACACACACACACACACACACACAAACGTGCTCAACAGCTCACTCACAGTGAGTGAAGGCGCTTGTCGTGTCCCGTTCAAGGCTATCGTTTTGCCGATAAGCGATCAAATGTATCGATGGGAGTGTCTGTGGTGGGGTCGTTTAAATCATCTTCTCCTCTTCAGGCAGAAGCAGCAGTTGAACCATTAATGACCACAGGCTGAGGGCCACATCAGACCTCTGTGGTTAGCTGTGTCAAGACTAGTTGGATCACAGGCTGTTGTCAGGCTAGATGAGCATAGCTAGGTCTTGGCTAAGCAACAGGAAGCGTCTGTTTGACTGTAAGCATAATGAAGGAATGGGGTATAATAATATGACACTTAATTGATCCTGATGGGGATAATTCTATTATTCTGCTTTTGGTTGCCCCCTACATGATGAGGAAAGCAAAGGGACAGTTGCAGAAAGAGAAGAAAAAGAGAGAGAGAGAGAGAGAGAGAGAAAGAAATGAGAAAATTAGGTGTTGGATTTTTTGACATGGAAGTCATAATATTACTTAGAAACACTGTAAGATTGCAGGTCAACAGACAGAGCATAGGTGGAGTTCTTGCAGTCATCGTTGCAATTGCAAGTAGCATGGGAGATGAAGACTGCAGGAACAACAGAGAGAGAGGAGGGGGGATGAGAGAAAGAAGTGCACTGCCTATTGATTATTTTACACACATAAGTACAAGTGACCTGTAATCCACAGAGCACTTATCGACTCCTCTCCCCACCGTATCCAGTAACAGCGGATCAATACGGGCCAAAGACAGTTACGGTACAGCACCACGCACTGGGCCAAGATAGGCCTGGACTAGATCAGGGCCAGAGCCTGACCTACACTGAAGAGTGCTAAATGCTCGATCTTACATGGTTAAAGCAAAGTAAGCAGCATCGAATAGACGCAGAGATTTAAAAGAAGGCGAAGCAAGAGACGTTGAAGTGCAGAGGTGAAAGAGTAGAGAAGGTGAAAAAGTATGCAGAGTGAGAAAAAAGGGGAAAGAGAAAAAAAGAGAGAGTGAGAGAGGGCAGCTGATTTAATGGTCTAATGAGGCCGTCCTCCAGCCAGTTGTTTTGTGTGAGGCATGCTCTGACCTTTCGCTCCGCTCGGGAGCCCCGCCGCCTCATTTTTCACATTCTTGCAATTACGTTAACGCTTGAAGCGCTCGCTGACTCCCGACTCTGGCCCTTCCATTATGACAGAGCCTTCCCTCCCCAACCTCTCCACCTTTTCCCCCTCCTCTCCTCCACTCCACTCCACGCATGAACTCGCCTCCGATCTCAATACATTTCCACATAAAATCTGTAGTCCATACTCTTGTGTCCACAGAGAAAATATGAAATGTGTGCTTCACTTCAGTAATGGGGTCTTTAACAGCTTGGCCCCTGTTAAAAGGGGTGACGATGTGGATCAGTTGAGGAAGACAGAATAAGATGGGAGTGAGTGAGGGAGAGAGGACGAGAGACCCACAGTGCTTTTTGGGTTTCAGCTTCCAAGAAAAACATCAACTTTCTTCTGCCATCTCCCATCTTAAAAGGTGTGTTGTATGCGTGCCTGTGGCTTGAAAAACATTTACCTCAAAAATTGGTCCAGAAGCGTTTGTCACTGTGTTGAATATGTGACTCCACCCCTCCTAAAAATGGTGAAGCATGTCTCACAGTGACCAGATCCAAATGTTTTCAAGAGTAAAAGAAAATAAAAGTTTGAACTTGTTTCTTCCCTTCCCTTTGGGGTGTACAGAAGAAAAAAGATCAGTATCACTCGCATACATTTTTTTTTTAGTACTGTATATCCAGTGCATACAGGACTCAGGAAGGTCAGAATTCACTTGCACAATCTCTGGCTTGTATCTCAGCATTGAGCATTGTTCTGAACCGATGCCAAAAAACAGTTTAGCAAGTGCACAAATATGTAGTAAACCCAGGTAAAGCACGCTCATAGCTGTGAGTAAAGATTGCCAGTTAAGGTTCTGACACCTATGAGAAAGGTTTCAGAACCCCCCCCGCCCCCTTTCCTGCTCTTAACAGAGTTTTTTTTTTTTCCCTTTTTTCTCAGAATTTCCCTCCCAAAAATACAAAAATATGAATTATCCCCCTCAGGGCAAATTCTGCACTCTCACTTACTGGCTTTTAGAGAGTGACTCCCTATGTTCTAGCTAGATAAACAAATGGGAGATGGTTCAGAAGGTAATGCACAATAACTTCATTGGCCCTGCTCGCACATAATTTTGATTAACAGTCCTTTGGAACTCCTCCAAGCTTATCTAGAAACATCAGAGACATCAGTTGCAGGGAGTTAAAGTTGATGAATGTGCGTGCCTTAAGATAGCAGTCGTTTCCAAGCAGGTGTCCGTAATATGTTAAACACCCAAAGTGTGATGGAGCAGCGTGATGAAATACTCTGCCCACACCAAACACAGTTGAGTCAAATGCACTCAGTCATGAACTGTAAATCCCCAACACTGATTCAGCACGGTAGGTAATGTTTTCCCCTCTTGCTGTATGTGCATATGTGTGTGTCTGAATGTGCGTGCGCATGCCTTAGCTCCAGTCCACACTTGCAATTATTAGCTATGCATGAAGACCGAAATCCACGTTGACATCTTGAGTGGTGAGCAAAGAGGCTTTCTGTACAATTCTACTGTGGATGGAAAAGGCTCAACAGAAGAGAGGAGAAAGCATTTTGTACATTTTCTCAGCAATTGAACAATCCCCATGTTCTGCAGATAGACAGACTCCCTAGAGAGATTGAGAGAGGCAGAGATGGAGAGAAAAGGAGGAAGAGAGGGAGAGCGTGAGTGTTCGGCTCCAAGGGAGCATGCTGCGCTTGATGGTATTGTGGTACATTTGTGTGTGTGTGTCTGTGTGTGTGTGTGTGTGTGTGTGTATCCGTGGGGAGTGTGGTGAGCTCCCTTGGCCCTGGCCAGGGGCCCCACTCAGCAAGGACTTTGTGGTTGAGCTCACCAGAGGGGGGTCATTCCTGGTGGGGACACGACTCTCCGTGTCCGACCAGAGACTCCCAGCATGAACGACGCCTGTTGAATGTGGCATTTTCCAGACCTTTGGCTTTGCTACACTTAGGGCTCAAGAAGACTCAAAAATGAGAGAAGAGAAAGAAAGAATGAAAAAAAATTTAACCACAACAAGAAAGATCAGCAGAAGTGTGTCTGTGTATAGAAAATATATATGTAGTGTGTGTGTGTGGGTGCATGCATGCATGTGCGTGTGTTAGCTGGTTCTCTCTAAGTGCCTGTTAGAGTTTAATTTAGTGTAGTAATTAAAGCTGAACACTGGCCCATAAAACAACAGATAAACAATAAAGCAGACCCAAGCCCTGCTGTTTCATGGCTCTCACTCCCAGCTGTTGGAGCACTGATAATTTTTTACACAGTGCCCCCACCTCACCACAACACAATGCTGAAGCAACAAGGGTGTGTATGTGTTGTAAATGTGTGCCTTGGTATATTTTAGTGCGTGATGGCAGAGGCTGAACAAAAAAAGGCCAAAGAAACACAAACACACAGGATATGTCCACTTCCCCTCTCAAAAGAAAACACAGAGAACCACAGTGTAGCAGAAAGTGTAAGCGGAGTAGTCTGCCCTCGGTAGAAACTTACAAAACCAGCTCAGTGGCAACAGCGATCACATAAACATTACACCAAGTGCCGCCATTCAACCTATAACTTGCAAGATCTTGCCATCAGCGCATGAGTGAACTGCACTTAAAGATATTCCTGCTTAATGAAGATAACAATGCCACAGCGTTTCTCAACACGCTACCGTGTGCCATTTTAGCCTTGTCACTACATGTCAGCCCCATCAGTCAGGTGTCTGTTGTGAAAACAGTACAGTAGGTCTGTCTGATGGTTTGTTGGGAAGGGGCAGGGCCATTGTTGAAAGCCGAGAAGAGTTGCTGTGGAGGGGGAGAAAACACGGTACGGAGGGGATACTTTCATGATCCCATTAGCATAAGAGAGGCTAAATTATTCATGTGGAGTGCTTAATCTATGGGGAAAAGTATAGTTAATGCACATAGTTTTAAAATGGATCTTTCCCTGCCTCTGCTCTAACACCAGATTCTTGCTGGATTCAGCATTCACGGGCATTTACGGGAACGGCTGTCACTCTCCCCTGCACACACACACACACAGACATAATATGTGTGGGCATATGTGCACTCTTGCTTAAGCGCTGCTGCACTTCAAGCTGTTTCAAGGGGCTCTGCTCTCAGGCTCATCCCCGCTCTCCCTCTCTCCATAAGTCCCTTTCTCATCCTCTCTCCCCCTCTCCTTCCATTTATTCCTTCATCTCTCTCTACCTCTCTTTCTCCCCCCCCCCCCACACTCTCTCACCGTCTCCCTCACACTCCTCTCCTCTCTCACCCCTCTCAGTCTCGCTCTCAGTACCGCAGACTGCCTGGCCCTCATCCAAAATGTGATTAAAGAGAATGATCAGCTCCCTCAGCTCCCTCCTTCCTTCCTCCCTTCCGCTCTCTCTCTTCCTTTTTTATGTCTCTCTGTGTTTCTCCTGACCCTGTGTTACGTTCTTAGAGTCTATAGATCATGAGAGAGAAAAAAAACACACATGAAAACAGCGAAAGCAAAGGAACTGTAAAAGGATGCGGGCTGCCAGTACAGTCAGCTCCACTTCCAGTAACATAGTCCTCTACCCACAACATCACCACCACTCCATCCACACTGCAGCTCATGCTTTCTCCTCTTTCCCACTCTTCCTCTTACCGTCTCCTTCTTTCCACTCCTCTTGTTCTCCCTCGGCTCTGGCTGGGGCCTGGTCCCTCTGGTCCGTAATCAGGAACAGGCCCCCGGCGCGACCCGGCCTAACCCAGCGTGGCCTAGCTTGGCCAGGAACTGGGTCCTACACAGCAGGAAAGGCACATTAACTGGGTGAGCCTAATGTGCAAACTAATGTTTGGAGAACATAGGGAAAAAATTACCCAGATTATTCTGACAGCAGTCGAGGAGAATGTCTGTCTGTTTTGCGCCATTAAGGGAAAGCTCGGGGGAGACCTTTTTTTTTTCTTTCTTTCTTTTCTTCTCTTTCTCTGAGAAGCAGATTAAGCTTATCTGGGAGTGAGTTGAGCATAATTAAAAAGCAGAAAGGAAAAGGTGTTGAAGGGAAGTAATCATGATTGAACTACAGTAAAAGGAGGGGAGTGACTTTTTCTCCCTTTTACCCAAAGGCTTGGGCCAAAAACAAAGACAGAGTGCGGTGCTGTTGTATCAGTTCATTATACATTTACACACCCATGTTCCTTGGCTGATTACTCCAGTGCATGTGGTGATGAGGAAGAGTGCACAGAGGTCTGATGTAATATGTCTAAAAGGGATTTGAGCATGTGCCCCCAAGGGGCATTTTCACGTCCATTAATGCTGCCGCCGCTGTATTTTCACAAGGGTGACAGTGCTTCAGTTCTTTAAAGGGAGAGTGTTTTCCCAGGAAATTTTCTGTCTTGTTTCAGCAGGCTAGCCTGAAGGGGGTCAGCCAAGAAGTCACCCTTAAGAGGTGATAATCCAATTGCTCTAGTCCTCACCAGATTTGTTTTCCCCTTATGTGTGTGTGTGTGTGTGTGTGTGTGTGTGTGTGTGTGTGTGTTTGTGTGCGTGTGTTTACAGAGTGTAAGCATGTGTGAATGTAATAGTCATAGAATGGGAAGCAGAGGCAGCAAGATGCCACCGGATTCTTCTGTGTCCAACCCCGGGCCCCATTCTAGATCAGAGAGAGGTTATAGAGGCCAAGTCTGTCAAAGGCACACCTGCAGGGAAACTCCAAAAACCCAGCTTACACAGGCCCGTTTAAGGTGTGCTTATTTGGAGTTTAACCCTGACTTCAAATGTCCTTTCCCTCTCTTCCCCTTTGTGTTTGACCAATGGGCCTTGTGCTCTTTTACTTTCTTTCTTTTCTTCTGCCTCCCTTGGCTCTTTAATCTCCTCCACCACCCCCACCCTCCCAATTCTCCTCCCCCTAATATCCAAACCCCACATCACAGCAAAGGTCCCTCCCAAAAGACAGCAAGCGGTTGAGTAGAGTGGCTTAGCAAGGCCAGCTATAGCTTGTTCACTTGCTGTGTGGTTTTCTCTTGTGTAAACCAGGGTTTACACACTGAAGCATATTTGGAACTGAACAGAGCAGCTATACCCTACAGGTAGTGCTTTAACCATGCTGCCGCCGTCCAAGAGAGTGGGAGGATGATAAAGGAAGTGTGTTACAATCCGAGTTCTTCGTCTCTGCTGCTGATTTTCACGCGCACATCTTTTACGTTTATGCAAAGCTTTAGAGGGCATTATGCAAGATAAGCTCATTTTCTAGTCTGATTCCGACTCTAGTACATGCTTTAAAGCCAAGGGCTGCTTTTTTAGGCATAATAGCAGTATCGTGGTCTCCCAGTTTCCACGTAGCCAGAGTGCTTTTTTCACACCTGATCACTTTTGTTCCCCCATTTTATGGCTATTGGGGAGCAGGCGGAGGTGAGTGATTTGACAGTGGTTAGTGCCATGAGCCCTAATGTTTATTGGAAGCAAGCGTCTAATAATTTTTGATTACCCCAGAGGAGGTATTAGCCATGTTAGTCAGCAAGGATAATTTCTTATTTACATGCCCCAAGCACTGAACACTCTGAAGGAACACTGGGGCTAAATGCGCAACAAAACGAATCAAACATGCCAAACGAGATGCTCCATCCTGGCTGGCTGCAGGGCTGAAGCTGGGAAAACCTTCATTATGCATTTACCATAATTCATTTAGAGGGTTATCAATTTGCAGAATACAGAGAAGATGTTTGGAGGGGGAAGCAAAAACATCATATCAAACGAAGGAAGAGAAAAAGGAACAAGGGAAAGCGAGATGAAAAGGAGTGAGATATTCAGGCATAGCTCAGTGCCTGGATTTTTTTTAAACGTTGTTCCAATTACACACTTTTCCATGTACTGAGGCAGAACTTGCATGTTAAATGCTGCAACCTCCTCTCTTTTACCAGTGTCACGCTCCGCCCCCTAAAAGAGCAGAAGCTGATTTCTTTTTAATGAAAGCCATTTGACACAGGAATTCTCTTCTATAGATTTTTTTTGTTGAGATTGAGGCTGCACAGAGATGTTCTAGTTCAAATATTGCCTTTCTGTTCATTTAGGGTCGCTCTTTGTTTGACTTCTGCCCTGCTTACTCAAGGGCTTCTTGTATCTGTCTCTCAGTGTGAATTTCAGGACAGTTACTACATGTTTTCATTTTTTCTTCTCCTGGCAACACACATACTGAGAGAAGAAAAAGACCTTTAAAAGCATCTTTCCCTCCGCCATCAGGCAAGGATGACTAAGGCTCCATTAGAACAATTGCAGGAAACTTAGGGAGACGGGGAGTGTTCAAAAGAATGAAAGCAGCCAGAAAACACCACTATCTTGTGATAACCAGAGCTTGCTTTCATTATCTAAACACAAAAACCTCCACCTTGGAAAAATTGCACTCATTCCATAGCTTCATTCAAAAATAAAACAATGAAAACAGAGGGGTAGAGAAAAAAAGGGAGACAGAAAAAGAAAAACACATTTAACATTTTCCAAAGTGAGGAGGGGGCCTGCATTGTTTAGTACGAATGCTTACTCCCAGGGATGCAGTCCTTAGACAACTGAGTGTCTGCAGGAGACATCTGTGAAGCCTGACCTTGTGACCCCGGAAAGAATGCTCTTAAGGTGGGGGGAAAACTGCCTTTACCATTGCATCATGGCCTACAGGACAGCCCAGCAGCACAACAAACACAACCGTTACAGAAAATAACAACACAACACACCAACAGTCAATGGAAAAAAGCAGAGTTAAAGTGAGACGAGCAAAAGCGAGAGAATGAGCTACTGTAAACTTAAAGAGAGAGAGAGAGAGAGAGAGAGAGAGAGAGAGAGAGAGAGAGAGAAGAGAGAGAGAGAGAGAGAGAGAGAGAGAGAGAGAAGAAGCAGTGGAGGAAAGGAGGGAGAGAGAGGCAGATAAAATGCACAGAAAACACAGACAGACTTGATCTGAATTCTGCCTCACAGGCCTGGCTGTATCTTACTCCTTTGCCCCCCGTCCCTCCCCCCCTCCCACCCCATGAGCTCATTTTCATCCTTTATGAGTCAAAAGGAAGCCCAGTTGAAAATGAAAGGTTACACAAGCCAGAGCCCAAGCCCTCGGAGTGAGAGAGGAGAAGATCCCTGCTGTAAGGGCCCTGCTGCTATTCAAAGCACCTGCCATTGTGTGGGCGCCCATCCAGGCCTATTGTTGTGCAGAAATTAGTCGTGCTCCCTTTGGCTCCCTTCGGCTCCAGAGGCATGCGGCAGACCCCCTTGTTGTTTTGGGTTCAGATACGTGGTCGGATAGATGCGTGGCCCTGGCTACCATCACCACTGGCTGTGGCCCTTTGCCCTTTCTCCCAAAGCACAGTATCATTCTGCTTTTTTTCCTCATCTACCCTCTGTTGTGCACTTCTCTAGAACACTTTCAGGCCGACATTCCTATAGTTTTCTCTCTCTTTCTTTTGTACTCCTACTCTCCTTTCTCCTTTGGTGTATATGCTTATTGTTCTTCGGAGCACCCTCATTATACCCATGGTTATATTTTAAGGGCCTCTCTCTTTGATTTTGGTCCCGTGGGGAGTGAGTGGTGGGCTGGTGGGAGCTGTAGGGCTGGCCCAGCTCTCCGGGCTCCCCAGCCAGCGTCTTGGAGAGTGGGCTTGGGGGTATTGTTGGGCTGGGCACCGCTGCAGAAGCTCTGGTGCTACGGCTAGTGCAGGGGGTGGATGTGAGGGGAAAATTGAAAAGTCAATAACGAAGGCCTCACAAAAAAAAAGAAAAGAGAGGGTGAAACAAAGGGAGATGGAGAGCTTCAAAAAGCTGAGAGCTATAGAACACAGCTAATTAATAGCATCAGAGGAACAGCTTTTTTTCTTTCTTCTGGAACTTTAATGCTGCATATTAACTTCGAGGCGAGGCGATTAGGAGCTCACATTGTGAGTCAGGTCCATCTCGCTGCCAGGCCAGCCTACAGTGGCCATTTTATATAAGGGTGGATTGGTATCGTTGCATTTAGAAAATGAAAAACAAACACACATGCATTGAGTGGCGAACAAAAAAAGCAAAAAAAAACACTTTATTGTAATGCAACCCTACTGTACCTTTGTAACACTATTGAACCATCAATCACTGCGTTAGAGAGGTGTTGATTCAAGTCTGTGGTCATTTCTGAGGCTGTAGTTTATGGTGTTGAGTTGTATTATATTGTAAACAGTTTCTAATATGTTTGTTCCACCATATGTAAATAAGATGGATACAGTATTTGAAATACCTCTGAAAAAATGTAGTCCAATACAACACCAGCACACAGGGCACCTCCAATGCACCACAGAACTGAATTAACCCACAAATAAGTAAGGAAGTATTTATTGTAATGCAATTGTATTCATTCATTACAGTATAATCAGTAGGTATGTGTATAATTACATGCATTTGTTTCTCTGCATTTGTCAAATTGTACCCTTATTCCAAAATAGATTGCCGTGTGTTCCTACTTTTCCTTTTCATGCAGCTAATCAAAAGGTGAGGTGCAGGAACTTGACAAAAGACGAATGTTGGATGGTCAGCGAGGCAGAGTGGCAGTAATTTGAACCAAGGCTTTGCAATTTGTATTTTTTCACAGCAGTAATAGGCTCTTCTCTCACTTTTCCTGCCATAGCAATTTCCACTGCCAACAGCTGTCAAGCCCCTAAAATCAAAATTAGTGCCATGGAATTGGGCCTTAATGAAATGGCCTGCTGGATTTACCTTAAGGAGCAGGGTGGACAGTCAATACTAGCCTCGTCAAAACCCTCTCTCTGCATGCTGCGGCCCCATTAACGAAAGGAAATAGTCTCGAGTAAATGTATTAAGCACTACTTCCACCTTCTAATTATATTTTTCTCCTCCTCCCTTCATAATTCATTCACTCTTTCATTAGTTCCTAATATTGAAAAAAAAAGGCTTTTAACTGGCCTGTCTGTCCTCATGGGGGCAACAATTATTTGTCACAATGTATTACAGGTATGTCAGACATGTCCATGTTGTATATCGGGGATAAATGTAGTGTCTCACCACGGCTAGGATGTGGAAACATATTTCCTTGCCTATGTTCATAGCAGAAATACAACATTATGTCCATAATATCAGCAGAATAATGTAGCATAAAGGGTTACACCATGGAATCCAGAGCTGTGTGCTTCCCACCGCCTCTGCTTCCTATAGAAAGACGTGAATGTGTGCCAAGGCCCAGTGGAGGACACAGGGCCTTGGTTATTGACTTGTAAAGGAGCTGGTAGGTGAGGGGTCTTGACAAGACATGAGCGTCTGACTCTCTTGTAAAGCTGTATCTGATTTCTCTGCTAGTTGGCTCCCCGGAGAGACCCGCTCTACCCTCTGTTGATCAGACTCTCACTCACAGCTGTATGGAAAAACGCAGCGATAAAAAGAATGAAAGAGTAGTTTTGTGAAAGGAGACGCTCTTGTTGTGTATGCCATGATTCCCTCTTAGGGTGAGAATGAGAGCGAGGGAGTAGGAAGCAAAGGAATCAGCTACTAGGTGAAAGAGCTGTAGCCAAGAGTACATTTAGTATCTCAGTCAGTATGCCAGAAAAAAATTGCATTTGTGTAGGTGGGATAGCATAAAAATAAGAGACAATTGTATCAGCAAGAGGGCAGACAAAGCAAGTATCAGCTAGATCCTCACTCCTCACAGATCTGACTAATTTATGAGGGTAAACTGCGCTGACACAGAGAGAGAGAGAGAGAGATGCAGGTGGAAGTTTTCATTGACTCTCCAGAGCAGGCCAAGCCAAAGCCCCGGAGGGATCTCTCTCAGTTTGAACTTTATCAGGGGCTACGCTTAATCAATACACTATCGGAAAAAGAATTAATTACTAAAGCAGAATAAAACAGCTGCATTTTAAACCAAGGATTCATCAATGCTGTTCTGCTCTCTTGGTTACAGCTCAGGTGTCAGAGGATCATTTTAGCTCCATGTAATGAGGAACTATGGGAGTTTACCCCAACCGTCTGTCCTCCTCCTCGACCTCTCTGTTTTTGACCCCCCCCCTTCCCACCAACACCCAGTTCCTATCCCCTACCTCGTTCCTATCCTCGACCTCCTCACCAAGATATTTTCCTTCCCTTCTTTTTTTCATTCCATTTCCTACCTTCTCAGCTGTTTGTCATCTACCTACAATAATCTCTCTTTTTTTGTAAATTTTTCCCTCTTCCCTTGCCCCATCCTTAATAGACCAACTGTATTCTACACTCTTCACACCCCAACCCTCCCCCTGCCCCCATCCCACTACATTCCCTTCCCACCAAATTCCTGTCTTTGCGGGTATGGGACGAAGGGGTATTAAACTTGAAATCTCTGGTGCGAATGCTGACTGGAACGGGACATTCCCGCTGCTGCAGCCATCAAGCCGGACATTCCTCCGCTCAGGCTGGGACACCGCTGGTGTTGCGCAAAGAGGGGGGCATAAGAGATGGGGGAGGTTGGTGTAGGACGTAAAAAAACAACACACAATGCTCAAATGGTGAAAATAAATATCATTTTTTTTGTGTATAAACTCAATGGAGTGTGACAATCAAAGGAGAAGATTGGTTGGAAGGAAATGAAAGGCGTATAGTGAAGACATTTAGATACTGGGAGACAAACAAGCCACATAGGAAGTATCCCGTGTGTCACAATAACCTTGGCCACGCTACTGCACCGACCACTGCCATCCACCCTTCACAGCCCTTGACCCCAGCCCAAAGCTTGTAAATGGACTGTCCTTGACTCCCCTATATTGGGGGATTTCAAGGCAGGTTGAGAAGGGGTTATGGGTGATGAATTGGGTTTTTAGTGAGCTCATTAGGAAGCCAAACAGAGTTTAGACTGGTGGAGCGGGGCAGCAGCGCAGTAATCAGTTCTGCTCGCTTTGTTCCCTGCCTCCAGGACATTTGTGTGAAAAAAAAAGAGAGCGGGGAGAGAAAAAAACTTCATGGCATTTTGGCTGATGAGAGGGCTGCTGAGCAGAGGCTACAATCTGATGGTTGACTTGTTGATTTATAAACCTTTTAATCCATTTACTCTACCAACCCCCCAGCTCTGTGTAGAAACCCCCATCTCTGCTAAACTCTACTTTGATGCCACTGTCCATCAGGTGTGGTAAAGATGTCTGCAATAAATCCAAGTCGTACTTCTTTCTCGGTATGAAAACAGGGAGTTGGTTTGTTTGGTTTTGAATTGTAATTGAGGGTAGAGAATCACCGCTGATGCTGTTGTCATACATTGCCTCAAACAGTGTAAGCTGTTCTGAATCACAAAACCACACTCTGTTAAAACTAGCAACCAGCACACAGATGCTCTTTCTGGTGGTTTAGGTAGAAGACTTTGATATGCAATAGTTCCTAGCGGGATTGTAAAACCATTTTCTTTCTTCACTAGCAGATGGATCCATATGATGCATGTGCACGCTCTCCATCTCTTTGTTTTCTTTTGCTCTGTCTAGTCTCTTTATTCCCTGCTTTCGCTACATTATCATTCCAAAGTAGAGCAACCCAGTCATTTTTACAAAGCAAAAAGTGTGGAAGCAGCTTATTTTACTAATGATCATGCTTGTTTCAATTCAACATAGCCCCACTTGCTTTTTGGAAGTACCTATTCTTTAATATTTAATGCAGCATCCAACCTTAGGATTTTTAGGTATGCTTCTCTGTGGGCACCCAGCCCTGTTTTTCCACAATTGTAAATTATAGAGGGTGTAGCATCAATATGTGCAATTTTAACCACTAAGATCAAGAATAGCTCCATTGTACCATATTAAGGAAGGGATAAAAGAAGGACAAAGTCTGGGTAGACAGAAACACGATTTGGACAGGTGCATTGGCAGGTTTGTACATTGGTTTATTAAGAAACAAGGGATGAACCGTGATTACCTGTGAGACCAATTAGCCCCATTCAATTTGGAATTTAAGAAGAGCAGTGGTAGTGTTGGAGCGCAGGGGGAAACGGGGTGGAGTTGTCACGGAGGCAGAGAGTGTGAAATGTCTGGTGGAGACCCAAAGCCCTTCATTAGCCACTGATCCCTGTCTGCTGAGTGAGGAGCAGTCATGGGCATCACAGCTCCCTTTTAGTTCCCCCAAAAAGAGCGGGGTGAAGGGGTGGAGGGTAGCTCCCCCGTCCCCTGCAATTTAGCCCTTTGCCATTCATGCAAATTGGGTCCTGACATCTGCAACAGCCTGCCTCCTTTCTTATATACATCTTTATTCCATCTCTTTTCTTTGGGTCTTTTTCCTCCTTGAATAAAGAGTCTTGTCTCAGCTGACATGCATTCTGTTATACATACTCCACATCTGTGTAAAGAGTAGCACTTTTTTGTGTGTTTACATACACATATATATATGTATGGAATAAAACAATCAAGATCCCAGGATATAAACAATCATTGTGCAACCCTAAATGTCCCAATTTACGATGTAATAAGAAAATTGTTGCAGGTAGAAGGTTAATCGCACCAATAATTAATTCAGTATAAAGCCTTGGATGATGTGCAAACTCTGTGCACCCAGTGTTAAACTTTAGGATGATAATCTTATGAAAAGATCAAGAGAGTTCTAGGCAGTGACTCTGGAGAAAAGGAAGTAACCAGGCAGCCTGCCCCCCCCCTTACTCCCTCTCCCTTCTGGACAAACTACTCTTCTTTGGCTCCAGGGGAGAGGCTGAAAGGGGAGGGTGGCTTTGCGCCAGCCCTTATTTTGGATTAAAAGGTAAAATAGCCTAACTGGCTGTTAAAAAACAAGTTTTACCTCCAACCTTCACCCCTCCCCTCTCTTTCTTTCTGCTCCCTCCACTTCAACCTCGCCCTCTATGGTAGGGATGTGCACAGTGGGGTCAACACTGTGCCTGTGAGAGGAGAGAGGCCTTGTATCAGTACAGAGGTGATAGTTATCTCCAGCATTCCAGGGATGACAGAGAGATATCTGCCTGATGGCAGGGTTAGGGGGCTTAGAGAAGGGGCGGAGAAGGGAGGGAGGTACAGGAGTTGTTGAGCAACTACCCCCCACTACCTCCCTCCTTCCTTCCCTCCCTGCCTTTCTTACTGCCTGACTGCCTCGCTTCCCCACACATAGAAAAAACCCATCTAATTAGAAGCTCTTATTCCACTTCATTTAAGGGAACACTTAATGATGTGTTTTTGGGGGGAGACAACTACACATTACTTCTCATGCAAAAGGAACCACTCAGTCGTTGCACTCAGGATGCAGATACAGCTGTGTTTGAGATGGAGGTTTGTCCTCATTTCTCCCGGGTGTCATGGCTATTGGAGGAAAATGTGGGAGTCCTCTCTCTTTCACCTTTAGCCGGTCGGTGTCCTGGTGGTAACAGGGGGTGGTGTAGAGGAGGCGGGTAGTGACATGTGAGTTTGGCAGGGAGACTTGCTGAAGGAGAGAGTTTGTTGTAATTGCTCTGACAGATTTTAGGGCTGTTAATGACTCCGGCCTGAGCGCTACCAATTTGTCAGCATGCTTGCTGTTTACTAAGCTGTTGTTTTATGGTCCAGTGCAAGGGGCTGCTGCTTGTTTAAGCACAGATCAGGAAATAATCAGCGTAAAACACTGGCTGCAGTGGTGCAGCCACACTAAAACAGTTCTGTTTAGAGCCCTCATCTACTGTATGGATCTGAATGAGCGCAGTAAGCCATATGGTGTGTGGTCACACTAGGACACACACAAACACACTGATGGGTTACTTACTGTTAGAAATTGGATGCTCAAGTGTGTGTTTTATCATTAAAGGGATTATGTTCTACTCGTTAGCACTCTGTATGTTACGTAAGTGCTAAGCATATTGCTAGCATGCGGTTATAGCCAGAAGACCTGTAATCCCCATCGGCACAGAGCAACAGAGGGCCGGCCATTCCACTAGTGTGAATAGAGCCTCTACGCGTTTGTGTGTATGTGAGAGAGATTGTGTGTGCGTCAAGAGCATGTGGTCCCAGAGCCGACAAAGACCCCTTCGTAAATCCAGAGTAAATAAAAGGGGTAACCAGACGGACAAAAGAGGAGCCCCCACTGCTTCTCTCATTCGCTGCCATTTGGGGGACTGAATGTGCTAAACGCCGCTTATGTTGGCTGAAAAGTTGAGGAGAAAAAGAGGGAAAAGGGAGGCTCTAAATCCCCCCTCTTCTTTTCTCTTCATTCTCCGCGGCCAAGCCTGCAGGGCTAGAGGTGGTGTAATAGGAGGGTGTTGGAGGGAGGGTTGGAGGATCACTGTGGTGTGCTAAGGTGGAGAAGGCCAAAGGAGCTCCTGCTACAACAAGCCTCATAGCTCCTGTTCTCCGTCTACACCTCTTTCCTGCTCCTCATGAGTTTCTCTTTTCTCCTCATTTGGGTGAGCTAGGGTGAACATGCCTGACTAGTTTGAGCTGACAGGGGGTGTGGGGGGTCTGTTGTAATTAGTCACTTTAACCACAGCTTCCATAAGCCACTGCCTCTACACTCTTGCTTCATTACCCTGAAACAAATGCCGGGGCCTCCCAGTGCAAAATCACTGCACAGCCTTTAGAATAATACACAGACAACATCTAAAGCTTGTCTAGAGGCTTTTTTCAGTAGGTGTTTTAATAGTACAGGGACCAATAAGTCAGGAGTGTTATTTGATAACTAACCGTGACTGGGTTTGAATGTTTTCCAACTATTGACAAGCCATTATTCATTCATGCACTGGTATATCGGAATGGTAGAGCAGCAAAGGGAGGGCGTACTGATGGTGCCGAAATATGTGTTACTCACGGCCATTTCCATAATGCTTCCAGGGCTGACTAGACCTCAGTGGCTCCCTGAGGGGCAGGGTGCCTCCTAGACATGAAGCATGATCTCTAGAGTCATTAGGACACCCTCTTACTCTCAGCAGACACTGTAGGACACTTTGTGCTTATCCAGTTCTTTGTGCAAGAAATCCTGAAGCGACCCTGAATGTGCCAACATTAGATAAGCAAGAGTTGCAGTATGTTTACAGTCCTTTCCCAACCCGTTAATGAGCTCAGCCCTGAGACCAATTTACTCACAGGGAGATATATCTGAATGCATTTTTAATAACCACCCACTGGTGATGAGAGAGGGAATGTATGTGAGCGTAATGTGCTCTTGGACTTGGTGCTTGTTTGTTTGCTCGTGTTTTCATTCACTCTCTCGCCCTCATTGCGTCTGGTCATTGTCTTCCATCTCGCCTGATTACACCTTCTCGGTTTCTGTGCGTATTAAAATAAGCACAAACTTTCATTGCAAACACTTTAGGTCAAGATATTGATGGAGTGGGTGAGGGAGAAAGAGAGAGGAGGAAGGGGGGCTGTCTTTTTTCCATCTCCAAGGGCGCTGCTTTTCCAAAAAGTGCCTGGGGCTACACTCCAGCACCTCGGCTCCCCTAGGCCTTTCGGCTGCCTCCTAATAACCAACCCCCATCTGTGTCACATGGCCAGATGATGGGACGCTTCTACATGCTCTGCCCTGCACTTTTTTTTTTCCCCTATTTTTTTTTTTTTCAGAGTGCACATCCACACAGGTTAGAATGGCAGAGTTGCCAGGGAACAGTCAGAAGCCATTAGCGTTTGGGACAATTTGCCCTGCAGCGTTCCTTCTCTCGCTCATAAGAAAGGAGTGGGGGTGGATGCAAAGCACCAGCTCTCCTTTAGATGTAATGAGGTTGTGCAAGTTGGGTCTTCTTTATTCTTTTTCTACTCCTTCTTTTCTTCCCCCTGATTCTTCTTCTTCTTCTTCTTCTTCTTCTTCTTCTTCTTCTTCTTCTTCTTCTTCTTCTTCTTTCTTTCTTTCTTTCTTTCACTGTCCAAACTTGATTTTCCTATATTCTCTGAATACCCATATTTCTGCATGTGTATATAAGTTCAAAACAACTATTAATACTGAACACAAGATTTGTGCTTGAATGCCACATGTATTGTTCTGTGCACACATGACAGTATCCATGTGCATGTGAGAGAAAGACAGAGGGAGAGAGGAGCTGAAAGCCGCGGAGTCTGGTTTCACCCTTGCGGGCTAGGGCAGGAGGCAGCAAGCATGCTGGGTAATGAAGTGACAGGTCAGTCTGTAAATACGCACGGGTCGCTCTGGCCCTGGCCAGGGGGGAGGCTATCGCATTGCAGTGAAAATGGAAACATCAATAAAATTAATCTGCCAGCCTTTTGGCCACTGTGTGGTTCCATTGGATGAGCCTGACTGCTCACAGCAGGAGAGGGATTTGGAGACTAGCTCGAAAAATCAACACAATCAACAACACACCTAGCGGCACACAAACAAACAACCAAACTGTGTATCAACATTATTCAGTGAAGCTCAAAAGCACCGCAACAATGGGAGGGTGGTTAAAATTCACAGCTCACTAGTTGTTGTTATTGAAGTTGAGAAAGCAAACTGGGGGAGTTAGACTTGACTTCCGTCTGGGTCACATTTCTCAGGAAGCCCCTCACAGTCAGGGTAGGGCAATGGCCAGACCAAAGTTTATTGTTTTAGGCTTTCCTGAACAAGGATTCGTACTTAGCCTGGGATTTACGGCATTTGCCACTAATGAATGCCCATTCTACAATTACAACACCCCTAGTCCGTGTCCCCATTCCCATATGTCCTTCAGAGGGGCTGTTGCTTCTTTAACTTCACACAGGGAGCGCAAAGTCGGCACTTCTCTGTTTTCCTCTTTCGTGTGGCTCTGCGCTAATGATGTGGAAGGAAAACACTGTGCACAGAAAGAAAAGAAAGACACAGAGAGAAGAAAAAAAGAGAGGGAAAAACAAGGGGGAGGAAAAAGAAAGTGGGGAAAGTAGTCAGAACTGAGGGCCCCTGCTGTCCCTGTATTCTTCATTTATTTTGCATTTGATTACGCTACCAGTCGGATCCTTTTTCTTTCCCCCTTTTTAATGTTATTAGTTCAAATATTTATGCGAGATTAAGGCTTGTATAGGTGGTTGTGATTGACGCCTCCCCAAAAACAGGAGGACATGCAAGTCTGAATTTTGAGAACATCAGGGTCCTTCTCTGCCTTAGTGGAGGAGTTTTTCAGATACATAATTTAGATGCCCTCAAGGAAGGCTTTCAAGGCATTTGTGCCTGGGGGCAAGAAAAAATAACTATGACTGTTAAAAGTAAATCATTTTTGCTAATGCACAATTAATGCTGGGGAAGAGGAACAAGAAAAAGGCAAAGGACAAAGATGGAAACTTCGATTTAAAAGAGAAATCGTGCCTGGGTTATGTGCATGTTTTCCTCTTGAAATCAAACGCTGACGGACATTAATGCAGGCGAAGCCGCCGCTGGCCTGTCATGCTAATCTTGTGGCGGAATGGGGAGGGGTGGCTGCGAGGGAAGGGAGTGAGAGAGGAGAACTGAGAGAGTCGGGGCTTGGGCTGGGGTGGGGGAGGCAGACAAGTCCATTATTGCATCAAAGTGCAACAATAAACCACCCCAAATCACATCCCTACTTTAATACTCATGCGTCTCAACTCCTTTGAGTTTTGTTTGTATGTGAGTGTTTGCCTGTGCGCACGCAACATGAATTTATGAATGTACTGTATATGTCTGCATAACTCCGTCCTGTCCCCTTTGGCTCATTTCAAAAGATGAAAAAAAAAGCTCTACATTATGTCAAGCATGCAAATTTAATTGAATTAATGGCATGAGTCCGAGCCTCTACTGTACTTGAAGGCTCCTTGTCCTTTTTTATTTTTTTTGTCATTTGCTCCATTTCTTACTTTCCTTCTCTTCTTACTGCAGAACTGGAATGGGGAACCTAGCGTTTCAGCATCCAACCATAACATTAGAGTTATTAACCCCTATTCCCCTCTCCCGTGCTCTAGGGTATAGAACAACTCTGCTAGGCCTCTGTGTAAACCCTTCGCTCGCTGTACAGGCCTTCCTCTAAGGCCATCTAAATCCCCCTACCTCCATATCTTCACTACACTACAACACTGGCTTTGCTGCGGCGATTCTCTAGGCCTCAGCGCAGTGCGTTTGAATTCCTTCCTATCTGTGGTATTTGTCCATTTATCCGTTTTTCATGAGCCTTAAACTCAACTTTGACTGTCTGTACTTCTGTTTCAGCTCTGAGAATTTTTTTGATCCGTCTATATATATATTTTTTTTTGTATTGTATTCTGAGTCAGTGGTGTTGTGTGGGATGTTATTTAACCCTGGGTTTTGTTTCCGTCCAGGAGATGGCTTAGACAACAGCGTTGCATCGCCTGGCACAGGGGATGACGATGATCCGGACAAAGATAAGAAGAGGCAGAAAAAGCGTGGCATTTTCCCCAAGGTGGCCACTAACATCATGAGGGCGTGGCTGTTCCAGCATCTCACAGTAAGCACAGCCATTACTTTTTGGAGATACACATGTATGAAAGCAACCCAGGTAGAAACACACACACACACACACACTCATACACACCTGTCACACAGTTGTTGAGTGACGGATGCGCTGCAATGCTCACCTGTCAGCCACCTGTCAGAAGGACACAGTGACCAGGTCAATCTAATCAGTTTGGACTGTTTACTCTGCTCAGCACACTCTGAGTAAGAGGGAGATGGCCCGACAATTCATCACATTTACTCCAATATGAGATGCACTGTTTGTTTGGCCTGAAGGAGAATGTTTTTTTTCTGGGGCAGATTAAGAGAAGGAGTGCTAGTTACTGGAGGGATGATTGCGAGCATCAAGGAGGGTAACAATTTATATTGAGTGCACAGATTTTTGAAATCTGATCACTTGAAATCAAACGTATTTTGTTATTTTTACAATAACTCTTGTGTAGGTGTATTGATGTTATGGGTACAAATTTCTAGCGCGACAGCTGTAACTTGCAGTTTTTTTCATTGGAATGAGCGAAATACTTAATCTATTCACCTTTTGATCAGTTTCACATTTTATAATCTAGTTGACTTGGTGACATTCTAGGTTATGATTGACGTTGAGATGGCACATGCTAATATATTTCTCCTCCATAGCTTGAGAGGAAATTGTTTGTTTGCCAAACAGTTCAGTCAGACAGCTCTGACATTGGCTCATTTACTTCATGGCTTGGATTAAATATTCAAATGCCACAGTAATTCAAACATACCCGTAAAATGATGGAATGCTCTTAGCTTAGCTGTTTTCTGTATGTGACAAGTCTGCTTTTCTGTCCGTCTGTGTGTGTCATGTATAAGGGGATGGACCACATGTCCCCCCACTAATGTCAGGACATTATCAGAACATCAGGCTGTATTGATTTTGCTACACAGGTCAGATTTCAGAAGGAGGTGGCCACACCATGACACATAAGCTGCTCACTGACCACGTGGCTCCCTGTCCCAGTGAGATGGAGGGACAATGTAGGGGGAAAGGTGAAGTGAAATAAAAGAGAGAGAGAGAGAGAAAGTAGAAGAGATGTAGTTTAGAGCTTTAGCCTTATGGGTCATCCACACATTGTCAGAGTGTGTCTCTGTGTCCGGATGCCCTCAGACTTTTTATGAAGACTTGACTGAGTTTTGGGTTTTCAGTTTGCTGTGTTTTTCTTGCTGTGTTTTTCTTGCTGTGTTTTTCTTGCTGTGTTTTTCCTCCTGTGTTTTTCCTCCTGTGTTTCTGTCCTGCGTTTCCCTCCTTTGCCCATCTACACACCTGCTCTCAATCAGCCTCGTTAGCCCTCATGCTCCCAGAGTTGTTTCCAGCCAATCAGCTCCCTGCCTGTTTTCCTGCCTAATGACCTCATTCCTCTCACCTAAGCTTCTCGCCCCATCTCTCCACCTGCACATCATCCCCTCGTCAGAGTAGTTTGTATTTAAGTCCTCTGGTTTTCAGTTTAGTCTTTGATTGATCCTTGTCTTTGTTCCCCTATGATCAGTAGTAAAAAGTTATTTCTTCAACTTCCTATTCCCTGCAGTCCCCTGCATTTGCTTCCACCTTCTCTTCCACTCTTCATGACACACATTTAAGAGGAGGGTCAGGTAGCCCCTGTGCACCCTGTAACCCCCCCCTCCCTCCCTATACCAGTACACCCCCCTTGCCCAAAGCCCTTCTACCCTGATTACCTAACCAAATGCCCAAGTAATGTGTGGCCAGCAAATACGGCCTAATTGAAAGGGCTGTAAATCCATTACATATTGGTCAGGGATAATCAGGAGTGCTTTAATCACTTTTATCTATTCAGGAGCAGTGAAGCTGCAACAGCAAAGCCCTGAGCCTCGCAGGCCTTAGCGGCTCCACCACGCTAGTCTGCATGCTTATTATTCTCATCATTATCAAAATGACTTCACAGCTGTTCACAGCTCCATCGTTCCCTGACTGGAGACTTCTCACCAAACCGTCCAGACCATGCTTTAATCAGATGCTGAGGGTGGGGGGGTGTAGGATGCCTTGTTTGTGTTTGAAAGGGACAAATGACAAAGGCAAAATGTTTTATTAAAGTGAAATTCAAATACACCTTATGTAAGTTAAGACTAAATATTTCCTCATGATTTGGCATCTTCCCTGGCCTCACACAGCTTCAATGCTCCCCTCTGCAAAAGATGCTGAGAGAACGACAGAATTTCACATGCAGAGCTTTTTGGAAGAGTTGCCAACAATTTTCTTTAGAATTGTTTTAAAATTGAATTCAAAGAGTGGAAAGGAAAGGGGGTGGGGGGAGAGGGGGGCACAGGCGCATTTTTTCAGAGAGCTGGTTAATTCAGATAGAGCAGAGCTTTCAAGGCCCTCTGTCCCTCTCTCCTTTATCACATCCCCTGCTTGTAGATGTTCTCTCCAATCTTTATTTGTTTCTTTTGTGTAAAGCCCTGGCCAGTCTTGTACAAATTATAATCCCTCCCTTTTAACCTGCCTTCATTTCTCTACTGAGGAAGAGGACTAATTGAATTATCCCCCTTCTCACAATCCAATTCTCCCACCCATAAACTCTCTCACACACACACACATTAGCCATTCTCTTAATTTGTTAAGCAAATGTATTTGCCAGTGCTGGATGCATTTGTACAAGGGTGAATTCTTGGGGACTTTGGCCCCTGAATGGCCTATAGCGGCATTCTGCCATTCATGCATTCATTAACTGAGGGGTGAGGAGTGAAAGGAGCGCCCTTGTATTTTCCTCAAACTGCGGGGCCAGCATGGAGCTCCTCTTCTATGAGCCGCAGGGGTCTCTCTACATATGTTCTCAACATCCAGCTATTGTCACATCTTCTGAAAAGCTCAAAAGGACAGGACCCCCCCCTCACACACCAAAAAACAACACAGGCCAATAGTAACAACTGTTGGCTTTTGGATTCAGTATAACAAAATTGCCCTCTCCCTCTCCCCTCCCACCCTCCCTTGCTTCACTCTGACCTCACACTCTCTTGGGAGAAATCACAAGATGGTCTTCTTGACATTCACATATAGAAAGTTACCATCAACCCTACCGTGCCAACATTCCAGCTGAGGGGAAAATACAGCGTTGGTGCCATAGAGATCTCACAAAATATGCAAAGATTCCACAATTACTCTGTGGAGAAGCTGTGATAACTCTGACGTCTTTTACATTGAGCCCATATGGACATGCACTAGAGAGCACGTGAGCTGGCAACCTTAAATGCCCCATATGTAATTGGCAAACAGCAGGACAGATCAGCTGGTGTTAGCTGGCAGAAGAGGGTCAGGCAGTCTCTCCACTCCCTCCTTCTATCATCCCTCTCTCTCTCTCTCATTCTCTCTCTCTCTCTTTCTCTCTCTCTCTCTCTCTAATACCCCCCTCCCTCCCCAGGAGTTTCTGGATGTCTTCCAGCCACATTAGGGGAAGGAAAATCCCAGACTGTTGGTATAGGCTTTTCAATACTACAGGGAGATTATGTTATCAGAAAGGTAAACTTCACTGTTAGGGGTAAAATGTTTTACTGCACTTCAAAAACATGGTCTACAAAATTCAGGACAAGAAGAGGATAGGTAGTTAGAGGGAGTAAAAGATAGTAGGAGAGAAGTTCTTTTCTTATTGTCGCTCAAGGCGATGCCCTTTTTTTTTGGGCCAAAGCAAACTCTAAAATTTACAATTAGCCCCTTGGCGCCCCTGGCCTTCCTTTCCTCTTACCCCCTGCTAGCCCCCTGCTAGCCTTTACTCACCCCTGTAAAGATAAGGGTCGGCCTCGCAATGAAAACAGGAAGCACTCAGATACAAAGATACCACTCTGGGCTATGGCCTTGTCTTTTGACTAGTGTAAACCCTCAAACACCTATGAAAATAAATAGGGGACCTCAGGAGCAAACCAGGCCAGTAGAGGGGTTGGCACACGTGTGCATGTGTTACTTAAAAAGGAAGGAGGGAGG